>NC_056743.1:1571161868-1571469368 GCF_019279795.1 Protopterus annectens
ACTCTTACTATTAGAGCACTAAATTGTCAGTTCCACATGCTGAAATATCAGCATCATACCATGGAACTCCTCAAACCAAATTTTTTTCCTTTCCTGCTTGTGCAGAAAATAAAGAATTACAAGAGCTTATGCATTCTGCAAGCCAAGTTACTAAGCACCCCTTGCAATGTGGCTTTGATGCCCTAGAAGCATCTTGCAGGGCAGCAGTCACTGGTTCTGTCCTTAGAAGGCATGCTTGGCTTAAGGATCAGACTTTGCCAGACCATGTCAAATCAAAATTATTGGACGCACCATTGAACAAAGACAATTTGTTTGGCACAAAGGCAGAAGAGGTCTTAAAAAAGATGGAAGAAAAAGTTAAATCTATGCAGACAGTTAAAGACTTTTTACAGGTCCAGCCTCCGAGGTTCAGTAGGCATTGCCCCTCCAAGCACTGGTCCTTTCCGGCCCGCTCAACCCAGACCCAGAAGAAGCAGACCCTTCAGACAGCAGTCCCAGGGAATGCAGAGATCAAAGCAATGGAGTTCATCCTCTTCAAAAACAGGGAGTGCTAAGCCACCCCCTTATGGTAAGAACTCACAATGACTTTACACCTCTACCCCTTACCTCTGCCCACCTGTTTGTGCCCCTAGGAGGAAAACTCTCCTTCCATGCAAACAACTGGGCCTCTATTACCAATGACCGATGGGTCCTCAGCATAGTGTCCCAGGGATACAGACTTTATTTCCGCACTCTGCCAACCCCAAAAGGGTTCCCAGATCTTCCTGAAAACCAGTGAGCAGAGGTCAAAAAGCATGTTCTTCCCCTGCTCTCCATGAGGGCAATACAGCATGTTCCTGCAGACAAGATAGGCCAAGGTTTCTGTTCCAGACTATTTCTGGTACCCAGAAAAGAGGGCACCTGGCGCCCAATCCTCGATCTATCCATTCTAAACACCTTTCTGGTGATACCAAAATTCAAAATGCTCACCCTCCAGCAGCTTATTCCTATGCTTTCCAAGGATGCTTGGTTAGCCACCCTAGATCTAAAAGAGGCCTACCTACATATCCCAATCAGGGAATCTTGCAGGTAATATGTACGTTTCAGGGCAGGATCTATGCACTTTCAGTTCTCTGCGCTTCCCTTTGGCTTATCCACTGCTCCCAGAGTTTTCACAAAATGCCTGGCTCCAGCCATTGCTTTTTGCAGACAAAGAAATATTCTAATTTACCCCTACTTAGATGATTGCCTGATTCAGGCAGACAGTCAGGAAAAGCTGTTACAGTAACTGACCTTTGTAAAGGACCTACTGACCTCCCTGGGGTATACTATCAATGAAAAGAACTCAAAACTAGTCCCCACACAAAAAATTGTATTCCTGGGAGCAAGCCTGGACACAGTATCCCAGATGACATTCCTTACTCCAGAAAAACAAGCCTACCTGACAGGCTACTTCTCTCAACTAGCCACCCAGAACCCAGTTATGCGCAAGGAAAATCCTGCAAGCTCTGGGGTTCATGGCATCCTGCATTCTACTCATTCCATGTGCCAGACTGCATATGAGAAAACTACAATGGTATCTAAAAAGCCTTTGGTGTCAACACTCTCAAGACCTGGAAACTATCTTAGCTATGATACCCTGTCTAAGGAAAGATTTTCTTTGGTGGGCAGCAGCATGCAACCACAACAAGGGACTTCCCTTCTCACAGCACCACACCATCCAGACCCTCAACACAGATGCATCAGACTATGCCTGGGGTGCATTCAGGGCCATTGGAGCCCAAATCAAATACATCTGGGCACCAACCAAAAAGAGATGCTAGCTGTTCAGCACACTCTGACATCTTCCAGACCCCTACTCTCACCGGGACCTGCACTGATCAAAACAGACAACACCACAGTGATGTGGTATATCAACAAGCAGGGAGGGACTCACTCTTATCCTCTCTGCAGGCTCGCCATGACCCTTTGGAACACAGTCTCAGCCATGCAGATACACCTGCTAGCACAATTCCTGCCAGGCTTCCTACACTATCTGCCAGACAACTTAAGCAGAAACCTGCTAGACCCACATGAGTGGCAGCTAGACCACAGAACCTTCAACCTTGTAACCCAGAAATGGGGTACCCTGAAGGTGGACCTCTTTGCCTCCCACTGCAATCATCAGCTCAGCAAATTCCACACCAGGGAACCTCACAGCAAGGCCTGGAAAGTGGATGCTCTAGCCTTCCAATGGGTAAACCTCTCAAACTATGCATTTCCACCTCTACCACTCATTTCAAGGGTACTGCTCAAAATAAGGGAGGAAAAACCAAGGGCAATCTTGACTGCCCCAGACTGGCCACGCCAGCATTGGTACCCATTGCTGTGCAGCCTGTCATCCCTGCCACCAGGGCACCTACTTCAGTTCCCAACACTCCTGACCCAGAACAATGGCAAATTCATGCATCAACAATTGCAGACCCTGAACCTGGCAGCCTGGCTTATTCCTTGACCTCTCCTCAAGCTGCCAGCCTAAGCAAACAAGTGCTGGATGTTATACTTGAGACCCGATGCCCCAGCACTAGAAAATCCCATGCTGACAAGTGGAAAAGGTTTTGCACCTGGATCCAGGCTACGGGAGCCAAAACAGCACAGCCCCCCTACCTCTCATCTTGGATTACTTAGCAGACCTACTACACAGGGGTCTATCCTTCTCTTCTATTAAAATTCATGTCTCTGCCATCTCTGCTCATTACAGCACAGAGCCTCCTCTCTTCTCATCCCCTCTCATCAAACAGTTCCTAAGAGGGGCCAATAACCTAAGGCCACCCAGAAGAGCTCCTACCCCAGCTTGGGGCCTTAACTTTGTGTTGGAAAAGCTCACCCTACCCCCCTTTGAGCCTGCAACTTCAGCAGAGTTAAAATTCCTCTCTTGGAAAACAGCCTTGCTTCTGGCCTTCACTTCAGCTAGAAGAATTTCAGAGCTACAAGCACTCATGGCTGTAGAGCCCTTCATTATTTTCCATGCTGACAGACTCTCCTTCAGGACTAACCCATCCTTCATGCCTAAAGTGGTGTCCAGTGTGGCTCTCAAACAATCCATTCATTTGCCCACCTTTTTCGCTAACCCACAATACAAGGTGGAAAGGATTCTGCACTCTCTAGGTGTGCACAGACAGCTCAGATTCTATCTGGATAGGACTAAATCTTTTAGAAAAACTGACCAATTGCTAGTCAGCTTCACAGCAGGGGCAGAGGGCAAGGCCATATCCAAACAAACAATCTCCAAATGGATAGCACACTGCATCCATTTCTGCTACAAACAGCATAGGGAAACCAGTCCCAAAGGGGGTCAGGATGCATTCCATCAGGGCAACCTCCACCTCTGCAGCTTTTCTCAGTGTGGTCCCCACCAGGGACATCCTGGAGGCTGCAACATGGACTTCTGTTCATACCTTCACGAAGCATTACCACCTGCCTGTCTTCTCCAAATCCAGGGAAGGCTTTGCCACTGCAGTCTTGCAGGGCATCCTAGCCAGCCCCCAGTCTTCTTGACTGCCTCCACCCTTTTCTTCACCTTTGGGAATCAACCCAAGTGTGATAACTGCAACAGTGAAACATGAAGAACATAGTACAGTTGTGTACACTTACCATAAATGTAGATGTTAGAGTGTATTCACTGTTGCAGTCCTGGTTTCCCACTCTCCATCCTGCTTGTCTCTCTGTCTTCCTCTCTCCTTACAGGTAATTTTGGTATTTACTTTCTACTGGTGGTGTTCTTCCAGCATAACCTAGCTCCCTATTTGGGGGCTCCTGATAGTTGGGGCAAGAAAAACTGATGTAATGGCGTTGGTTGCCTGATTTTATACCACCGATGACCTGACATCAGTCCTGGAGCGACAGCAACCGACGCAGAAATACTAAGCCTCTAGTATTCACGCTGACTGAGGGCTACCCCTGGCAGGATAACCCAAGTGTGACGACTGCAACAGTGAATACACTCGAACATCTACATTTATGGCAAATGTACACAACTGTACTTTTTTCTTGTGCAAGTATTTTTTCTTTCCTCTGATTTTTCTCTTAATCTTTTTGAATATCTTCTATCTGGAAATTCTGGGCTTCTTAATACATAATTTGTTTCTTATCTTGAACAATAGTGGCAATACATAATTTCTTTTTTATCCTCAATAGTCTACTCTATCCTCTTAATGGCTATTTTCTGGCCTATAAGTTTTTGTGGATTACTACTTCTTTCTACAATGGGGTAGGGGCATCCTCCCCATGAACTTGGCCTAACCCCACTGTTGTAATGTTTCTGTATCTTGAAGTTTCTACACTACCAGTTTTTCCAGTCCTGGAACCAGTGTGCATATGAGGACTGGGCACTTGTTTATCTTGGGACTTGTGTATCCAGTTGCCTTTTTTTATTTTTTAGTGTACTTTGGTCCATGATACATGCTTTATAAAATACATTGTATACATCAGTGTCATACCCAGTAAAGTATAGCTTATTTAAAGAGTAGCTCATTGCTAACCAGCATCTTACCTTTTCCTACATTTCATTATAGCTGATTTTGGTTATTATATGTATTTTTGGATTCCTGCATGTTCTTGTTAAACGAATTTGTAAGGAAAGCAATTTCGTGTATTTGCAGTCCATTAGAATAAATACTCAATGGAGGTTACCAGTCTAATGGCCATAGAGCCTTTCTAAGCCTTACCATCTATGCCCCAGTTTTCATAATTGCCGGTGCTTAAGGATTAGAAAGATTTTGAAGTATGCCTGTGCCTTAGAGACTCTATAAGCTGCTGCTGTCCATAAAGGCCACAGGTGACAAGTGGGGATGAATTTATGATTTCCCATCCATTGGTCCAAATGTTATTTGAATAGGTTTAAAGAAGAGCTGTTTCACATAAATGGGGAGTCTTTTCCAGAAAAAGTGTAATCTCTCAAAGACACACCTGTCCCTCCAACATGTTTTGCTTATGTTGCAGACAAGGTTTAGACCTTTAGATTGGGTAATTCTTGTGCTGCTTGTTTTGTGAATATGTAGCATATCCATCAGGGCTGGATCTGAGAAGGCCTTGCAGGCTAGGTATAGATTGGCCCTCAATAGTCTGTAGAAGACTAAGAACACAGACATGGCTTTGAGGTAGTCCACATAGGACATGTTGTTTACATACTGTATTTTTTTAATGAAGAACCTCTGTAGCTGCTATAGTTGTTACAAATGCCTGGTCAGCCAAAGGGCACATTTTACTTGATTATTAGTCTAATGAGGGCCGAGCATAGGGGAGTAGGATCTCCTTAGATTTGGATGCCTTGCCATTATGTATGAGTGATATGTTGTAGAAGGATTTTTCACCATCATGGACACATGGTGATCAAAGTTAAGATTACTGTTAACCTGAGTTCTCAAGTCCCTTACCACTGTGTCTACTATTAGAACAGTGTTATCAATGTTGTAATTTGCAGGGGTGCTCATCTTCCCCAAAGGGTATAAATATGTGTTTTTTGGCATTATTAGGCTAAGTTTCTGTCACCAGTTACTTGGCTGTCAGACCCTCCTCAAGAATATCTACATCTTTGTAGGAATCAGTCACTGTACCCAACTTGCAGTCATCTGCAGATTTGGTCACCCAAAGACCCTCTCATATTTGTTATGACTTGAGAAAAATATTTGCTGAGACCTGTGGAACACTACCATTAACAGGCCTATTGGTGGAGGTGGATTCCACCACCCTAACTTCATGTATCCTCTCCATGAGCCATTTGACTATCCACAGGGTTACATAGGGATTTATGTCTACATTTCTGAGTTTGTCTAGAATACCTAAGTGAGGAGTAGTGTGTTGAATGCCTTTACTAGGTCAAGGTAGGCAGTATGCACTTTTTTATAGGTTCATAGGTTGGTACTAGGCTATCGGCCCTAGGGCCTGTACAAGCCTAGCCATAACAATTCCTTGACTATTTCTTCCCACAATATTTACTTCCCTGGACCCCTGTCTAACAGGGCGACTGACGTGATCCCCGGGGTAAATTTCCTATCTCCTATCCAGTTGTCAAGGTTCCTTTTGAAGTGGGCCAAAGAGGCACTCTGCTTGACATGTCTGGGGAGTCTCTGAGTTAGGAACCTATCCCTCCAGCATATTTTGTTCATTGTGGTGACAAGGTTTTGATCCCTGGAGCATGTGGCTCTGAGGTATTGGGATTTATTTAAGTGTAGCATGCCCAACAGCTCTGGCTTTGACATGGCCTTGTATGTTAAGCAGAGATTGCCTCTGAGTAGACGATATGCGACAGAGTATAGCTGGAGTTTTTTTAGATGGTCAGCATAGGGGATCTGCTTTAGGCCTGTGATTTTTTTAGTGAGGTATTTCTGCTGCCTTTCCCGTTGTTGCAGATGTCTTGAGAGGTACATACCAAATGGGGAGTTGTATTCTATAATGGGTCTAATGAGGGATGAGTACAGTGGGACAATGACCCCCTTTTTTCTGGATGAAAAGCCCTTAGTGATGAGGTGTGCCTCATAGAAGGATTTCCTGACTGTTGTGGCGATGTGGTTATCGAAGGTGAGACCACTGTCCACCTGTGTCCCAAAGTCTCTTATCACACTTTTGGTGTGTAGTGTACTGCCATCTATGTGGTGATTCACGGGTACATGTTTTTTCCTAAAGGGCATCATCCATGGCTCAAGTGGCCTTCTCAAAGTAGTCCACTGGGTTAAGTAAGCGTGACCAATCTGTAATGAAACCAACCTGGGATGGGTCCATTATTTGAAGATTTCCTATGTATTTTTTTTTAAATCCATGATAACTTTTTCCATGGCCTTGTATAGATGACTAGTCCAGCTTATGGGTCTGTAGTTCCGTGGGTCTGCTCATGGTCCACCTTTATGTAGATGGATGGCCATTACATTCTTGCATTCGCTAGGGACAAAGTCTGTCTAGAGGCTGTGGCTGAATAGACATTATAGTGGGCCTGAGGGGTCATTTTTAAAACTCTAGAGGAGGCATCCCAGGATGTTATCAGGACTCATTGCTGTAGTGTGTTTAGCTCTGGAGGTTGCAGTGAGGACCCATTCTTTAGTAACTGTGAGAGGATAAGAGGTAGAGGGTATTTTCTAGGGAGTAACTAGTCATCTTTGAGTCATATGGACTCTGTCTTCTACTTGTACCTTATTGCTGCTGTGTAACACTTTTGAGTAAAGTTACTGTCCTCTACTCTTTTATCTTGGACTTTGGTAACTATTTTAGCCATTTAAATGTTTCGGTCAAGGCTTTTCTCTATGTAGTATAAGGTTGAGAGACATGCCTTCAGTTATAGCTGAAATGTCATGAAATCACAAGTAATTAATGTCTTTTATTGCTTGTATATTCCTATACACTAGACAGACCTTTTTGTTTCTAATTAGAATTAGCCAGTACAACTTTATGCATACAAATATAAGTAAACAGACACACATTATCCATGCAAAATTGTAGCTTCATTTATTTTGTAAAATAAATGAGCAAGCAAGCAGATATGCATGTTCCTCATGGAGTCATAATTTTATTTATTTGACTGTTTCAGAAGCATCATATCTAGGTATAGTTCAATATTTTTCATATAACTGGGTTACAGTGAAACACAGAAGAGGCAATTTGCTGATGAATCACAACAATGCAAGATATCCATAATATACACTCATCAGTTTAAAAAACACCATCGCACATGATACAAAAAATAATAAAAATGGAGAGAGCCTTCTATACTTAACATTAGCAATAATGCCATTCTTGCCTGCAAAGTTGTAGTTATAGTTTGACCTCATTTCCGTTGGCTATATTTTTTTAGCTGTCGTCTTGCTTGAATTCCACTTGTGCATTTATCCAAACTGCTTGACATTCCTTCAGAAAGTAGTATAATTCTTTATTCTATTTACAATTTTCTGTTTGTGTCTTGAACCATGGAGCTCAGGTTGTGACTCAGAAGGGTCTGTCAGCAGCCCACTTACATTGTTATCAAGCTGAAATTAATAAGTAAACAAACAAATGAACAGATGAATAAAGAAATAATGGGAATAAATACATTTAAATGATTTCAAACAGAGGTTACATTTCATTTGGTACCTTGGAGAGTACAGTGCACATCTGTTTGTTGTTTTCATTACTTATTAAAATAAACAATTAAATGTTAGTTTACAGGTACCTTGTTGTTTGTGTATACAGCTGGTACTCTTACAGTACATAAAACCCAGTAGGGGTGTATTCAGAAAGGAAAAATAGCACAGTGTGTAAAGCTAAATATGCAGTAAGTGTTGACATGCAGGGCATGTGCAATTCAGAGAGATCTGCAGCACAATTGTGGCAGTATGAAAACTGGTGTGGTCAGTAGTAGTGTGGTAGTATTAAAATTGGTGTGGTCAGTAGTAGTAGTGTGGTAGTATGAAAATTGGTGTGTTCAGTAGTAGTGTGGTAGTATGAAAATTGGTGTGGTCAGTAGTAGTGTGGTAGTATGAAAATTGGTGTGGTCAGTAGTAGTATATTCTAATGATCATATGATGACATTCAAATGAGATGGATTATAGAAATACATTCATCAAGAAACTAATGTTTTTGTCTGCATATATATTGGGTCTATATTATATTGTCGAAGTATTAAAAGTCGGACTCACTAAAGTTTGAACTTTAATAATTGAACCTTTAATACTTTTGGACATCGCAGTGGTGCAGTGGTAGTGTTGTCGCCTCACAGCAAGAGGTTCTCTGGTT
The DNA here is from genome assembly GCF_019279795.1 of Protopterus annectens. Taxonomy (NCBI): domain Eukaryota; kingdom Metazoa; phylum Chordata; order Ceratodontiformes; family Protopteridae; genus Protopterus; species Protopterus annectens. The sequence continues at coordinate 1,571,170,587 of NC_056743.1, forward strand.
CGATTCTCGGCTGGGGTGCCTTCTATGTGGAGTCTGCATGTCCTCCCTGCATTTGTGTGGGTTTCCTCTGGGGGCTCCGGTTTCCTCCCACGTTACAAAGACATGCGTCTGGAGCATTTCTCCCTGGGCCTTCACTGAAAATTGGATTTGTTTCAAGTCAGACTCTCCTGGTTAACAAATGTTAAATAAATAAAATAAAATAATTTGGATGTCAAAAAAAAATCTTAAGCCCAAAACAAAAAAAAAAAACGCTCTATGCAAAGGGCAAACCCCCCACACACCCCGCTACTTAAATATACCAACTCTGAGATCGCACTACAGTGCAGTAAAGGGAAATCTTCTCTTCTCGCACTCTATGGCGATCTCCATTATATGATTCGAGGTTTTAAAACTTCGATCATTTAAAGTTCGACCTTTAGTGATTCGAAATTTTAAAACTTTGAACATACGATATAGACCCATATATATTCTATATGCAGCACGCACATTTGTAAGATATGTGCGGATTATATGTTAGGGTGTTAAGTTCATATGTATATACTAGATGTGCAGTTCAAAAGACCATTCATAACCATAGCCAGCTAAGCCTGAGTGTTATTGAATGAGTTAAGTTCCATGGTCAAGAAGCACCATGCTGTATACCCCAAAGAGGATTTATTTTTTCCAGGGTATTCATTCAGAATATTACTGAATGCAGACCATGTGTAGTACTGCTTGACATGCATAGGAAGTTTATTCAATAAATATAGGATTCCTTGGGATAGAAATCTGTTGTGCCAGCCATGTTCTATTTCTCTGTTTATAAAATATTAGTCTTTGTTGTGGGTTTTCACGGTGGTGTGCGTTTTGCATATCTGTAAGAGGTCAAGCAGGGTGGAATGGGCCATGTACCCTACTCATGGACAGCACTCTGCTGAAGACTGGCATACAGGACAAGAACTGCACATATCAACAATGCCATTTGATTCCTTGATGTAAGTATCACCATGAATAGTAGGCACATACTTATACTTCATATAGACTTCCTATCTGTGTGCATACATACACAGATAGGAAAATATAAGGAAATATCGAGACTACATTTGCCTCAACTTTCAAATGGTAACCCGTGTAACTGTACTGCAGTCAAATATTCAGGAAAAGAGTGAAAGATTCATAGATTTTATCACAATGCAGGGAAGAAAAAGAAACTAAATTAATTTGGATGGAATCAGTATTATACAGACAGTTACTGTGTGATTTCTGAAGGGAGTCGGCTAATGGGAAGATACTTTTAGTACAGTAACAAGATTCATTTTCAAAGTTGCTTGACATGTTTTTTATTGAAACATTGTAAGACTTTTATTCTTCTAGAATCTTAGGACATTTGCAACTCGGTGGGTTTGTTTCCAAGATGCAAATTGTACAAAGCAATGCTGTCCTGTCAAATGAGGGAAACTGTCTTAGAAATATATGTCTGAATGAGTACATGCACTAAAAAGCAACACTATTACTGACCATATGAAAAATAATTACCAGCGATAGGAAAAAAGCATGTAGCAACAAGCATGAAACAAAAACAAACAAAAGAAAATACAATTGCCTAGGCTGGGATAATAATTTCATTAAGTGTTACAAAAAACAAGTACATACTAAAGAAGTAATTTCACTGCTGCAAAGGCTGCAGATCTGAATGTGACTAGATAGCATCTCTGGCTGAGGCTAAATCATTCAACTAATCTAATAGCCTATGGGTGGCTGTAAACTTATAGGAATGATCATCCCCCACTGACCTTTGTGAAATCTGACCTGCTGTATGCTAAATAAGCTTCTCTGAAAATCCTGCCTCTGTGTGAACATGTGACTTACATAGCACTAAAATGTAAACAAAGTACTCAGGCAAGCAACTGATTTCAGAAACGAGATAGTGCCCCTTTAAAATCACCCATTATTAGTGTGTTAGGTTGTACCCTAATATTTTCCAGTGTATCAAGAAATGAGGAGTGGGAATCCTGGGGCATGGTGGGGGATCTGTACCAAGTTATAATTTGGATTGCGGTCTTGCCCAGAGTTAGTTGCACTTGGATAATCTCAGATGCATTATGCTGAGCAGCTAGCCTGGATGTGTGGATATCTTTAATGAATATGGACACGCCTCCGCCTTTAGTGCTTTGGTCCAGGTTAGGTGGCCGAAAGGTGTGGTATGAATTATAGCCCGGTAATGCAGGGGTGCTCTCTGGAGCCTTGAACCAGGTCTCTGTCACTGCACAGATGTCGATGTTCTCCATTTTAAGGAGTGCCTCGAGTGAGTGGATTTTGAGGTTTAGACTTCTAGCATTAAGTAGCATTACCCTCAGATTTTACTTGCTTGTACCTGTTATGGTGGTGAATTTGTCATTTGAATCTTGCCTAAAAAAGGCACTATAGGGGTGGCAAGAGCCTTAGCCAGTATCCGGAATCCCAAGGGCAACAGATGCAGGCCATCTCTGGCAAAGCATCGTGGTTTGTCGATCATGTCATCCCAGGCAGACAGATACTGAATCCTCTTAGAATAACACCAGAAGCTTAGCCAATTGTTGAAGTCAATCATTTTGTCCTTGTACTGTGGTATCATTCTGGGTGATGGCAGGATGCTACTTAGGGCTAGGGTCATACCTGCCTGGGCAATAAGATTGGACAGCTCCTCCATGTCTCTTTACATGTAGTCCAGGGAGGTATGTCTCAGGTCATTCACACCAAAATGGACAATGACAGAGTCATATTTGTACTTGTTGTAGAGTGACCTGAGCGCATGTGTTATGTGGCAGATCCTGGCACCTGACAGGCAGCTGACAGTAACTTTCTCCTTGTTTAGCCTGGTGAGTGGAACATCAGTGTGCCTGACTATAGAGTCACCTATGACTAGAGTGTTGGGTATGTTGTTATGCCTTATGGGCTGTGGTTGAGTGGCACACTGAGTTTTTGGGCTATGTGTCATTTGGGTTGTGTTGGGGGGTGGAGGTTGCTTGCGTTTCTGCTTTGAAGGTCCCTGTTGCTTGGGTAGATTTTTTTTGAGAGCCTCCGCGAATGTAGGTGTGTGTTTTGGTGGTGTAGGTTTTGAGGGACTATGTGATGAAGGTGGTGTGGTGCAAGTGTTCACCTTTTCCTTTGACTGTCTAGTCCAGTCTTGGTTGAAGAGAGTTTTGCTTCCAGTTTGGCTATATAAGTGCATCTCTCACAGGTTGTAGTGTTGGGTGGTAGGAGGAGAGGGTTGTCTGTGTACATGAGGCAATTGCTGCATTGCCCCAAGATGCCCAGATTCATCAGGTAGACAGGAGAAAACATCGGGAGCTGACCCTTAGACATGCCTGGATAGTTGCTTATTTATTAAATACTAAAAACTGTTTTCCTCTAGGCAAGTGAGGAAAGTTGACTGCTGTAGCAATTTGTAGCTTATTTAGTGCTTACAATGAGTTCTGAACAAGTGCTGAGCTCAAAGAAACAGATTTGAGTGCGGAAACTAGAAAACTGGCTAGTTCTAAGAAACAAAATTAATCTAAAAGGCTTCCCTCCAACACAGAATGTCTTGGGGGCTCAGAAGCTTACAAACAGTCCTGGATACAGCAAATCTGTATCTGGACTAGACGACTTACAGGAAAGGCAGGAAACAAGCTTAGAAAATTTTTTTTTTTTTTTTGTTTTGTAAAGTGGGAAGGGGAAAGGAGGAGTAGAAACTAAGTGGGTTGGCCTTCTCAAATGTTCTCCCTGGAATAGGTAGAATGAGGTAATGACACTAGACTGGGAGGAGTGTCCCAGATCAAATTTACAGTTGGGGCAGGCAACTGCAAAGCCACCAAGTATAAAAACAGCATACCAATAGGGAGGGAGAGAAACAAAAATCAGAACAAACAAACCCAAGGTAAAGAAACTTTTTTTCTTGTCATCTTGTCAACCTATTAATTGTCATCTTGTCAACCTATTAATACATTTTTAAGTATTTGTTGTTCAGTACGATATGTAAAGTCCTGAAGTATACTAAGTCAAGTAAACAAACTAGCATGCTAATCAAAAATATCAAATGAAACATTAGTGTAAGTTTTTGTTTGTATTCTGTGATCCTGGGTTTTAAGGCATAACCGACTGTGTTGCATAAATTGTTGTGTCTGCCTCATTAATCTTTGAATTATTTACAATCTGTGTGATCATTATTTGCATCCTGATCATGCATGCAAATGATAGTTATTGAGAATATTATTAGTGTCACTGTAATGTGAATCCTCTTATCTGACTGTACTGTGACCTCTATTGTTGTGTAGTTGCATCTGCATACAGTAAAAATGCTTTATTATGCCTAACTTTTAAAAGTAGACCTCATCAAAATATTTGGATGTTGTAGTGACACAACTTGAAACAGTAAAGTGTGTTCTTTGTTTTTTGTGCACAACACTCAACTCTAGTAGTTTAAGTCTGTGACCAGAATAAATCAGTCAAGAAGCTTTAAACAGTGACCTTTTCAATTTCAGATCCCACAAGACCGTTTCAGTTAGTTTACTGCATTCTGCTTTGATATCTAGCTTAGGTGAAGGAAAACGTCGATAGGCAACTTTTCAGTCCTCCCAACAGTGATTTTTACAGTTTATGTACATAGTGAAGAAACATTATATGCTGTGTGCACACATATCATCTGTAATCACAAAATCTTCAGCTTTCTGTGAGTCAGGCTTGGAATCACTGAAGACATTACCTACATATTCATCAGTTTAATTTGCATGAATTAATTACAAAAAAAGAGACATTTTATCTGCCTTTTCTTTGATTTGAAAATGTAAGGGAAATAATTAGGCTGCATTCTCTAGTGTATACTGGACATAGCTTCTTAATAAGATGGTAGCCAGACCCTGAAAAATTGCAATACCAGAGCAAACGCTTTTCAGTTTTAGCTGCATCATCAGATTCATGCATAATCATAACTTTCTTTGCTTTTGCACATATCCATATCCTGTGTGAGCTCTTTTAGGTCTACTGCTCTATACACATGCACAGCTTTATTGAGTGTTAACTCAACATCTGACAATAAGTTGAATATTACTTTTGTTATTTTTAATACCACTGTCAATTTTGTCTCTGAGCATTGAATCATGCAGATCACCAGAATTACACTCTTCAGTGAATTGCCTTAACTCAGTCACGTACAACACTTCAAGGCAACTTTCTTGAACATACTTAATGAATTAGCCCCCATCAGGAGAAAGCGAATCACTGCAAAACCAGCCCCTTGGCTAACTAGTAAAACCAAAGAAATCATGAGAGAAAGGGATAAGTATGGAAATTATGGAAAAATAAATAAATCAAATTTCATTCAAGGAAAACTCAGACAACTAAAAACATTACTAAATAAAATATCAGAAATGATATCAAAAACCTCTTAGACCCAACAACAGTATACCCACCATGGAAATGCTAAACTTTTCTGAAACTCAATAAATAACTTATTCAGTCTGGGCAAACCAACCCAGCCCTCACCATCCATTCCCACCCTAATAGTAACATAGCATCTCAGTTTAACTCACGCTTTTTCCAAGCAGTTACATCACTGCTCCAAAACAAAACAAACTATAACATGCTAACCCCTACTGAAACACCTAGAGCAAATCATCCCTTCTCCTTTACATCACTACCCCCTACTGAAACATCTAGAATAAATCACCCCTTCTTCTCTACATCAGACCCCACCATTGTTATTCAGAAATATCAACAAAATCTGAAACCTGCTGCATCAGCTCCTGACAACTTACCCTCAGAATATATCAAAATTGCAGCTAAGTAAATAGCACATCCTATTTCAGTTGTAATAAACTGCTAAATCTCTGAAAAATATGTATACCAACTGTGGAGAAAGTCCTATACCATTCCCATAAATAAGGCTGGCCTCTTAACTGACCTATTTAATTACAGGCCCATTGCAATCCTTTCACCTCTCTCAAAAATACTAGAGAAATGCATACATCCCCAACTCCACAATCATGTAATGCAACATAAACTCTTCTCACCTGTTCAACACAGATTCAGACCATACCATAGCGAAATGCATATATTCCCAACTCCACAATCATGTAATGGAACATAAACTCCTCTCATCTACACAGCACTGATTCAGACCACACAAGAGTATACATTCCTAACTCCTCAGTCATGTAATGGAACATAAACTCCTCTCACCTACTTGATATGAATTCAGACATACCATAGCATACATTCCCAACTCCACAATCATGTAATGCAACATAAACTCCTCTCACCTACTCCGCATTGATTCAGACATACCATAGCATACATTCCCAACTCCACAATCATGTAATGCAACATAAACTCCTCTCACCTACTCCGCATGGATTCAAACATACTGTAGCACAAATTCCCAACTCCACAATCATGTAATGCAAGATAAACTCCTCTCACCTACTCCGCATGGATTCAGTCAAACCATAGCATACACTTCCAAGTCCACAATCATGTAATGCAAGATAAACTTCTGTCCCCTACTCAGCATGGATTCAGACATACCGTAGCACACATTCCCAACTCCACAGTAATGTAATGCAACATAAACTCCTGTCCAGTACTCAGAATGGATTCTGACATACCATAGCACCAGCACAACACTACTCAGCTTCATAGATAGTCAATCATGCCACAAATTAAAATTTAGTATCTACACTTCTCCTAGACTTAACGAAGGATTCTAAAGACACTCTCAACTTTGGGACTACGCTTATCTTCCCCCCACTGATTCCACAGTTACTTTACTACAAGAGAAAAATTTGTCAAATGGCAGAATGAATACTCTTCATTTCTACTCATTAAAGTAGGGGTCCACTCAAGGGTCCATTCTTGGACATTACTGTTGAATCTGTTTATTAATGACCTGCACAGATCCTTCCTATATGCTAATATTACACAACATGCAGATGACTGAGCTACCATCTGCACAACTACAAATTTAAAATCCCTACAGGAATTAACTCAGGAGTTTTCTAGCCAGCCTTCAATAGTGTGGAAAAGATAGCTAACTTCTCCTTAACTCCCCACCCCCAGAAAAACAAAATTAATGCTATTCACCTCTACATAACTCAATATCCAACACAGTTCTTTCATTTTTATTTATTTAACATTTGTTAACCAGGAAAGTCTGACTAGGACAGAGCCTATTTTCAGGGGAGGCCTGGGGAGAAACACTCCAGATGCATGTGTTTGATTATGGAAGGAAACCAGAGTATCTGGAGGAAACCTACGCGAAAGCAGGGAGGACATGCAGACTCCACACAGAAGGCTCCCCAGTGGAGAATCGAACCGGAGGGCCTCTTGTTGTGAGGTGACAACATTAACCTCTGCACTGCGCCACCCATTATAACCTCAAAAAGGCATACAAAGTATTGGGAAAAAATGGAATTCCCTTCCCTCCACTCTAAAAACCAACCAAACTCAGAAAACTTAAAAACCCAACTATTCAAACACCTGTCTACTAAATGGAAATGTACCTGCCTTCACCCAACCTAATCCAATGGGGTTTTCTCTCTGGTTCCCATGCGCTCTATAACTCTCATAGTTATCTTCCTATGAGCCTATCTAAGCTCTCGACAACTCCTATAGCTACTCTCTGTCTAAGCTCTCAATAACTCCTACAGCTACTCTCACTCAACTCAACCTTGTAAATATTGTAAATAGCATTGTACTGTAGATGTGTGTATGTAAAGTGTATCCATATTTTCTTAAAGGTTTGTATGTAAATTGTTTCCACACCTAATACTTAACTGTTTTCCTCAAATGAAACTGTACTATCCCTTAACTTCAATCTTAATGGATTTGTTAACTATGCAAGATATTGAATGTGTTTATTTGTAACTGCTCTACCAAATGTTATCTTTTATACTAAGTATCACTTGTATCTAAACTGTATAATGCATCTTGGAGCTTTTCTCCCTGGGCCTCCACGGAAAATGGGTCAGTTTGGCCCAGTGGACTTCCCCGGTAATCAAACTGGAAATAAATAAATAAATAAATAAAAATTGATCAAGTAAATCACACCAAACTACTAGGAATAATAATAGACAATCAACTGAAATTTGATCTGCATATCTCCCAAGCCATAAAAACACACACACGCACACGCACACACACACACGCACACACACACACACACACACACACACACACACACACACACACACACACACACACACACACACACACACACACACCAAAAATCAGGAGCCCTCTATAGAGCCAAAACATTTTTCTCTTACGCAGCCAGAATACATGTTGCCTTAGCCTACCTACCTCATATACCCCTGTATGCAGCAACCTATCTTTGTCAATCTAAACTCCTCCCTTATCAATAAACTACGACAGTGCTATAATAAAATAGTAACACTTGCTATAAATATGCCTAACAAAATCTGCCACTGCCTTGCGCTAAAGAAACTAGACTGGCTTCAACTCCTGCAAATAATTACTCTCTCTGAACTACTAATAATCTATAAATTACTTGACAAACCTGATCCATGCCGAAGCCTATCTAAAATAACACATCTCTTCTCACCCCAGCAGAACCCTCAGATTGGCTGATAAGGCTCTGCTTACCATTACAAAATTCAGTAATAAGGCAAGTAACTCATTATATTCACACTTTATATCTAAAATATAGAATGTAGTTCTTGCCACCTTAAGATAAATGAACTCTATAGACACTTTCAAAACAAAGCTGAAGCAACACCTCACTCCGGGATAGAAACTCTACCTCCTTAGGAACTACCAGCAGCTCACTACAAAGTTTTACCCTATATTCCTTTCTCTTCTCTCTTACCATCTCTATTCCTTCCATCTGCAAAATACTTAACTATGCATCTTTCTCTTTAGCTCAGCAGCTCTGCAACTTATTACTACCAACCAAATAATAATAAACCTCCCTGCTCCTCGCATAGTCCTTCTTGACTAATAAACCTCTTCTTCTAGGAACAGTGTATTCTTTAACCTAAAATACAAGAAAGTTGTAAATACTGGCTACCCCACAAAACTCATAGCCACGTCAGTCTTCTTAAACCAAGACACCCACACATATATGCTCTAAAACTCACGTCTAGAATCATACCATGAAATTGTACGAAAAGTATAGATAATGAGTCTCCACCATTTTACCTCTAGTAACCATGTCATGATTTTTCTCTGTTTAAGATAATATAAATAGTGAAGCGAGCATCTCAGAATTGTGTTTGTAAGATAATGTAAATAGTGAAGTGACAAACCTTATCATATCTGCCACTACACTACTTTTTCTTAGTGCATAAAATATAATTACTTTTCATGTCTTTTCAAAAAATACTATTTTTGTTTATTATTACTATGTTACTATATAATCTTGCTGGAGCTTTTTTTCCCCTGCATCCACTGAAAAGGGAATAATGCAGCCCAGTCGGACCTTCCTAGTAAAAAAAAGGCAATAAATTAATAAATAAATAGAATAATGTAAACCCTGGTTTCTATTGAACAGCAAAGGAAAACTATCTGGCAAGTTCTACTGAAGCTCACAATATTTCCTAGATTTCCTTTAATGACAGTTAACTCCGTCTCTTGTTCTTTAGTAAGATTAAATCTACTCAATACCTTAACGCTGTCTTCATCCAGGTGAAAGGAAACTTCAAGTTGCATTCATCTGTAGTACTGCATGTGTCAAATGTCCGCAGTGATTGCTTTCATTATTAGACCACGTTACCCTGCATTACTAGTAATGCTGGTGCACTTGGTGGTAAGATGGATACCACGGTGACTGATTCGGCTGCTCACAAAACAAGATGGTGAATCTGTGAACAGTCTACATTTTTTGACGTGCACAAAAATAATCATAACTTTTTATCTGAATGATACTTTGCTCTGACTTTGAGTTATAGCTCATACTAAGAAGAACTCATTTCCTAAAGCTATTGCTTATTTTTGGTTTCCAGATTAGTTTGATGCCATGTTTTTAAGTGAAACATTACTCATTTTCCAATTTTAATACAAATCATATGATTGGCTTCTTGTTTATTGAGTTGCAGGGTATACTCACTTGCATAGCAACATTTTTCCAGTGGTCCAGGGATAATATTTCAATTGCTTTCTGTTTTTCAAGTAACATTAGAGGTGGGTTATATTATATACTGCAGTGTAGCTTCAAGTATCCCACAGGGCTAAGCATGCATTCCAGATGTCATGTGATGCAGTCTTGCTCTTTTGCTCTTATGATAGCAAATTATGTGGATGTTCATTTACTGTCTCACGATTGTATGCATCTGGTCTATAGGTGTGTAATGCTGTAAAGCCGGGGGTGTGTAATGCTGTAAAGCCGGGGATGTGTAATGCTTAGGGTGTTTACATCACAGACACAAGGTACAAGGTTTGATTCTAATTTTAAAGAAAAAATTGGCTAGGGTTAAAATGGCCTACAAGGATAGCTGGGCTAGTACTTACCTATGAAGGGAAACAACCCAACAACAACACTGCATGGCATGAAAAGGCATCAAGGTGTCTACCAAAAGTTAATACATTACAGAATTTTCACCAATTTAGTTTTAAGGACTTTAAGACAGAATGTGGTCAATTTTCCATTAATCAGCTTCACTGTCAGAAATGAGAGGATAGGTTCATTGGCTCATAGGTAAATATTAGGCTATCAGTCAGAAGACGATTACAAGCCTAGCCAATAACCAGAGGTCAGAATCAAACCCTGTACTTTGTATCTGTGAGGTAAAGATTTGGGTTGAAGACGAAAAGAGCAAATGAAATACAGTAGGTAATTAGGATTAGTAGTAGTGTACTGCTTGAGAGATGTATGGGGATGAAAGAGGAGGGAATACATGAGGTAGAAAATGCTTATGGGGGCAGGTTATTTAGGGACAGCAAAATTGTGAGTTTGTTATTGGAGGAAGTTAATGAGACACAGCAGAGCTAATGTGGCAGAATAGGTAAATATAAGTAACTGGGAGAGGTAAGAAGTGACTTTAGGGGAAGTATGTGTAATGGAATGAACAGCCCTGGAGTAGGTATTCTGAAGAGTGGGAGGGTGGTGCTGAGTTCACCTCTTTCACAATTGGATAAAGCCAGTGGAGAAATGGTGCAGAAGGATGTGCATTTTATCCCCACACCAAATAGATGGATTGCTGACACTGCAGTGAAGCATAAGGAGGGTGCTGTACTGCTGAGTGCGTCATCCATTTGCCTAAGTTGGTGGTAGCTCATGTGGATGCAAAAGATCTTGGGCACCTACTGAAAAGTGTAGGGGAAGTTCTCTGATGCCCTGGCCACATTTCCCCTAGTAGAATAAATGCCACCTCAGGTTTCCCATGAAAAGAAGCTACTAGCCTAGTTGGACTAACCTGCTCAAAAACAGATAAATAAATTATACATTTTTAATGAAATCCACATCTCTGTAATTATTTCAAAAGTAAAAAAGAAAACAGTGTGCACACTGACGGTTTTGAACAGTGTTTATGGAAGTTGAGAATGGCTGTGGGGGGATGGTAAATTACCCTGCCTAAGGCCTGATTTGACCATGATCCAGCTCTGTAAATCTCTAAAACATTACCAGGTTTTCCCTGTGTATTTTTCCATAGATTATTTTAAGATATGGACTTTATTACATTACTTTGGTAAAGTATTCTGGATATGAACTGAAGCAGGTTGATAAGCTGTCTGTCTTCCAAAAAATCTGGCCATTTTTTTCTTCAGCAATTTTCCATTCTCCTTACTTCTACAGTGATCAGCATTATCAGCTGATGCATTTTGGTTGCTTTTGCCTCATCTAGACCTTATTGCATGGCACTACTTATGCATAATTCCTTGTGTGTGTGTGTGTGTGTGTGTGTGTGTGTGTGTGCATGTGAACCTGTGCCTTTTTTCCTCCCATTTTCAGTCCGTTCTACTATGAAAGACTGACGTTCTGAAGGCTGATGTTTGAAGACCAAGAGGGCAAAAAATTCCTTTTTTCTTGTTTTTTGACCCCATCCCCTGAACTTATATATATCAACTCCAAAGTCATACTTACTGGAAGAAGGGAGAAATCTCCCCAGAAAATAAATCTTTGCATGCGCACAATTAGAAATCACTCCAGAAATAATTTCCTGTGTAGAAAAAAGTTTATTCTTATGCTGTTCAGCCTTTCTTTTTTTGTGAGCTACTGAAGCTCATGGAATTTCTCCTTGAGATTGTGTAGGGAAGCCTTTCCTGCCATCATATTTTCCTTGATTTAACCAGGCCATTTGTTCCATGCAAGTGTTGTCATGGGAAATTGGCATCTAGACAGCCATCATGGAGTAGGTTCACCTGCACAGCTGATGTTTCACAGGGCTCTGAATTGGGACCCCTTTTAACTAGTCTCTATAATGAGTTCCATGTTTTCCTTTCTGTATTATATTGATTAATCGCCGCCCCGACTTGGTAGCGCTTCATGCTGGTGATAAACTTGTCTATCAAGCAGGCTCCTTTCTCAAGCATGAGGAAAACCAACTACAAGCTGACTTTTTCATCCTTCTGTGGTTCACTATTGACACACAGATCTGAATGTGGCAAAAGCATCCACAGGCAATTAGCTTGTATATCCAAAGCAATCAAAAGATTATGAAAGTTCAAACCTGCAAGTACCTTGGGGGTTCTGCTAAACATCCCAATATTTAATTTACCTCAGTACCAAACTCCGAATAAAAATAGTTATCAGTCAGCTAAGAGCCTGCTACAGTGCATGAAACCATCTCATTCCATGTCCATTTAATGTGCTTATTCCTCATGTTGAGCATGCCCTTCCTTTAACTCCATAAACCCCTATAGCAATTACCATCAACAACATTTGCAGATTTATTAACTGTTCTCTAACATTTGAATAGCCTTGCTAGAGCTGAAATGGTAAAATGGCTGCCATTTGCTGCTAGAGCCACCTTATTATTATCAACATCCAATCTATATATATATCTATATATATATATATATATATATATATATATATATATATATATATATATATATAGATATAGATATATATATATATATATATATATATATATATATGGATTCACTTCATAACAGTGAAAGCTCAAAACACTGAAACTCAAAACACTGAAAACACATATCATAGATATACTGAGTTTAAACATAACTCATAGCACTTTCCACCAAGTGTAAGCAGGGGGGCAAGCCCCCCTGCACCACCCATGTGGGGGGCTGCACCCCCCACACCCCCTGCTACTTATATATGTATCAACTCCAAGATTGCACTTCAGTACACTAAGTGCAATCTTGGAGTTGATATATTTAAGTAGCAGGGGGTGTGGGGGGTGCAGCCCTCCACAAGGGTGGTGCAGGGGGGCTTGCCCCCCTGCTTACACTTGGTGGAAAGTGATATGATTTATGTTGTTTAAACTCAGTATATCTATGATACGTGTTTTCAGTGTTTTGAGTTTTCAGTGTTTTGGTCTTCTATATTATGAAGTTTTCTCATTTTCAGTGTTTTGAGTTTTCAGTGTTATGAAGTGAATCCATATATATATATATATATATATATATATATATATATATATATATATATATATATATATATCCACTTCTGTAGTTAGTTCATTAGGAAATACATTGTGTCAGAATGTCCCCATGTACTCTTTGGGACAACAGACATAAATCAATCAGCTTTTGGCACCTTCAATTTGGACAAGACACAGGAGAAAATTATTTAGCAAAATAGTACCTGCCAACTAGAATCATTTACCCTAGGACATTGGAGTGCAGACAGATTATTTCTTGCTCTGGAAAAAAAAAAGCTGATTATCCATTTAAAGTGCATCACATTAAAGTGTGCAAGTGTCTTTGCTTTACAATTTCCCTACATTTCCTGCTGTACTCCCAGTGATAAAGTTGCAAGTGATTCTGCAAATAATAATAATAATAATAATAGTAATAAAATAAATAAAAATGAAAAAAATAAACATTACAGTGTACCATCTGATTTTTTTTAGTTTCATAGTTTACTTAGTATTTCTCTATAACCACACTCATAAAATGACATCATGGTTGACACTGAATACTAATTTGCATACGATTGTAAAACATTATGGGCAATTCAAAATTACTTACATCTATAGAGGGGCTGTTTGTTATTTACATTGTGATTTCTCTAGTGGATCATCATGTGTTAATTTTCACTATGCAAGAACTGGTTGACAATTTGTCTTTCTGTGAAGTAAGAAACTATTTCTGATGCATGTAACATTGAAATACAGTAGTCTATACATTAATTTAGGTAGTAAGGCATTATGGGTTCAGACTTTCATAATATCATGGCACATACTTTCGCCTCTGAGAAAAACATTCAGGGGCTATCCTTACCAACAATATAACATGCAAAAGTAACATGATTTTTTAATCAAAAACTATATAATCTGTTATTGTTACTTATACTTGCTTTGAAACATGACAAATAACACTTATAGATTCATACGTTTATAGGTGTTTACTAGGCTAACGACCACAAGGACCTTTTTAAACCTAGCCAAGCATCCCAAATCTCTAAAAAGTTCTGATACCCTTGATAAGTGTAAGCACGAGCCTGGAAGATGAACCAATTGCAGGTTACCTGTGTCCATTAAGACACAGGTGCCAAACCAGGAATGAATTTCTGGTTTCCCATCCAATTGTCAAAGTTGCACTTGAATTGGGTTAGGGAGGAACTCTGCTTCACATGGATGGGGAGCCTGTTCCATAGACGAGGTAGTCTCTGGGATACATACCTATCTCTCCAACAGGTCCTATTTATTTCACAGGCAAGGTTTAGGTCTTTAGAATGGGTAATTCTGGTGCTGTTTGTTTTGTGGATATGCAGGAGGCCCATCGGAGTGGGGTCTGACAATGCCCTATATGCCAGGCATAGATCTTCCCTTAAAAGCCAGTAGGAGACAGAATACAGGGATAGGGACTTGAGGCAGTCTGCATAGGACATTTTACTTATACACTGTATTAGTGTGGAAGCTCTGTGGATGTTCCAGTTGTTGGATATGTCTGGTTAGGTACATACCAAAGGGAGCGTTGTACTCAATAATAGGTCTGATGAATGCCAAATACAGTGGAACAATAACTTTCTTGGACATAGATGCTATACCTTTGTTTATAAGTTGTGCAACATAGAATGATTTCCTCACCACTGTAGACGCATGATGGTTAAAGGCTAGATTACTATCTATGTGTGTCCCTACGTCCCTGATTATAGGGTCAACTATAAGAGGTGTGTTGTCAATATGATAGTTACCAGGGATGGATGACTTCCCAAAGGATACTATTATGCATTTCTTGGCATTTAGTTTTAGTCCATGGCTCTGACACCAGTTATTTGTCTGTGCCAGCCCCTCCTGGAGAATATTTGTGTCAATGTGAGATTCAGTGATAGCTGCTAATTTGCAATCATCTGCAAATTTAGTCATCCAGAGACCACTGACATTAGCCTTAACTTCTGAGAAGTAAATGTCAAAAAAGAGTGGTCCAAGGACCGATCCCTGAGGGACTTCACTTGTGACTGGCCTCTTTGTAGAGGTGGACTCCCTAGTTTTAACTTCCTGAGTCCTGTCTGTGAGCCATTTTGCTATCCACCAGGTGACATGCAGGTTTATACCTAACCTCTTGAGTTTGTCAACAATGCCTGTGTGTGATATTGTGTCAAATGCCTTGGCCAGGTCAAGGTAAGCAGTGTGAATGCTTTTGCCCTCATCCATTGCTTTGGTGACCTTCTCAAAGAAGTCTACCAGGTTGAGTAGGCGTGATCTACCCTTGATGAAACCAAACTGGGTTGGGTCCAGTGTCTGGAAGTTTACCATATCTCTATTGATCATCTCCATGATAATTTTTTCCATGGCTTTACATTATAAGACTTGTGAGACTTGTGGGTCTATAGTTTCTAGGGTCTGTAGATGGCCCACCTTTGTGCAGATGGATGACTGTTGCTTTTCTCCATTCATGAGGCATGAAGCCTGTTTGGAGGCTACAGTTAAATAGTAATTCCAGAGGCTCTGATAGGTCATGTTTCATGCTATTTAGAAGGCATCCTGGGATATTGTCTGGGCTCATTGATGCAATGTTCTTGGTCTTAGAGAGGGCATTAAGGACCTGTTCCCTAGTGATAGTAGGAGGAGTTATATTTGATGATATTTCCTGAGGGAAGGTTGAGGGGGAGAGAGGGGTAAAATTGGAGATGAATTTACTTGCCAGGAGGTTTGCTATACCTTGTGGCTCAGTATAGGTGGCTCCATTTACAATGAGCTTTGCACACAGTTGTGTACTGCCTTTGATGTTGCAGACATAGCTAAAGAATGCTTTGTGGTCGTCCTTGGCCTGGGAGGCCAAACTTACCTCAAATTTGGCTTTGGTAGACTTTATTTGTCCTCTGAGTTGTTTGTTTAGTTTTATAAGAGTGCTTTTATCCTGCTGGGTGCTGCACCTCCTAACTTTTGCCACGATTTTATTCCTCCTGTTATACAGCCTATTGATTTTGTGATACCACCAAGGTGGCTTATTTTTTCAGTTGGTTCTGTACTTTTTCCTGGTGGGTACAGCTGCCTCTGTGCAGCTATTAACATGCTTGTACATGGTTTCTGTGAGCAGTTCTGCATTGGCAGCAGTGTTCTCAGGGTTTATGGATGTTTGAAATTTTGCCAGGTTCTCACTTAATAGCCAAAGGTTAGCCTTAGAATAGTTCCTGAATATTCCAGGTTTAGCTGGGGGTCCAGGTTTTATTTTCACTTCAAAGGAGACCATTTTGTGGTCTGACCTTACCAGGAAAGGCAGTACAGTAGGGGTATGCACACAAATGTTCATGCTTTCTTAACAATAGATAGCTTC
Organism: Protopterus annectens; assembly: GCF_019279795.1. Taxonomy (NCBI): domain Eukaryota; kingdom Metazoa; phylum Chordata; order Ceratodontiformes; family Protopteridae; genus Protopterus; species Protopterus annectens. The sequence goes on from NC_056743.1 coordinate 1,571,187,447, forward strand.
CTACTGGTATTATTTCTACCCATATTCATTTCTGCTATGCTGTTTGGGACTTTATTTATTTGTATTTATGTAAATATGTAATACTACTAAGCAAATGTAAATGAGTTGAAAGGTGGTAGGAAATTATTTTAACGTTGTTACATATAGTCTATCAAAATTTTTCTAACTTACATAAAATCTAACTACAGTTCTGTTACTCTTAATTTTCATGTTAATGTAAAATTTCAGATAAGTGATCACATTTTTTATATGTGCTTGTCATTTCTGTTCTCTACTCTAATTTTTTTATACATTTTCTTTTGCTGTGTTTTGCATGGTATTGGTATGTCTATTTAATAGCTAAACTGTACATGTGCTGTTACTTAAATGAGCCTTTGTCCTGGCTCATAGTTAAAATGGTCTTAGGACTAGTCTACTTACACAGTTAGAAACTGAATAAACAAACAAATGAATAGCACTTCCTGTGCCTGCCTCTATATATTCAAGGGATATAAGTGCAATGAATTCATGTCATCTACTTCCATGAGTTGTATAACTCCTCAGGAGGCACTGCCCTTTTTAAAAACAAGCTCCCCTGTATGATATTCCCAGATAGTACATTCTGGGCATGTTTACCCCCCCCCCCCACTGAGAGAGGAGATGAGACATTACCTCATTACTCAGCTGTCTCCCCCTAACAGCTTTTTCATCACCCATGCTGCTACTTCAAGCTAGGACATCTGTGTCACAGTCATGGGATTAACCCAGTGCACCACAGTGAGGGTGCTTTACTTGTACACTTCTACTCTTTGTAAAGACAAAACAACACTGTCTAAGTTTTGATTTACCTTGGGATTTGGACTTACCAGATTCCTCATCTTGCACTTCTGATACTAAACTTGAAATGACAGTTTCTGATCACTCCTCCATTTCTTAAAGACATTCAGCACTATGCATTTTTATGTGTCCCAATCCACTCTCCTCACAGAGAATGACATATTCTTTAAAGTGAAAGAAACTGCCCTGGATCTCGGCTGCAGAGAAGGATGTGTTCTAGCCTTCCATATACATGACACTCCCCTTCAGTCAGCTGACAAGCTGCATGGCCAGATAGCTACTGTCTACCTCTCTGATAATCAGTGATCCTGCCTTTATATTCAGTTCCACAGAGGACAAAAGTGATGATTGTCTATCAGATAACCTGGATTTGATTACACTGGAAGAGACAAGGAGTGGTGAGAGGGAGCAGCTGATGCAAATTCACTCATCCGATATGGAGGGGGTTGGTTATTCATCTGTAATAAGTACCCTATGGCATATCTCTCAAATGTCCACAATTTCACAGAACGTCCAAATGTTTCTTTATATTTTCCACCTGCTCTTCATAAAATTTGTGTTTTTTGTCAAATCATTGAGGATTAAATTCCGTTAATAATGATAGAGATTTGAGTTTTAGAATTCTTATCCTTCAGAAAATGCATTCTTATTCAAAACCTGTTATTCTAGAAGCTTTCTATGTTTGTAAGAGCATTTTTTAAAATCTCTACCTGATTACTGACTCTGCGTACTACATTATTGTTGGCTTTGTCCAGGATTATTATGCTAAGAGGTTGAGAGGTATGGTCTTTGGTAGATGGTCCTAAAAAGCACTATATGTACACATCAGTATTGATGCCTTAGCCCTTCCAAGCTTCAGTGGTGACTAGTGACTTCAAAGCAAGGGGAGCTGCAGGAATCAAGTAAATAGATGGTACTAATTTAGATCATATGGGGCTATATTATGGCTGGTTGGTGACTGTTTTACTGTAAGCAAACAATAGCTGTGGTCTGTCAATTTCATTCAGAGAATGTTTTGGTGTGCACTTAGTATAGTCACTTTATTGACTGTATACACCTCAGGTGTCTAACTGTGATTAAATAAAAATGATAATAATAATGGTCATAGTAATATCTTGTATCTTGTTCTAATCAAACACAATAAATGACCAAATAAATACACGAATAATAACCACAATAATATATTTCAGCTAGTTGCTGTCAGATGTATGCAGTGCAACTCATTACAACTCCCCCACATATGCTCACAGGTGTAACCACCAATTATAGCCACTTTATTGACAGTGTTTACCTCAGATGTCAGAATGTCCTCAAATGAATGAATGAATGAGTAAATAATAATCACAATAATATATATCAGCTCATTGCTGTAAGACAGGCACAGTGTAAGCCAATACAATCCCCATGCAGACACACAGAAACATGCACACACATTACACATACGCATGCGCGAGCACACACACATACACACACACACACACACACACACACACACACACACACACACACACACACACACATAGGTCCACTAATTACAGCCACTTTGTTGACAGTTTACACCTCAGATGTTTCATTGTGATCAAATGAATGATGACTGAATAAATACATAAATAATCCCAGTAATATATTTCAGCATGCTCCTGTCAGCTATACAGAGACACATATACACACACATCAAACAGATGTGTACAAACTACATCCACTTTATTGACTGTGTACCACTTAGATGTCTGATTGTGATCAAATGAAAGGACAAATACATAAGTATTAACCACAGTGTATATTTCAGTTTGTTGTTGTCTGATGTATACAGTAAAACTCATTACAGCCCTACCCCATACACTTATGTACACACACACACACACACACACACACACACACACACACACACACACACACACACACACACACACACACACAAGTTTCTACTGACTGCACCCACTTTACTGAATGTGTACACCTCAGATATATGAGATATATGATTGCGAAATATGAATGCATAGCCACAGTAATATATTTTAGGTTTCTGCTGCTGTCATGCACATACAATGCACCCCCACTGCAACCTTTGCCTCAAATGTACACCAACCCACCCTCTCCACACACACCCACCCCCCCTACCGCCCACACACACACACACACACACACACACACACACACACACACACACACACACACACACACTCTCTCTCACACACCACACACACACACACACACACACACACACACACACACACACACACACACACACACACACACAAAGACATAAATATATAAAGGAAAATACATACTGTCAGATGGTCCTCTAATCAGGATGGCAGCAGCAGAATTGAATAGAAGAATCCAAGTGAGTTTATAAGGTAGGGAATTGCAGATCAGACATATTATTTAATAATGAAAAACAGACAAACAATAAGTAATTTTCCCTTGCCTGTACCTTTTTCTTTACTTTCAGTAAGGCTGACTCAAGCATCTGTCTCCTGAGGCAGCTTAATCCAGTAAGCTCTACTGAAATACCTACTCTGCCCCCCTCAAAATAATAGGAGGGCCTTAGTGTATTTTTAAATGGCTACAACTGCTGGACTGCTTAGAAAATTGCCCATTCAACTAAGCAGATTTCCATTCTTTAAACAGAAATTGGAATGCCATGTATGCAGAATAGCATGCAAGGAGTTCTGAGCCTCCAAAATGGGAAAACAATTTTAAAATACAGCAAATACAACCATGATTTTCTAATATTATTTTCATTTGGGTGGCTGCAGCTTAGCAGGCAGTATTGATAAGCCACTCATACTGAGGATTGTATGCTCTCCTGCTAGCCATTGCAGGTGTGCTAAAACATGCACCTGCAGTGGGGCTTGATAAAGTGAGTTTTGCATTATGCTTTGTAACCAGTAGGGGAATGGCTATAGCAATATTAAGCACTGTCCTACCCTAAGCTCCTACACCACCCCTTGCAGTATGAGGAATGTGATCTGTAGGGTTCTCATCTCCGTTACAGTATAAGGAGAGGAATGAATGGGACAACTGGCAAGCAAAGCCTGACACTCATCAAGTGAATGGGGAGAAAAATAAAATACAAAAAGTAAAATAATCTGGCCCTTGCCAAATATCTCATTTCCTTAATGTTGTTTGCACCTCATTTCAGCATTGAAGCAACTATCTTTCCCACCTCCTCCTGATTATACTCTGACTTGTTGTGCCACCTCCTACCTTTGCCAAGTATCGTCACCAAGTGAAATGCTGTAGTCAAACATCATACAGTGGTCACCTTCAGTATTCTGCCCCTCAATTCCTGGTAAGTTCTTTTCCTTTTTTATCCAGAGCAGCTTCAGAGAGGCTACAACATTGATATGGTATGCACAAGCAACCTCAGAGAGCCAAGAAAATTTATATGGTATGCACTAACAGCCTTAAAGAGAATTCAGTGTTGATATAATATGCGCACTTCCATGTGTTTTGTATAAAATATCTACCAAAGTTGTGCTAGTGTTAAATATTTGAATCCCAACCCCAGTCTTCACTGGGGTGAAATAATTTGCAGTCTATGCCCAAATGGGATAAATGCCCCTGGTATGATCCATCTTTCTTTGTTATAGCAGCTGTGGTCATGTGACCCAACCCTACATCTTGGTCACTGTGGTCATTGGTACTACTGTGAGATGTCCTACTTCTGTGCTGTCCCACTGGAACAGTCTGTTGTATGTGTAGCTCTCACTGTACACTAGCTTAAGTGTTAGCTGTATAGTAAATATGGATACAGACTTGGACATGTGACATTTAAACTATAGCTTACACCAAGACATACAAAGGTCAGCTGCATTTTAGCAGTAAGGCACCTCACCCAAGCCATTTTTCTAGTGGCAGTAGAAGATGATAATTTTGCACTGGAAGTTAGAAGTCAGAGGATCAGTAAAACAACAGATAAAAGCTAAGTGTCTTATTTAGGCTGTAGAGCTCCATCCATTGCTATAAAACAAGAGAGAGAGAGAGAGAAAGACAACTGACACTTACTGATGAAAGAAACTTCTCATCCCATACATTCTGGAAGAAATTTTGTATTCCTTTGTTAATCAGCATGCTGCCCCATTTAAAGTAGCTTAGAAACATAGTCTTTGATGTCAGAAACAAAATATGTATTCACTTGTTCCATTTAGATAATTGACACAGTACTGTAGTTGTCATTTGGCAAACAAAGTTGATCATACCTTTTTATCACTAATGTAAGTCTGACATCATTACATTCATTGTCATTAAAGTTAATAACACAAAAGCTTTTATTACTCATTTTATTATGTCTCAGATCAATACTGATGACAGTCTTTAGTATGTTTTTAATTCACATCTACTAAAGTTCTTTACTTTGCTTATTAGTTCATACTTTGTATTATTAAAAGTAAATTCTTTTTTTATTTATTCTTAGAGCATTAATGCCACAAAGTCTTGAGGTTACACTATATTAAAAATCTATAAAAGTATATGGCAATAGTTAATGTACCACTAAGGTTGCAAGTATATCAGTAGCTTTATTTAAAAAAGAAAATCTTCAAACCATCTACAGGCATTATATTAGTACTGACAACCACAATACTTATGAAATAAGTTCATGATACAGCATAAAAGCTAGATAATTAGACATGGAAGGAAAACAAATTAGCATTTGAGAAACTATACTTTATGACTGGGGGAGATTATAATTTAAGAATTAACTAATCCTGTAAGAAATAATATCTTGGAAAATCTGACACACCGACTAACATGAGGGTTATTAGTTAGTGTGCATATGTCTTTCTCCCAGTACTCCATTATCTGTAGGCTATAGTTTTGGGTTTCAGTATGCCAATCTCTGCTTGTAGACTATATGACTCTGAGTAAGTCTCTTAACCTCCTGATCAAATGTAAGATGAGCTTGCACCTTTTGGAGCTCACCAGTTCACAAATAAATAAATAAAATAAAATAAAAATGAGCAGCAAATATAAAAAATTTAGGACCAGACAGAATGTTTTATGATAACGTTACATCTGTAGCTCAAGCAAGATAAGTCACCTTAAAAAAGATTTGATTTGTATGTCTCACCTGTTTAACAAATACAAAATTAACAATTAAAAAAACACAGAATAAATGTTGCTGTACCTCTCTAAGGGCTTTTTGATTTTTTGATCACATAAGGAAATTTAGCCTTCAGGGATCACAGCATTCAGTGAAGGACTGTCCAAGCTAATAGTGGATGATGACATGTTTATAAGACTAACGAAACTATAAGTCGGTGGTGCACACAGGATGCGCAAAAGGCCATCAGTGGCCTCTTAATTATTTTGAACCTCAGGGTGATGCATGTGATAATGAGGAGATGGACAAGTCATTGCAAATCTGTTTTTAAGAAAGTTATACCCTTAGTCGAGTTGTTCAGCCTTCTAGCTCTGTTGACCAGCTCAGCTGCTGTGCCATTTATGACCATGTCAGGATATTTCTGTTCTCAGTTCCTCTTCAAAGGCTATAATTCTTTGCTCATCGTGTTTCTGTTAGCAGGTAAAGATGGTCATCTCACTGGCAGAGATGAAGTGCTTTTAACAAACCCATCAGTAACTTACATCCCATAAATGTTCTCACCAACAGATGACCAGACAAAAGGGGTGGAAGTAAGGGCTGTTGGCCTGCTGGCCTATCCCAGAAGAAGGATGTGTGCTGTAGCAGCCACTGCAGGACTAAACCCCAGATGGCAGCCACTGTAATCAGCAGGGCTTCCCAGTGCACATCAGCCCTATTAGCAGTACAGAAATGCATGTGTAATAAGCAGTGACATGGGCTGAATTTGAATAGGATTAATAAAGTAGGGAGTCACAAGTACTATAAACCATGAGTAATAGCCTCCAGAAAGTCCATGCTATGTAGTAACAGCAAGGTACCCCTTGAAATAGGAGAGCGGGAGAACATAAGGTGGCAGTAGGGTGGCCGAGTGACTGGGAAGGTGTGATGCATGAGAGCAAAGGGAAAAAATGCAAGGACTATGAATAACTAGATGCATAAATAACTGGAATAAGATTCAAACAGCTGAAAGTTAGTTCTGCACTGTACTAAGAGTTTATCTAGTGGTAGCACGACCAGATCAAGTTAAAGAAATGCAAAGATTACATGTCCCCTCCAACTAGATCACTGCAGAATCTTCCCAGATAGGGTATTTCTCTGGGCCATGCTACCAGTATGCTGCTGAATGAAATGAGCCTTGTTATTCTGTGCCTTTGCTATAGTGTAGTGCTATGCAATGTGCCTGCTAAGCTGGCTTTGTAACTCTCCAGCTTACAGCATATTTATTTATGTATTTATTTCTGTATTCATGTATGGATGCATTTAAATTTGTTAACCGGGCTAGAGCACTTATCACAAATGACCAATTTCAGTCTCAGCCCTGGAAACAACTAAAGTTTGACAATTACTGAGTTATGTTGCAAGCAGTAAAGTATACATAAATATACAATTGTTGAGAATAAACATAAATTATATACAGTAACAGAGATAAACATGCATATATGCAATTTTCTGAAGAATCATAGAGATGGGTGAGCAGGTTTATAAAACATGCATTGCATGTTATAGACAAATTGATATATCTTGTGGCAGAAAGTAATATAGATGGTTGAGACTACTTACAATACAGACCTAAAGTTTGAACTACTTTAGCAATGCATTAGTATGATATGAGTTTTAAGTAGGCAGGGATTAAAGTACAGAGAATGAGATGTTTATGATTAGGTTATTTGATCTGCGATATTACATTGTCATTTTGTCATTTTCAGGAGGTGCATTTTCAGTTTAGAAGAGAATTTTGGGTAAGACTATGTGTCTTTAAACAAGGCTTTTATGGATTCCCAGACTTTATTTAGTAATAGCTGTAAGAGTACACAGTTCTATTCCTTCTCTGGCCCCCTTGCAAAGAACTTAATAATTTCGATTACAACTAACTGTGAAGGAACTGAGACGTTATACTGGATGTTACCTATGTTCCTTCTTATGTGCAGGACATATAGCCCAGCCGTGTGTTACAGAAGTGTTTTTTCTTAAATATATGTCATACAGGTCATTGACCTCTACTGGAACATGGCTGTCTCAGCTCTGGGCAGGCTATTTTACTGTTTTTGTCCTTTATTTCAAAGGTCATACTGATTTACTGCATTTCTATACTGGTTTGGGGATTATACAGATTACCTTGCAACTACTGCTAAATTGTGTTTGGAAACCTCAGATAGAGTCACTTTAACAGAGTTTAGCATGATGGGCACGTAGCTCTGGTAGCTGGATAAGATTGTTTCCACTTATTTGTGCTTCTTTGGTGTTCCTCCCATGAACATCAGAGGTGTTTTCCTTCTTATGGCATGAATAAATAGCAGAGTTTTTGAAATTCATACTGGAACCTCTTGATGTCAACTCATTTTTGTATCTCAGACCATATCATACTACCCAAATATTCTACCTCCAGTCTGGGATCAAACAGAGCAGCTTAGAGGATAAGTCTTGCCCTTTGTAGTTCTACCTACTAGCTGTCCTTGAAATTAGTGAAAGGGCAAACATTTTGCAGAGAATACTGCCTTTCCACTATGGTAACACAAATTAATGTGAAACAGGACCAGCAAATCTGATTAAGCAATTACAGAGAAAAGGCACCAATTTAGAAGGGAAATGTGAAGTTCTGTTTTCTTCACAATGTAGAGAACACAAACGGCCATTACAAGCACTATATCACTGCATCAGTTAAGCCTAATTCCTAAATAGACTCAGAGATGTCAAGGTTTCAAATCTATTTTATGGCTCACTTCTAATACGATCTTAATGACCTACCTTAGAAATGTGGGGGGCTACCTGGGTTTGCAGTTAGTAAAGTTATCATGAAATAAAGATGATTTTTTCAGAGAAAGACTAGCGCCTGTCATTTTTAACAAAGCAAGTAAGATCTCTCATTATTTCAACAGTGGGTCATAATTACTTGAGTTTTAGTTTTTGGGATTCATAATTCCCATGGAAGAGGAAATCACATGGACACACACACACACACGCACACACACACACACACACACACACACACACACACACACACACACACACACACACACCTACTCATGCTCACACACAAAGACACAAACATACACTGCTACACATGTTTGCGCATGGAGAGACACACATACACACGTGAGAGCATGCACAAGGGCACACACATATCGACACATGCTTGTGCAAGGACACACTCATATTGACACATACAAGCACACACACACACACACACACACACACACACACACACACACACACACACACACACACACACGCACACGTGAGAGCATGCACAAGGACACACACATATCGACACATGCACACACACACACAATTTGTGACACTGCTATATGCATAGTCCACACATAAACATCTTGTGCATACCCATACCAGCTGGTAGTACCATTTGAAAAGCAAACTTCTGAGAAAAGGTGGAGTGAATAAGCTCTAGTCTCCATGTATGAGCAAATTCACAACAATAGAAGATGAAGCCAGGTCATGTGTGAAACAGTTATCTTCATTCAAGAAGCACTAGAAAGTAATGAAAATGTGGGAAAATGCACTAGGCATTGTGGAGCAGCAAGTGAGAAGAAACTGTATGTTGCTAAAAATGGCACACGAACAGATAATGTAGGTGGAATATTGATTAATTGGAAATAAATGTAATTTTGCATAAGTAAAAACAGACTTCAGAAGTATTTTTAAAGCAGGTATAAGAGTGCCTGTAGTGTGATTATGGGGCACAACTTTCGCACAAGTAAATGATTTAAGGAAATAAGTAGTCTAGTCTTTTGGGGTACAGTGTAAACACATTTTTGCAAAACAGAAATTATGATATTAAAGTGAAGAACCATATTAATGGCCAAATATACTGATGCAAACAATGTAGCATGATTCTACATCCATTAAAAATAACATTTTTTACTTATCAAGGGGATTCTTAATCAATATGTAATAACCAATTATATGGAAAAAGACAGTTGTAAAGTAATTCAGACACATTTTTTGTATGCAGTTTTGATGCTACTGTATGACAGAAAGATGTGTCCTCCACATTTGAGGTTATTTTATGTAGTGGTTATAATGCTGTGGGATTTGTTCTTACGCGGCTTTTCATAATTAAGTATTTTACTTCAGAGAAAGAATGTTCCAGTATGCTGATATCATGGGATAACTAGGGTCTTAAGCAGACTTGTTTCTTGCTTCATTTTGGAGGCTTATTTTACAACTTTTGGTTTATGGAAGCTACCCAGAGCAGATTCCTGGCTCTGTTGTGTGCTGAATATGTTCTTTTTTTCAAATCAGATCAGCTGCAGTTGTTCTAATTGGTGAAAAAGCTTAGTGGTGCTGCTTGCAGTCATACTCCTGCCAGTGTATGTTTGCAAAACATGAAAGATGAGCAGAATGTGTTTCGAGTAGGATGAGTGTGAGCAATACAGTTTGCAAATGAAGACAGTTCTGCAAAGTTTATTTCAGAAAAGCAGTATGTTCCTAAGTGTGCTGCCTTTCATTTAAATTGTGTTTTGTAAACGGCATATACAAAATGTAACTACACCATTTCTGTCTAAAATAACTTTTTAAAAATAAATGTGTGATTAAACTGGATTTTGGGTTACTGGGCTGTTTCCAGTTCTGCTCTGCAAGATTACATTATCTCACGGAATTCAAACATGCAGTTCCTTAATTAGTGCTACAGGGTTAGATTTATTAGGGCTCGCAGTTAGCACAGAGGATTAAGGCTGCAAGTTCTTAATGAGCTGTATCCCGTAGTACAAGGTTCAATTCCCTCAGCCTTCATTTGCCTGCCTACTGACCTTGAACAAGTCGCATAGACTAGACAGTGCTTGTAGCCATTGGGGAATTGGGCTAGGCTTTTCAATAGTCATGGAGTGTGTGCCTAGTAACTACCTATTACAGTCGAAACTGTGCAAATTTTCATCCGGAGTTACTACCATTTGCCTATGAATACAACTGATTTGCACTAAACAATACAAGCTGTCATTTAATTATGCATATGCAACAGAAGGATTTCTCGGCAGCAATAGAAGCATGCAAATTATTTACAGTGAATGCTTGCTTGGAACAAATGGGTCTGCCACAAACACTGGACTTCCAGGCACTTGGATACCACTATCTCATTGCTATGGACTTGGCCATCTTGCAGCTTGCACAGCTTGCCACTCACACTTGCTGTTTGCTACATGCTTGAGTGACATGTGGCAGCTGTGATGAGTAAGAGAGGTGGGAGTAGAGGTTAGGATTTCAGGCAACAATGAGCAGGGAAATCAGTTTAGGAAGAGGGAGCCTTAGGTTTAGGCAGCAGGAGGGGAGTTACAGTTAGGGAGTGATTGAGGTTCATAGGTTCATAGATTAGTACTAAGCTAACTGCCCTTGCGAGCCATTTTAAGCTTAGCCAATTATCCTTTGTGAGACGCAAACCCTGCACCTTGTGTTTGTAAGGCAAACACCTTAACCATTAGGCCACCCTCCCTAAGCTAAAGGGCTTTAGCTTTAGGGAATCATGAAGAGAATTTTAGGTTTAGGGAGCAGGAGGAGAGTTTAGGGATAAGGAGTAAGATTAGAGTTTTAGGGTTAGGGGTGATCAGGGGAGTTTAGATTTTGGGAGGGGGGAGTGGAGCTTTAGGGTTAAGGAGGAATCAGTGACTTTAAGGTTAGGGATGGGAGTGCCAAGGTTAGGGTTAGGGGCCAGATGGGAGTTTTAGATTAAGGGTTAGACTTTCGGAAGGGCTGTGTAGTTCAGTAACGTCAGTTGGCAAGAGGACTAGGTAATTCACCAGGCTCAAGCTAATTGGAGATAGGGCAGTTGCCAGTTAGAGCAACTGGCAGCAAGCATGTGTGTTGCAAGCTATTAGCACATAAGCACTCATGACAGACCCAAGCAAATTCATAGTTCCACTGTCTATTTGTTTCATGAGCTTACAGTTACTGACTTATGTGCAATTTAGAAAGAAAGGTTAAAGGTTAAGTATGTGTTCTTTTAAGTAGGATTCAGTGCTACAGACAATATCAGATGAGTGATGGCTGAGAATGGAGACTAATCAATTTTTTTTCACAACTTTTTTATTGGATTTTTAATCAATCAAATATTGGGAAGAAAAACATTCAAGAGCATAAAAATAATTTTGTTTTGTATACTTCCTGCATTAATAAGGCATATTAGGATGGGGGTTGTTATATTAGACTGGGGCCGGGCAATGAGTTTTTAGTCTCTGTTACTAAAGATGAAGAGAAGAGCAAGGTGGAACTTATAAGGACAAGGGTTTTTAAGGGCTTTAGAGTAGTTGGAGTTTTCTTAGTTTTTGGAGTGGAGAAGCAATTACTTGTGCCTTGTTTGTGGAAATGCTGAACAATGAACTGGATGCATTTAAATGGGAGAAGGGTTTTGTTGGTGTCCCTGGCATTTCTGAAAGCAAAATGAAGTTGGTCAGAAACAGTAACTCTCCATGAAGAGTAACATAATAATAACAATAAGAATAGCAATAATACTACTACTGCTAACAATAATATACAGTAATGACAATGCTAAGAATGGGCAGATATACAAATTATAACTGAAACATGAGAACAAAGTGAGTTTTGGGACAGAACAATTGGAAACGACAAAACAAAGCAAAATGAAAAGCAAACAAAAATATTGGCACATACTGGGTGCAAGATAGTGGACAAGAATCACAGTGAGATACTGCACAGAGCATTAAGGTACCACACAGAGAATCACCGTGAGATGTCACATAAAACAGTGAGATACCACACAGAGAATCATGAGATACCAGACAGAACAGTGAGATGCCACACAGAGAAGCACAAGAAAGATACCACACAGAGCATCACAGTGGGATCCCACATAGAGAATCACACTGTGATACCACACAGAACAGTGAGATACCACACAGAGAATCATGAGATACCACACAAAACAGTGCAATACCAGACAGAGAATCACAGTGAGATACCAACAGAACAGTGAGATACCACAGTGAATCACGACAAGATACCACACAGAACAGTGGGATACCACAGAAAGAATCACAGTGAGATACCACACAGAGAATCACAGTGAGATACCACACAGAGAATCACAGTGAGATACCACACACAACTGTGAGATACCAAACACACAACAGTGGGACACCACGCACAGAATCACAGTGAGATACCACACAGAGAATCACAGTGAGATACCACGCACAACAGTGAGATACCAAACATACAACAGTGGGACACCACACAGAGAATCACAGCGAGATACCACACAGAGAATCCAAGTGAGATACCACACAAAACAGTGACATACCACACAGAGAATCAAAGTGAGATACCATACAGGACAGTAAGATACCACACAGAGAAACAAAGTGGGAACCACACAGAGAATCACATCGAGATATCACACAGAGAATTACAGTGAGATACTACACAGAGAATCACAGTAAGATACCACACAGAACAGTGAGATACCACATAGCGAATCACAGTGAGATACCACACACAGAATCACAGTGAGATACCATATAGGGAATCACAGTGAGATACCACACAAAGAATCACAGCAAACTACCACACAGAGAATCACAGTGAGATTCCACACAGAGAATCAAACAGAGATACCATGCAGAACAATGAGATAACACACAGAGAATCACAGTGAGATACCACACAGAGAATCACAGCGCGATACCACACAGAGAATCACAGCAAGATACCACACAGAGAATTACAATGAGACAGCAGATATAGAACTACAGTGAGATACCACACAGAATCAAAGTGAGATACCATACAGAACAGTGAGATAACACACACAAGATCACAGCGAGATGAGATCCCACACAGAGAATCACAGCGAGATACCACACAGAGAATCACAGCAAGATACCACACAGAGAATTACAGTGAGACAGCACATATAGAACTACAGTAAGATACCACACAGAACAGTGAGATACCACACAGAGAATCAAAGTGAGATACCATACAGAACAGTGAGATAACACACAGAGAATCACAGCAAGATACCACACAGAGAATCACAGTGAGATATCACACAGAGAATTACAGTGACACCACATATAGAACTACAATAAGAAACCACACAGATCAGTGAGATACCACACAGAGAAACACAGTGAGATTCCACACGGAACACTGAGATATCACACAGAGAATCATAGCAAGATACTACACAGAGAATCACAGTAAGATACCAGACACAACAGTGAGACACCACTCAGAGAATCACAGTGAGATACCACACAGAGAATCAAAGTGAGATACCTCACAGAACAGTGAGATAACACACAGAGAATCACAGTGAGACACCACACAGAGAAACACAGTGAGATGCCACACAGAGAATCACAGTGAGATGCCACACAGTGAATCACAGTAAGATACCGCACAGAGAATCACAATGAGATAACACACAAAGAATCACAGCAATATACCACACAGAGAATCACAGTGAGATACCACACTGCAGATCACAGTGAGATACCACACAGAGAATCACAGTGCAATACCACACAGAGAATCAAAGTGAGATAAAATACAGAACAATGACATACCACACAGAGCAGTGAGATACCACACAGAGAATCACAGTGAGATACCACACAGAGCTGTGAGATACCACACAGACAATCACAGTGAGACACCACACAGAACAGTGAATTGCCAGACATCAGTGGCTGTGAGGCAAAATCAAGGCAAGCTTAGGAAATATTTATTGTGACTTGATATGTTGTACAGTATAAATCAAACTGACAGAGCAATTATTCTGGTTACTCTAGAATTGGCAGGACAGAGTCTTACTAGGAAATTAGATATAGAAACTGCTTTTCTTTGTTTTCTACAAAGAATTTTCGACACACATACCATATACTATTCTGAAGTATTACTAAGGATGTGTAAAGATGAAAAAGTTATAACAGGTAAATTAAGGATATTGGTAGTGAAAGAAGGCAAACATGTCAGATGACTGTGGTTGCACATGATGTTGGGAAAACAGCATTATGTGATTCAGACTAGATGGAATGACCTGAGCTAATCTGGTATTCTAAGAAGCCATAATGTACAGTTAAGAACAGTAAGTAGTAAGTATACTACACATCAAAAGCTCTCTTATTTAGTGGCAGAAGTGAATCATCTATTTATAAAAGGCATCAGGAGTTGAATAGAAAAAAGTGCTTAACCAAAATGTATTGACAATGGGACATTGCCTTATATTTTAAAACATAAAACAGAAATTGAACTGAACAACCTGGAAAATGCTGTGGTGTTATTTGAGGTAAATTGCAGAGAATGGTCTACCCTCAAAGTGCCATCTTGATGAAAAGCAGGTCAAAGAGTATTAATGCATGTGTGAATATTTCAAAGTTCTAATAAACCAGTGTTGCTGGCTGTGCAGCATTATTCTACAGATATCAAACAGATTGTTCAAATCTGTTGTGGGAGGGAGCAGTTTTTGGGGAAAAAAGGCATGATGAAGGCATGTGTACAAACTGAAGACAAAGAGACTTCTAAGATGTTCCTGATAATTAATATCCCTAAATGATCATTATGGTATAGTAAGGTGACTTTTTTAGAGTGATATCTGCATCTGGTATGTCAGAAAGCAATGGAAGAAGTATATCACAGAGTACCTAATGTGCACTGTTAGCAAGGTGTTATCCTGGTGGGGGTGGGGAGGAGTATAAGAACACTTGAGAACTTGATGTAGATCCTAGGCAGGCTACAGGAACACAAGTTTATTACTAAAAGAGGTAAATGTGAATTTTTCAAACAGGAAATTTCATATTGTGGGTATCTAAGAAAAATGGATTGTACAAGTTACATTGGTCTCAGAACGTGTTCCAAACAATGTTGCCTCAAGAAGTGGTGAATTACTACTGTACATTTCGTTACTCTCAGTAGTAGTGAATTATTATTACTATACTATACTCTCAAGAGTAATGAATTACAACAGTAGGCTTCCATTCTCTTTTATTGCTATAGGTTTCCATGCTGTCAGCTTTAGTGAATTAGTACTCTAAGTTTCCATACTGTGAGCAGTAATGTAGGATGGGTCTGAATGGTCTGAATTCCATACTGTTTTATTGCTATAGGTTTCCATGCTGTCAGCTTTAGTGAATTAGTACTCTAAGTTTCCATACTGTGAGCAGTAATGTAGGATGGGTCTGAATGGTCTGAATTCCATACTCTTTTATTGCTATAGGTTTCCATGCTGTCAGCTTTAGTGAATTAGTACTCTAAGTTTCCATACTGTGAGCAGTAATGTAGGATGGGTCTGAATGGTCTGAATTCCATACTCTTTTATTGCTATAGGTTTCCATGCTGTCAGCTTTAGTGAATTAGTACTCTAAGTTTCCATACTGTGAGCAGTAATGTAGGATGGGTCTGAATGGAAATGGAAAGGAGGTGATAAAATCAGCCAAGCTGGGTATCCACTTTGATATATAGTTGCTCATTTGGTTGGGATATGCTGTTTCTCACAGTGGAACTGACACTGTTCTGTAGCACAAAGTTCTGAATGGATAGAAAGAGCTACATCATCTGCTTCAAGACTACTGACTAAAGAAGAATGTGAATATGGCCAAATAGACAGATGAAGCCTTAACCCAAACTGATGAGTACTGACATTTAGTGGAGTATTTATCGATAAGACTTACTCTAATTTCAAAAAATAAGCCACTATTAACTCTAAGAAACAGGCTATCTGTGCTAACTACAGTTTGTGTTGGTGGTCACCACTCCTAAATGACTATAAATGCACCATTGTTATCTAATGGAGTGTCTCAACTGCCATATGAAAGTCAGGAGGAACCACCAACTGTGACTGTAACAGATGTAACTGGCTGCTGTGCTTCACGTATTCACAATGTGTGCTCTTTTGTGAAGACACAGTACATCCACAAGAGTATAAAATAATCATAAACTGATGGTGGGTTGGCAATAATTTTTTGTACCCCGATTCAGATTTTAGGGAAGGGTAGCTATCTCTAGGTAAAAAAAGCTGCACAACTCACACTGCAAAATAAGAACCCAAAGTAGGAACAGCTTATCAGCGTTCCTTTTGACTTTGGGACGAAAGCACTCAGGTTTTATGTTTTTTTTACAGTAAATGAAGTATTTTACCTTTTGGATCTTACATTCTTTGGCAACTTTGCTGGTGTGAATTATTGTGAGCTGTAGAACTGTTCCTACTTTGGGTTCTTATTTTGCAGTGTGAGCTATCTGCAGGTGTCAAGTAATCTTATTACATGACACAACAGAATTCACGGCCAAGCTGATAGCATACATAAAGGACAGATGAGGACAGCAAAACTGAACTTTCTTCCTCAGTGTGTTGAGTAGTGAACTGACAGTGGCACAGAAATGTAATGTATACACAAAAAGTGCCATCTCCATTGGCATAGAGGGCTAAAGTCCTCACTAGAACAGAGCAGACAGGGTTCACTTAGCTGCTCAGTCATCTATTGGAGCTGATAGGGTAGATGGGTTTGCCTCTCCTGGAGCTGCAGGGATGGACTGTAGCATTCCAATACCACAGCCCCATGAAGGTAGAATGGTGATGCAAGGATGGTATTAGGGTGGACATTTAGCCACCAAGCATCATATGAAGTAGCCTTCAATACAGGAGAATGGAGGCATGCACCCACACTGGGAAGGCATAATGGACTCTGCTGTGACAATGATCAAACATCCCCTGCCTAGTAGAGGAGTTAAGGGCAATACTATATGCCCTCATTGCTGAGATGCTGGGGAGGGCACCACCCATCCTCATGGCTGCGTGGATGAGGATACCCCTCCGTATGGTTGTAGTCCCCATCCTGGGGATAATTAGTAATGGAAAACAAATGAGCTCAAGCTTAAATGGGGGGGGGGGTTGATAGTTAATAGGCATGATGATAAAAAGCATGCAGAATAAACAAGATATAGTTAAAACTGAAGTAGATGTGAGATGTTCCAAAATGCTCCATGGACAGCCCCCTTGCATTTTTCAGAATGGTCATTTGCACAAGGATATGTATTTGCACCAACACTATTAGGCCTCTCTGAAATCAGTGTTCCTAGTCACAGTGGATGCAACCTCAGAATGGTCAAAAATGATCTGTACAAAGTGACTGATGACAGAAAACGTAATACTAGTCACAAGAACAATATCTGCAAGAAACAGCTTGCTTCAAGATACTTTAATTGCTAACTTTTCACAGTTTGAATCATAGGAATTAAAGACATTTGTGAAAGAAAATGGTATTAACCATGACATGTTTTCTATCTTCCCAGCTGCAAGAGAAATTAATAGAAATGTTCTTGAAAACATGTAAAAATGTTCAATAAAATGAAAGCCTGTGATAAGCACCTTAGCACCTGCCATCCAAAACCCATAATTTTCTGTTTTCTGACCACAATGCACATCAATACTACACCAGCAATGTCATTCCTGAACAGAAAACTGAATTCTGGACAGGACTTAATGAAACTAGATGTGCAGAGATACCTATTCAAAACATAGTGTCAGTATACAGAAGAAAGGCAACTAAGAAATCAGTTTCTCTACTGTTGGTCACATGTAAATTGTATAAAGTTGCAACTCATTAATCGCATTTGCACAAGTTACACCCATTAATGGCTGTTTGTCCCACAGAGTCATTCCAATGGCGTTTTTGTTTTAGTGCTGGTAATGATTTCAGTATTTTTACTCTACTCCAAATTTGTGGACCTGTGGAGTGTGTGTGTGTGTGTGTGTGTGTGTGTGTGTGTGTGTGTGTGTGTGTGTGTGTGTGTGTGTGTGTGAGAGAGAGCAGGAAGAAGCCATGGGGGACACACTGGTAATCACCCTCTGCAGACAAAGCTTTTTTTATGTGGATGAAGCTTTGACCACTTGAGTTTGCTTGTAGGCGATTTAGTGTTTCATAGCAAAACCTAAGAAGCATTACCCAAGATGAGAATTTGTTAAACAGATACTATAAGACTAGCAAATTGGCCAAGCAGTTTAATGGACTGGGCCCCCAGGGTACAATAATGTAAGATTAGATAAAAGACAAATAAATGTAAAATCAGTTAAGAAACATTCCATAAACAGATACCATATGATTGTGGAAGACATACAGATGTGAAAGAAGTACCAGGTGTGCATTAAGACACCCCAGAAGCGATAGCTGACGCCATCTATTCAGGGACCGCAACCCCCAGAGTTCTCACTTTAAACCTAGGGTTGGCCAGCCCTACAATAGAAGAAAGTTGAATGACCATGACGTTTTTTTAGAGGATGGTGATCTAACAATAGCATACTTATAGAAGAATGACACACCAGACCAAGGAACATGGCTATTTCCAGAAAATGATGACAGAATAGTATATCTTTCCTAGAGAAATGAAAGAACAGACATTTACCCATAGAGTGGTGAATGACTGAATGTAATCAGTGTGACAGGGAGGTAGAATGTCAAATGCATTTTAAAGGGTAGACTAAACATGCTTATTGTCACCTTCAGCCATTAAGTAGAGAGAGAAAGTGAGAAAGAGAGAGAGAGAGAGAGAGGGCGATATTGGTGCTGCCGTATTTGAAGTGGGGGATACCTGGAAGACACCTGACAAGAAAATTTTCCAAAACCTTTTGGGCCACAGAGTCTCTGTCATGAGAGTCTGGCACATTTTTCTCAGTGATAATTCTGTGAGGAAGGAATTTATAGTTTTGATTTAAAATCAGCATACATTATACTAGAAAGGAATATGGAAAAGTATTACAATTATTAGCCATTCTAACTAAGACATCAATATCATATGATAAGCATAGATAAGATTAAGTAGAGAGAGAGAGAGACAGACAGAGAGCTGTTGCTGCTGCCATATTTGAAGTGGAGGACACCTGGAAGAGATTTGACAAGATAATTTTCCAAAACCATTTGGGCCAGAGAGACTCTGTCATGAGAGTCTGACACGTTTTTCTCAGTGATAATCCTGTGAGGAGGGAATGTATAGTTTTGACTTAAAATCAGCATACATGTTACTAAAAAGGAATATTGAAAGTTATTGCAATTATTAGACATTCTGACATCAATGCCATATCATAATACTCAAGAAAAAAATGAAACACTGTCTATAAGACTATAATAACTAAAAGGGGCTCAAAGACAGTTCTGCTTTAGACTGTAATGCAGTTTATTGCTAATTGATAAATGCATTTGAAAAGTAACCTGAAAAGTACATTATTAATTGCCTCTATTTATATTTAAGTGGTTCTTTTACATTAAGTAAAAATTAAACCGTAGAAATGTACATCCACTTATGACACATGCCATATGCGCACATGTGTACTAGATGGATGACCATATGAGGTCTGCGAGTAAAAAAAAAGAAATCACTGAAAAGCAGCTGCAGCTTTTGTGTATGCTTAAGACAAATGGACAACAACAACCTATTGTAAGCCTTATGGTTTTGCTTAACAAAATCTTTGTCTAAAATAATGTCATCTTTTCAACGAACAATGAATTAAACTCTTTCTTCTAATATTGTATAGAACACATGATTTCTGACTGTGGGAAGAAGATATTATTTTGCTTGCCTGTTCACAAAAAATACTTCAGCAAACTCTTAGCTTACTGTAATGATCACACTCTAAAATAAAAACAGATTTTTCATTTTATGGGATTGTTAGTAACCATTAGTCATTGCAACTTATCTTGGAATCCTTTATAACAAAAATAAACTGTGTAATATTTTGCTGTTATCAATAACAGTAAGCGATGAAGTAAAACCTACTCTTATGCTGTTTACAGTTAGTGGTATTGCCTCAGCTCCACAGTATACAAACAGCAATGTGGCTGCCTCTGTCTACTGAAATCATTTTTGATTAGGGTTAATTGCAGCAGTGAACACACAAACCAATGTAAAGATTATTAATAAACTATGTACCTACTTGGTCTTTTGTGCATTTTAAAGGTTAATGATGAAATGTCAGACATGGAAAGTTCATACAAAGCTTTCCAAACTAATCCTTAGACTAATCTGTAGATGAATTCAGTTCAGAACTAAGGATGACATATTCCGTTTAATATTTATAATGTGCCATTACTGTTTGTACAGCATTGTGATGGTATCATGTGGAGCTGTGAAGATATACTTGTTTCAGTGTAGTTATGCATTGCTTTTTTCCACAGTTGTACCAAAATGTCCTAAAACTATAGTGATAGGGTATAACAGATAAACAGAATTAGCTGGTAATATTCAGCAAGTGATTCTAACCATAGGATAATCTACAATAATATTCTAATCACACAAAATGAAGACCGGGGAATCAAATTCTATACCACACTAATCAGCTGATTACTAGTTCATAGCCTTAATTCTCTGCACTAACTTTTATGTATGAAATATTTAGATTCCAGCACCGTATTTCTAAAGGGATTTAAATTATGTCTAGCCTACATTAAATCATAAACTATGGAAGTATCCCTTTAGTGAAATACTCTGTGCAGGAAAAAGTAACATTTATCACCTGAGTACTTTTTGGCAATAACTGTGTGGGGAAGCATTTCATATTATTTAGGAAAAAGAAAGATAAGACAGCATCTCAAATAATTAGTCATTTTTATATGCTTCCTGGGGGTTCTGAGATCTTAATGAGTTTGTTTTGAGATATCATCTTGATGTTCAAAAACAACAGAAATAGGCTCTCTTACATATATTCTGTTTAACGTACTGTAAATGTAGTATAAGGAAAAAGTGAATGAAAAAAGGTTATTAAATGGCCTGGAAAAAAGTTATATGAATAAAATGTAATGTGCTTCATAGGCTTATAAGCATGCTTTCCTGGAGACACTGAGGAACTTACCCCAAATTCCCAGATAACCCTCAGCACTGTCTAGTTAAGTGACTCGCTTAAGATCATACAGTAGGAAAATGAAGGCTGGGGGAATCAAACCCTGTACCAAAGGAACTAGCTCATTACCAGCTCATAGCCTTAAGCTTCTGCACTAACTTTCATACGCGAAATATTTAAATTCTAATTTAAATAAACCCGTAACTGGTAAAAAACATATCAATAAAGTTTGATTACTACTTCTGTAGAAAAAGAAACACATAGACAATAACCACATAAAGTACTGTACTGACTAAACAAATCAGCAAACATCATAAAAAATATGTAGTATGGTTTGTAAACAAATACACCCCTTGAATGCATCTTTTACACATCATATTTTAACATTAAACATAACATTAGTTTAAGTAACAGCTTTTAGAACAGACTACCTAATGAAGTAGTTTTAATTCCTTTGACTTTGGATTTTTTAAGTTGCCCCCTCACTTCAAAATTTCTAAACTTTTTTTGACCCATTTTACTTTTGAATCCTATATTTCTAAACATGGTTTACCCATGAATGACAGTGTCATTTTAATAGCTGTGATTATTTGTACTCAAAACATATAAAACTTTGGGAATTCGCTACTCAAAACAGCAATGCTTCTAAGGCTGCAAAACATAAAGCATGTTTTGCTTCTCCACGGCTGCATGAGCCAAAATTTCTCGAACGTCAGGATACCAAAGAAAAAGACACTGCGGAACATAACATCGAACATTGGTTTCCACACAAAATCATTGCCATTTGATTTCTAAGTTTGTGTTGGCAATAATTCCCTTCTTTTGGGAGATGTATGTCTCATGGTTTTGGTATATATACGTTCAGAGGGTGTTGGTTGTTCAGGTGGGCTTGACTTCCCCTGCAAAAATGCTTAAAGTTAATTTTTGCATTCTTCTGTGTTTTGAGCATTATTTTTCTGCATTTCTGATGCTCAAGATTGTGAAGTATGGCGATTCATAGTAGAACCATATTTTTTGCAGGGATATATCAGCTCTGAAAAAACACAAACATAGAGGAGAAGAAGAAGGTAATCAAAATGGTGCTTACGTTCTCGCGCTTGTCTGAGTTTAGGTGCCCCTACAAGATGCTGGTAACCTTCTAATGACGATTTTCTGGGCATTGATCATCTGGCCACTGACAAAAAGTAGGTTCCACTCCAAACAGTTTGTTGTCTAGTGAAATTTTCTAGGGGAAACAACCTTTAGCATCCATGTGTAAAGTGAAATTAGACTGTGCTTTGATGTCCATTGGTAATGCAACAGCTGCTTTTGAATATTTTCAACATCTTTATTTCTGCTAAAATATTTAAAATGTTTAAAAAAACTTACTTTCTTTCAGATGAAAATAAGTATTGTTTTAGGTTTTATATTTTAAAAACACACTATAATTTTATAGTTGGTTATATTTTCATAAAACTATTTGCATTTCTCATCCAGAGCTTAAGTGGTAGGTGTTAGTTTCTTGCAAAGGAAATATTTTAGAACTCCACGATTAATACATTTCTAGTATTCATTTTGACTTGTTTTTAGTCTTTACCTGTACATACTCATATCTCTGAGACTAAAATTTGTCAGTTAAATTTTAAGGAAAGATAATAGAAAATTGTAGTGTGTATCTTGGTGCAAAGACATTCCCCAGGATTTGATAAACTCTGTGTAGCACCTACACGGAACAGAACTATGTACATGGCCATGGTTCCCCCTCAGCAGCATGCCATGCATATTAATCATGGCACACTGCTGAGGGAGAGCACAGTAACAGGGATATTGAATCTGTGTAGGCAGAAGTGTAGAGTCTATCTTGTGGTTGTGGATGCCTGGACAGATGTTATGTACAGGTTGACGCTCCCTGTAATCTTCCCTGCTACTGTTGACATGTGCTTTGAATTGATAGTTTGTGTTCTAAATATCTAATTTTTGCTTTTATTTATTTATTTTTTTAAATGCCCGTTTGTGCAGTGCATTGCACAGCAATGCGAAGCTGTGCTTACACATAGACAGCTGACACCTGCCAGACATCTAAACATAGAAACCAAATGCAATTAATTATTTATTTCTGGTTATGTTTAAGCCCATTTGCACAGAGTGGTGCTTAGTAGCATATGTGAAGGGATGCTAGCTTATATACTATACAGGTAGCTAAATGGGTAGAGTGATGGCCTAAATCTTTGTAGATCCTGGGTTCGAATCCATAGCAGACACACTGTTTGTTTAATGCAATGTCAATTTTTGTTTAATTTAAAAATATAACTTTTACATTTGGAAGAGCTGTGTGGTGCTAAGCTCTGCTTAAACATGATTAATGGCTATTAATGTTTGCATGTTGCTGAGCTTCACTTAAACCATGGTTGTGCGAGTTTTTGCAATGCTCAGCTCTGCTTAACTGGTTTGTTCAACAACTTGGAGCTTTGTTGAATGTTGCTGAATGAAGTGTAAGGGCAGGCAAACAGCCTATATTAAGGCCAATAGGCAGGAATCCTGCAACAGTTGGAGTATTTCTGTGAGTATGCCAGGTGGTGTTGGTGAGGGTACATGCTTTTGGATGCAGAGATGAGGTGTGTAGGGGTCCAGGGTTTTTGTTGGGCTTCTGATATGCAATTATGAACCTAGGCTGAAGCAGGGTGATTACCAGGGCTCAGAATGTAAGTCTGAGTTCTGGACCAAATGCTTCCTCTGGCAGTGGCACCGGATCCAAGCACGTCTGGAACCCAGCCTGGTTGTGCCCTCTCTGCTGCCCCTGCACTACCTGTGATATCAGGTAGTACCAGCCCATGGGACAGGGACAGGCTCCCCCTGGGAGTTGTGGTAGAGGAGGAGTTGTCACCCGTGATGAACTGCCAGGTTTGGTGCACAGGATCATCTTGAGTGGGATTGGATGATGCCTGCGCCAGATGGAGGGCATAATGGCTGCTCTGGTGGGGCAGGCTCAACCCAGAGCCCAGCCTCCACCACAGCTACTCTTGAGCAGTGACAACAGTCCCATGGTTGGGGATGTGAGTCATGCTGCTACCTTGTGTAGGCACATTGGACTGCAATTCCATAATACCCTCCCCATCCAAGGTGTTCACACCCCTCTTGTGTCACACATCACCCCTGTCTGCTGTCTTGTCTGTCTGCAAGAGCTTCCTCACCTACCCAACTTACCTCCCCCACATGTACTTATGTCCCTTTCCAAACATTGCACTCTCACCTTAAAAAAAATGGGCACTTGTCCCCCCCCCCAAATATTTTCCCATACATAGCTCTCCATTTTTCACACATATCCACTGGACACACATAATTTGGTCGAATTGGCTTAACAATACAGTTATGTTGTCCTCAAGCCTCTCTCTGGGGGTGAGTGTCCAAAGTCATCTACAAATTCTGTCAAAGTGCTGTTCAAGAAGTGGATAGCTATGGTTCTTTCACTCACCCTTCCTGCACATACCTACCTGCCTTTCACTATGTTTTTCCCCCTACTTGCACCCCATTTCACCACTTTCCTATCTCCCCATTTTTCTTTTCTTTATATATTTTGTGCACAAAGCTCAGCTAAATGGAGCTATATTGATATACGTGTCTTAAATGGGAATAAACACGTACAAAATAAACACATCTCCCCTATTTTGAACCCAAGACCATCACACTTGCAGATCACTGCATTAACCTGCCATGCCATGCACCTGTTAATTAAAACAGGTGGTTTAAGCAAAACATAGTAATTGCAAGTTACAGTCATTAAGTCTGTTTAAGCAGAGCTACGCATCACTCTGCATGGTGCAAACTTGCTTTAAGAGTAGTGGAAAAATTGGCAGTGTACCTTGGAGTCTGATGCAAGATTATACCACTAGAACACCAGACACAGAATAACAGATGTAAGTGAGGTCTCTAGTAGCAGGTAAATATGCCCTTTTTATCAGCAACATTTAGAAATACATCTGCTAAGGCATTAATGGCAAAATTAATGGCAAAATACATGTTCAACTGGAACCCAGATGCAGGAATACATCCATATAAAGCCATGCACATAATGATGGATGTAAAAAAAAGTATGTCACAGCCTGTATGTGTGCACTTATATCTTACAAATACAGCTGCTGTAACAGGGACTCAGTTCCTTAGTCTGTTAAATGCCTTGCAAACAGTACATTTCACAACACACAGTCCTGGGTTCAAATCTAGTGGTGTGTAGCATTTAAATTACATTATTGTGAAGCCAGCAATTAATGACTAAGTCATGCATGCATTATCCACATAATGCATTTAAAATGAAATGTCTGCTTTTTACTGATGGAAGTCACAGACCTGCAGATAGGAACACACTTCATATATCCCTATAGCAAAACTATAAGTGCATAAAGTTTCAGGTCATGCATTAATATGCATTCACAGAGGATTTTAACTCAGGCAATGCAAATGAGGCCCACTAATATCACAGTGCAGCACACAATCCTTTCACACTCACAGTGCAGATTAGCACAGCTGCACAACTAACATACACATATGAAGCCCCTGCTTGTAACAAGGACTGCCAGCATACATGTTCCAGATGAGTACCAGACTGTAACACATGGCCTGACAGTTGTCCAAATGTTGAACATAATGTTATATTTATCCCCTATGTTACTCAAAGACACAACAGACATGTTGCCTAGTACTCTGTTAATGATACCATTGCCTAACATACTTACCTTAAACACATGCCGTAATTGGAGTGGAATGGGTACCCTCACTCAGGCTCTGTCTCTACAACAAGGCTGACACAGCTCCCACAGTTAGTCTTACAGCTTGTTGTCCTCCAAAGTGGTTCACACGCTCTGCCTATGCCTATTACCTGCAGCAACAGCTGCAGCCTGTAGCACACACATCTCTGTGTAAAAGTGCCTGTTATAGATATCCTCTGCGATGACGTAGTTTCCTCACCCCAGTAATGTCCAGCACAACATATCAGAAAGGGCTTCTAATTTACATGAAGGCCTTATAACTCGCACTGTGGTTGCATGTCATTGGCTGATGATAGTGCAGATCAGCTATGCTGGCAGCAATTAGCATTTCAGAACCACAGATTGGTTAAGAGGCAATCAGCTGTTAATGAGAAGCATGTTAAAACAAACAGCTAGCTATGGGGAACCATTCTCTATGAGACTTTCTTCACACAGAACATACATTTGCAAAATCTTAAATATCACCACATATCAACTGAGGAGTTTTGCACTCTATCAGGTATATAACCTTTTTTTACAACAGGATGCAGATGTATGCATATACTTATGGGGAATAGGGATTACAGCATTAAGCCTTTCTTAGAACTGTAATAATGAAATGTCATTGATCTCTGGATTTGTTACACCTACAGAGGACATAGAATACATCAAGGGTGGAATTTTTTTGTCAATGTGGCACACTGATCTCATGGGACTGTCCCTTTATAGTGGTTGTAATAGCACACTGGTATTTACCTGTCACTGTTGTTTTGACATATTTTCATGGGGGTTGTCCCTAGGGATACACTACAATAGACTCTAGTGTTGGGTGTATGATCCTATAACAGTATATGTCATGACACTCACTGGAATAGCCGACTGTAACTAGTATCTTAGTTGTATCCACACACTTAATATGTTTGCACACTGTGGAATATGGCATGTGTGATCAAGCAGTGAATACTGCCAGCTATTCTGTTCTTGCTGTATTTCTACATAGTGTACTTACATATACGTGATCCTGACATGTGTTCCCATTTTGTTTTCTTTCAGGAAACATGTATCCAAGACTCCATGCACCTCTGGATGCAGAGAATGATATTATACTGGAAGGCCTCTGGCAACACCATGGACTCCTATTGTCCAGGGGGAGGCAAAACAGGGAGCAATGGGTAGCACTGTGGGTTGACCTTGTCCGTGACGTGAATGCCACAGGTCATCAGAGCAGGACATATGAGCAGGTTCAACACCGCACAATGGACATGATCAATGCTGCAGGCAGAAGAGCAGGAGATGTAGTCAGGGATAGTGATGTCACCAGTGGAGGGCCTGCAGTGAAACAACCACTCTCAGCCACTGAGGAATTCCTGGTGAACCTAGGCACACATGACAGCTCCCAGGCATCCAGCACACTGTACATTTTGGATGTGGGTGCCACAGTTTCCACTGCAGAGGAGCAAGCAGGTAAGCTTAGTTTGATCAGCATTGCAATATAGTAGTATTCAATGTGTCAGGGTGTACATATTTTTATGTGGGTGTCAGTTCTTTGTTCTTTGGGGAGGGAGGGTTTAACAGCAGTTTGACTCTCATGCTCAGATGCTGACCAATATAACAATTAACACAGTAGCTACTGTAAATGTGAGATATATATGGACGTATTACCTTGTTGTGGTGCAACATGCGGTGGTACTGACATTACCGCTTCCTCAACTTTTCACAGGTCTATCAGGTATCAGACAAGGCCATAGTCCTGCTCCTGGTAAACACAACACTGTTTTGTTATAGATGTAGGTTTATAGCAATATAATCCCTAAGGTGTCATCACAGGTCTGCTGCCTGGATTGCTGTACTGTCAGCATGATTGCCAACTGCACAGATATTTTCTGACTGTACACATTAGACTAATACATATGCCTTGTAGGTGTGACCACACTGATAGATATGACTGTATTGTCAGGACATTACAGATTGTCATACGTGTCAACTGTGCAGAGTCTTCACAAATGTCAACAGTGTACCTCATTGTTGCTGATGAGATTGCTGTGTAAAGAGCTTTTATTTGCAAGTAACTACAGGTGTTTGTGGGAAAAGTAATGTCCTCTTGTCCTACTATATGAGGCTGGGCTTTCAACAGGTCTGTAATAGTGTCAACAGTGTATAGAGCTGTACATATATTGCAACATAGTACTGTAGAGCATAATAGTGCATGTATTAATGTACTGCTTTTTCCTTTGTTATCACTGGTGACCGGGGGGGGGGGGTTGTCTGACACCAGTTATGACTGTTTTGTTCTACATCCCATTGTTTAACTTGAACATGATGTGTGTCACAGAGGATGTATTCTTCACATGGATAGGGGCTTATTACATATAGGGTGTACTGTCTGTGTTAGTTACCTGTCTCTCCAGCATGTACTATTTATACCAGAGTGATGATGTAGGTGTGTCGAACAGGTAAGACATGTGTTAATCCTGTCATGTATATGCGGAAGGTACACCGTGAGATCTGACACCTCCCTATATGGCAGCCACATATATCCCCTCCAAAGCATTTAGAAGACAGACTACACACGTATGGTCTTGACATGGACTCCATAGGACATGTTATCTACAATGTGTATTGGTTTACCAAGGAACCTGTGTGGCTGCTACAGTTGTAAGATATGCCTGTGTAGTGACATAGCAAGGGTGCCATTGCACTCAATAATAGGTGTGATAAGTACCAGATTCAGTATAACAATGACAGTCTGGGAGTTACATCCCATACCTTTCTGTATAGGTTGTACTAAGTTGAATGCATCCCCACATCTTACCGACCAGTGAAAGTCAAAGGCTACATTAGTCTCTGTGTCTGTAAGTGTATGACTAATGTCTCAACAGTGTGCGGTATGTGGACACTACTATATTTTCCAGGGGTCGATGACTTCCTAAAGGATTGTATTGTGCAGTCATTGGCATTTAGTACTTGCCAGTGGCTCAGAAAACAACTGAATGTGTGTCTCAGGCCATTCTGGATAACTGTTGGCTCTGTGTAGGATTCAGTGACAGCTCGTAATACACTATCACCTGCTAATGTAGTCAGTCAGAGGCACTGACAGTGGCCATGACTGCAAAGAAGGGAATGGTTAGAAGGGGTACGCCATTAATGATATCTGGAGAAATCCACTGTGACTGGTGTCATTGTAATGCAGGTCTCCCAATGCTTTCTTCCCAGAGTATGACTGTCAAACACTTGCCTATCCACCAGCTAGCATAACACTCTGTAGATAACCTGCACAATTTTCGTAATGGCCTACTGGCCTAATATTGTCAAACACCTTGTCAGGCCATGGTAGGTAGAGTGAGGTATATTCCTGTCATCCATTACATAGTGTAACCCTAAGTGGGGTCCACCGGTTAGAGTTGGTAGGCATGATCTAGTTTTGAACAAAACATACTGTATTTGGTCCAGTGTCAGTAGGTGTATGACAGTGTTACTGCTCATATCCATGCTAACTCCTTTCATGGTGTTTCATGTCAAATGACTCAGAGATCTGGGAACACTCCTTGGCAGCACATGCTAGTTGTCCTTTGTGTATACTAAGTATTGCAATTACTTCCAGCATGTTCCAAGAAGAGAGTAATCCAAGGTGTCTGTACAGAGCATAGACAAACAAGTTAGGGAAGTGTAATATGTATACACTGTGAAGGTGAGGTGGGGGTTTTACACAGGTATTATGCAGTTGGATACTACCCAAGAGGTGTATTCTGGAAGGACACAATTACCTTGTGAAGACTGTGTTAAGCATGGGAGGCCATGAAATTCCCAGTGCCTGGTATTTACTAATGCTGGTCTCACTGACACCACTCTTACATAGGATACCATGCTCCGATACGTTTTCTGTCATCACATACAAAACACAGCCTGTTTGTTCTTCCACATAGCTGTCCCAAATCATGAAAGGCTCTGTTGGCTTCACATACCCTTCTCCAGGTAGATGCCTTGATTAGCAACCTGGGCACGCAGTTGGCTTTTGCATGTATTATGCCTTCTGTTCTAGGGTTGGTGGAATGTCACTAGGGAACTGACAAGAGGGGGATTAGGAGCACTGCTGTAGCACCAAAATATAATGTACAATGTCCAGTGACATAGATTTCATGTCTTGCTGAAACAATCAGCACACTGGCGGTGAGCCACCATAGGTGACAATTTCACAGCTAGTCATGTGTCCTGCCCTTTAAGAGATTAATGGTGGACTGGCCACTTTTGGCAAATGTGTGTCCACCTGCCACATGTCCTAGGTATGTCAAAATGTGCAGTTATATACCCAAAACAAATATCTGTGTTCCCACATCATGTCATACAACAACCAGTGTGCTATTTGGTTGCTTGACAGGCATCATATACTTGCAAGGCCAATGTAATGTCAAAAAAGTTGTACAAGTCCTCTATGCATGCACAAGCATCGACATCTTCACTGCAAGGTGTGCCTACAAACACGTTATATCAGGCTGTCAACCCCAAGGGTGTGGCAGCATGACCCTGACTTTGCAGGACCTGCTGATGTGATGTTGGGAATGTCCACATCCCTGTACTCTTATGACACACAAACACAACATGTGACAGATGTGGATACATTTCCAACCTTGCTGCCATGGTGTCTCCAGCAGCAGTCATTACATATGGCAATGAGAATTTTGCCAACATGCACAGCTCACATCCTGCACCACCTACACCCACATCACACACACCTGCAAGTGTGCATCTTCTTACCAGACACATTGCCAAACAACAGACACCTCAGAAAAGCCTAACTCTGGAGAGCACAGTACACATACTACTGCATGAATCACTCTCTCACTGGTCAAACACCTGAGGCAAAACACAAAATCACACCTTTTAGTCATAGGTGATTACATTGTGAGACACATTGATGTCTGTGTGAAGTAGCTACATATGGGAAAAATCACAGATAACTGTCTGTAGGTTGACACAATAGGTCTTACCACACATTGCAGCAAATAAAGTAATATCAGTTAATATAATGTTGACATCATAGTTCCTGCAGGTGTGTATGGCTAGAGACATACATCACTGGACTGTATGCAGATACATGAATGATCTTAACCAGTCTGTGTCTCTCTTGGGTGCGCGCATAGCTTTCAGCTGCAGTTGACCCACACCTAGGATGATGGCTCCATAAACATGGAAATTGATGGAAGTCAGTAATTGCCTTAGTGTGTGGTGTCATTGTAAGGTGAGCTACTACATGTCTGCCTGGGATGTCTTGCTCAACAGACATCAATGCTTCACCAGTAATGGTCTATATCTCTCACCCCTGAGATTTGGAGTACCAGCCAAGGCTGCTGAGACCCCCACAATGCATCTTAGATGCATTGTTGAGGGTAAAGTTAGCAATGAGAATACCATATTTATACAACATCATGGTAATGCTGCTACACAATGGGTATAGCAACACTAATCCCCACTCTGTGGAAGGTGTCCCCATCCTGGAATATGCAGACATGTGTGCAGTCAAGGACATCTGGTTCACGGCTGTGGACAGCACCACATCCTTGAACCAGATGTCCCCATCCTGGAATATCCAGACGTGTGCAGTCAAGGACTTCTGGTTCAAGGCTGTGGACAGCACAACAGCCATACCAAACAACATGTCCATCCATATCTTCAGACCTCAAAATGACAGTGTGCAAGGTAATGCTGGTGGTGTATAAATACTCACTAAGGACAGATACACATCCAGATTTAGTGAAAAACTATGATTTCCCAGAGACACTGCATGTGCCATTCACTATTGGAAGGGCACATAATCAAGCAATAGCTGGCTACAGGGGCATCTCCATGAATCCAGAGACCCATTGTGCATATTTGTATATACATGTATCTATCATGATGCATCATTATGACATGGTTTGGGGTGGCATTAAGTGACCACCAGCTGTGTTACATAGTCATGCTGCAGCTCACTTGTGCAAAGGTTAGTCCACGTCCTTAACTACAATGCCCTGGAGCAGTGCCATGATATCCTGAAAAGGGGAACCAATGTACTGCATCATGTGTTTACCAATATGGGTGATCACTGCAGCACCCCAATGTGAGGTCTTCCCTGGTGGGATCTGACCACAGTTTAGTGTAATTAAAACTACCAGCAATAACCTCCCCTTATAGAAAATAGAGACATGTATTTCAACAAAGCCATTTATTATCTCCTGTGGGATGGTTTACATAGCTTGACTGCACCACCCCCTCAGATGGGACAGACAAGTATGCAGAGCTCTACACCCCTGCATTATGCCAGCAGAATTACAACTGCATGAACTCAGCTGTACCTGACAGGAGGAACACAGGCTCCTCATGCACAGTAAAGCTGCATGGTGGACAACTGCTATTATTGGGCTGTACAGTAAGAGGTAGACATTGCTGTGTGACAGTTGGGGTGATAGTGCCCCCCCCAAAAAAAATGGAGGCACAACCTCCTCAGATAAAACAAGCACATAGTGTGGTTGTGATGTTGTGTAGACACATTAAGTACCACAATTAGCCACCCACACAAAGCAGAACCACAATGCACAGTGTAGTTACATGTGTAACCTCAATGGACAGGCCCAGATTGTCAGTGAACTCATGCATAATTATGCCATATATAATGGGTCTGTACTGATAGCTAACCTATAGTCCCACAGGTTCTGCGTCAACTTCACTTCCCTATTCCCACCACATGTGACACATGACATTCCTCCAACCTGTCCCATAACTTCCATATCTACAGAGCAGGTCGTAAATGGCCTCTCTATGGAGGATACACAGCATCGGTTGAATGTGCTAACATCCCAGGCTGCATCATACATGGGATCTGACAAGGATTACTAACACCACTGGGAACACCTTGCAATCATGCTGACACCACTGGATGCACCCCCCAGCTGACTGGACAATTGCAGCTGTTATACCCTTGCATAGAGGTTGTGCATCCACTGACCACCAGAACTATAGACCAATTTGCCTGAGTATCCATATTTGTATGCAGGTAGAGGCAATCATCATGGGGCTGATTAGCACACCTATATGGGATCAACACACAGTTGACGTTACACAGTTTGGATGTCTGACAGGGGGGATCATGACTTTTAAATGTGGTGGACATTTCCAAGGCCATCACCAAGGACCTGGGTGAGAGGACATCAGGGCATACAACCCCCTGGACTGAGCCAAGCCAGCTGACTATATCCCCCACTCAGGCATCATTTACAAAGTGCCCACTTAGGCATCCATGCTACTATCATTGTAAGGGTCACTAAGTGGCCCATTGATGGCACACATACTCAACATAGGGAGATCTACCTCCAATAGCTGATCTGTAAGGAGCAGTATTCAACAGGGCTCAGCCCCAGGTCCTGTACTGCTTGGAATCCATTTAACCATGATACAAGTGAATAGTGAATATCTGTGGCTAACAATGTTAGCTGATGCCTGCAAACTATGGGCACTCATAGAGTCTGTGAGTTATGTCAATATCCTACAATAGGGTATTGATGAACAAATGCCTGTTGATATACTAATGGCCATAAACTCTATGCAAATATATATGTTATATCATTTCCATCACTAACACCTATGTACCTGGTAAGTAGCACATCAGTCGCAACATGTGATGTACATACATCCTCAGGGGTGAAAGAACTGGGCACACAGATCTGGCCACAGAGGTTTATACCAAATGTGCCTGAGATCACAATGTCTCCCCAGTGGTATGATGGCAATCATATGTCATATATGAGGGTACACTCACCTGTAATAGACATACTCATAACCACCATGTGCTCTTCCCTCAGCATGCCAATATCTGCCTGCAATGGTCTTTTGGTAATGTACCTTTCCAAGCACTTCTCACATTTTCACACAACAGTATGGTCCATCATAAGGGAACTTCACGTCTTTAGTATGTGTTCAATGAGGATTGTCTGAAATGAGTGTCATGGTACCTTGTGACATATTGAATACTCAAAGGTGATCTCTGCCTTGCATACGGAGCAATGTATGACCCTGCTTGATTGTACATGCTGCATATCTGTATGTGGCATAGTAGATGGCTTAATTACTCTAACAACATTAACCTAGTATGTGACAATAGTAATACATGCTGGTGGGAGAGATTTGTCTAGCAGACTTTAACACACCTTTGAAACAGAACAATGCCTAATAGCAAACGGAGCACCCCAGAGCACCTCAGCACATGCCATCTGTATTATTTGCTGGGCGACCATTATTTCACCACAGAGCTTCTGCCTGTGTCCCTCTTGGACTGGAGCAGTATGTGCTGATCATGTAAATAAGGGTATAAAGTTGTCTAGGATTGTGATGGTTGTATATGGCCATTATTCTAGCAAAGTTCAAACATCCTATGGTTCCATATGTCAATGTAAAATGCTCTAACAGCCACACACACAAACATGGCTACATTGAGAATAGCACCACTTCTAATTACTGCTTACAGGACATGGTACGGCACACACATAGTGCAAGTTGGCTGTATGTAGATTAGAACACTTACCTGTATAATGGTACACACTACAGATCACAGCATGTGATGCACGTAACACACCCCATGTCTGCTAGTGCTGTTGGTTGAGGACATATTATGCTTGATGACATCAGCAGGCCTAGTTGTGGTCAGGTTTTTGGAGGGCCACATCTCCTGGTACAAATAAAATACTGCAAAACTCTACCTTTTTCTAAGTTACTAAGTGGTCATATTTATGCTTTATGGACACACACACACACACACACACACACACACACACACACACACACACACACACACACACAAACACACAAGTGCCCTAGATTGTGATTAGAACCCCTACCTATCTAGTCTTACACACTATAGATCACAATACTTATCGCATGCACCATAGCTTAAGGGTAATACTACAATGGCAGCTGGTACTCTTAAGGTAGATGACATCATCAAGCCTTGTACAAGAGGGCAGTTTGGAAGCCAGCAGCAACTTACAGGGCCACAAAGTACATAATCATTGCAATTTGATAGCCAGTGAGGGATTCGTAGTTGTTTTGCAGGGAGATACACACACACTCATGCACCAAGTGGCCTGGAGTGAGATTAGAACCCCTAAACCCCTATTTATCTAATCTTAGACACTGTAGAGCACAATACTTATCGAATCTGCCACAGCTTAAATATGATTCTGCAATGGCAGCTGGTAGTCTTAAGGAAGATGACATTATCAGGCTTTGTAGAAGAGGGCAGTTTGGAAGCCAGCAGCAAATTACGGGGACAAAAAGTGCATGACCATTGTAGTTTAATAGCCAGTGAGAGAGTCTCATTTGTTTTGCAGGGACACACACACACACACACACACACACACACACACACACACACACACACACACACACACACACACACACACACACACAAAGTGGCCTGGAGTAAGATTAGAACCCCTACCTATCTAGTTTTACACACTAGAGATCACAGTACTTATTGCATGCACCACAACTGATAACTGATTTATATGTGATTGCAGGAAAACTACTTGTGGATTACATAATCTAGGCTTGTGTTGAACAGCATCTGTGGCCTGCAGAATGCTATTGCTTCATACTGTTATCTGCATCTAGTATACTAGCAGTGACATAACTGTTATTATCCTAGCTATGTGTCTACAGTTACCAGTATGGCCATATGTAGCTGTTTGCACTTAGATGGGCAAGCCTGTGGGCAGGAACAATGTACCCAGTCCATGCGTGCGTAGACAACATTATACATTACACCACCTGCTCACCTATTGCTGTCTATGTGGTGACATCCAGTAGGCACAGGAGTCTGTAGGTAAGTGCATTATGTACTGTTGAGCCCTTACTTTGGATCCTTTGAGCAACATTATAGATGGGTGATAGAGCAGCTTTATTCACCATTATTAGGGTATGTAGGACAATACAGACATCCACACACATATTTATGTATACAACAGGGATATATATATAAATGTAGCTGTGTTTGTGTGTGTGTTGTACTGTAGGTATATGTGTTATGTAGGTATATGGGGAGAGACTTGAGATGTATGTTTATATAGTTATATATATATATATATATATATATATATATATATATATATATATATATATATATTTATATATATATATATATATATATAGAGAGAGAGAGAGATTTAAATATATACTTGAAAATACATAGAGATAGATAAACTATGTATGTGAGAGAGAGATAGTGACAGACGGATATGTATACATATATGTATATATAGACATATCTATACATAACAGGTCATTTTGATGAAGGGGCAACACAATTGCACTCAGTTTAACTACATATATGGACATGCCCAGTGGGACTGCAAGTACTTATAAACTGAATCTAGCCCACACCTAGCTGTACTCCAGTCTGGGATTTTGTGTGTTAAAGACAATGACATCTGTTCCTGTTTCTGCAGTACTGCACTTCACTCAAAATGTCCATGGCATTCTCCAGCTGTGAGATGTAATTAAGATGTGACAGAGGTTCATAATGTTACACCACACTCAGACTGACAGTCTGTGAAATCACCAACATAATAATACCTCACATGCAAAAGATGTGGATACTTCCAGATTTAAACCATCAATACCATCACCCTTGCTAACTTCCCTAGTCCACTAAACCATACAAGCTGCTAGACAGAGAGGAGTCATTCATCACACAATCAACAGCATACATATGTACATTGTTATTCCTGCATTAAGAGAGACATACAATGTGTGACTGATTTCCATGTTACTGCCCTGAGATTGCCTAGACTGCTGATATACCATTGATGACTTACTGTTAAAGCAGTTATATGGGAAAACTGCTGTGTTAGTTTTGGAAGAACAACAACACATGTTCTGCTGGGATACACAGAAGTCCAAATATCATGTGACCACACTGTTTAACATCTCCCTTGACTGATGCAGTAAACAACCAAAACATGGATAGGTACAGGTAGTGTGGGTTGCCTGGCATCAATTTCAATATATGTATGTGAGTAGGACTAAGGTGTCAGTCCCTAGAGCCCTAGGTTGTCAGTGAATGTGCTATGTGTTGTCTCTTTGCCAAAGCCCGGGCATATTGGGCATGCCTACATCTACCTACAGAGACTTCATCAGGAGGTTCCTTCTCCAATTTCTCCTGTGACTGTGGCTGTGGTGACCTAGGCACGTGTTGGGGGCTGTGTATTTGTTCCCTTTGATGATCCTTCTGCAGCTGTTTCTGCAGGATCATATTGTGTAGCATGGCACATACTGTGAACATGTGTGCACATGTGGCTAGAGAGTACTGCAGGGCTCCACCAGATATATCAAGGCACCGGAACCGTGACTTCAGCAGCCCAAACACATGCTCTATGATGTTCCTAGTTTGTGCATGTGCCGCATTATGGCATTATTCTCTGGGTGTGTGTGCATTTCTGATGGGTGTCATCATCCATAGTTCTAGTGAGTAGCCAACATTCCCCAGTAAATGGCCATGTGGGATGTCCCCCTAGCAAACATCTGGTACAGCTGTGATGCATGCCAGATATGGAAGTTGAGATAGCTGCCAGGGCTGCCAGCACACACATTCATGATAATGCCCTGGGCATTGCAAATGACTTGGCAGTGGGTGGAGTGGTACCCCTTGTGGTTGACATCAATTCTACCCTCCTCACCAGGTGGTGCGTTGATGTGCACATGAGTGCAATCTGTGTCACCCAGTACTTCAGGGTAGTGTGCTACAAGGTAGAAGCGTTGCATATTGCTGGCCCTTGCTTCAGTGATGAGGGGAAAAGAAACATGCTCACTAACATGTGGTAGCATGGCATCCAGGAACTGGTGGAGTACCCTGGATGCTGATGCCTGTGAGACCCCCATCATGTCCTCAGTTGGTCTTTGGAAAGTACCTGTAGCTAGTATCTTAAGGGCTACACATACTTTGTTTCCACTGGGATGGGTTCCTCTGTGTTGGCTCTGGGTCTGAGTTGAGGGTGGCAGAGCTCAGTGAGTTCTTGTAGTATGTCTCTCCAGCTCATGTAGCTCCCGGAAGGGTACCCTGGGCCTGAACACTTTTCTCCTTCCCTGTCTAGGCCTATTGTCAGCAGTAGCATTGACTTCAGCATCTAGAACATACAGATGTAACAGACTTGCAGCAGCCCCTACCATTATCTAATGTTATAATTCCCAAGTCTGTACTCCAGTGGTCCAGATTATTGGGGAAAAAACAAAATGTATGGTGTATGCATACTTTATAGAGCTCTGCTGTAGTTGCAGAATGTGTGATTAGCTAACTATGATGCATTCCATCTGCCTACAGTATAATTAACATCATTTAATGGCCCTATTTTAGCTTAAACAAGGGACAAAACTAATTGAATACATTTGGTTTTCAGACATGCTCAGCATGGCAGCACGCTGAGCAACCATGTGAGGTGAAGGTAAACAGAGCTTAGAAATTAGTGGACACACCCCCATGAAAGGACATGCTCGGCCAGGTGGTGCGCCATGCAGACATGTGCACCTAAGCTAAAATGAGCTTAGAAGTCAGTGGACACCCCCCGATGTCAGCTACATCCTGTGAAAACAGCAACATGGTTCTAAGCTTACATGAAGGGGATATGCAGACATGATTATGCCTTTCTGCTATTCAGTAATTCCACCTCATTTGCATAGGTATCCATGCTCACAGCCTGGAAACTACATGCTTCATAGCCCTACTATGTTAGCAACAGCACCAATGCACCTTTGTAGGGACTCCACGCAAGGTCCTGTAATACATTTCTGTCACATAATATTAATTTTTTTTATTTTGATATAAAGCATGTTTGCCAACTGCGGTGCACCACACAAACATGCAGAGATTATTAAAAAAAATGTTACTTATTTCCTTTAATTTTTCTGACATACAGGATAATAGTTTCACTCATATGTGTATGTGTTATTACATTTTCAGGGGATTTCTGTCCATATATCTACATTTTCACAACCCCTTTTGTCTGTCTACACTGCTGTACATGGAATTTTTCCAAGTACACTACAGACATTGACATGGGATCTGAACAGATGCCTATCTGCTTACTGGATCACTCTACCTAACCTATTTGCAGTTAACCACAGCTCACAATATCATTACCAAACCTTCCAACTGTCCATCCCTCACCTCCCTGTTTACTCTCCATAAGCCCTCCCAACAACTCAGATCTGAAAATCAATTCTTTTTAAAAGTGCAAATACTCAGTCTAGCAGTTGGTCAGTCTCTGTACTGATGTTTTGTTGTTGTTGTTGTATCTTTCGGCTTTTCCCAGTTAGGGTTCGCCACAGTGGAACTCCGGTCTGCTAATGATTGGCAGTTGATTTTTACGTTCCAAGTTGCCAGCCCTGACGCACAACCTTCAACGAAGGTACACCCATTCACGCATGTCTCCACACAGAAGACGCTTGAGCTGAGAATCGAACAGGATAACATCTTACTGCGAGGTGACAATGCTACCGCAGCACCACCACCGCGATAATCTCTGTACCAGTGCTAAAACGTGGAATTCCCTACCCAGCTCTGTCAGAACTATTTCCAATCACATATCCTTCAAAAAGTCTCTAAAACAGCATCTCTTGGCCCTATGGCAATGTACATGTGGCTACGACTACAGAGCATCTTCACCCACCTGACCTCACTAACATTTTTCTCCCCTCTGCTTAGTTATGCAATTATCTCTTGCTGTCTTCACTCTACAGTATTCAAAGCAGATAATATATTGTACTTTGTATATTTTGTATATAATGTATACTGCCTTTGTTATTTTAGCTAGAAATTGATGATAAGATTGTATGTCTGTTTTTTTAAGTTGTTATCTCTCTATGTATGTAGAAAATGTGATTGTATTTAAATATCTTTTGTATGTGGAGCTTTTCTCCCTGGGCCTCCACTGAAAATGGACACTTTTTGGCCTAGTGGACCATCCCGGTAAACAAATGCAAATAAATAATAAATAAATAAATCTGCATGAGATTCACCTGCTTATGAAACGATTTGCATGCCATGGAAGTTTCTGGGTTGGTGCAATGCCTACCCGGAAAAAAAAATGTAAGCTTTATTAAATTCCCCCCATTGACACAACTACTTTTTGAATTTGTGTGCAAGAATTTAGTTTTTTTGATACAACACTTAAAATAATGATGTAACTTTCAAGGAGCAATACATATTATTTTTAGTTGTAATGGTACTCCAACTCAGTACACGCACATGTTATTGATATTTACTATTTTTGTCACCTGGTCAAAAACTTTTATTGACCAGGGTAGTACCACCTTGCTTGGCATATTCTCAGGGAGTCTTCATTTGGTATTCTTACTGACTAGAAGAAATTTGTCTGGGACACCAGAGACAGCCCTGTTCTTTTCTTGCAATGAGACAAAAGGATGCCCATAGAAAAGTTGGTGCAACATGGCAGTGGAGAGAGGGTGAATGTCAGAAATTAGCAAGCACTATGGCAATCAAGAAAGCAAATAAGAGCAAAGTACCTGCAGCAAAACTGTTGTTTGGAAATTTGAACAAGGAATGCCATTAGCGTCTATACTGGAATTAGATGTCATTACAGAGCCATATGGAAATTATGATGGATAATATTACCAATATGTATCAGGAACATGCTAGTGATGTCACACATAAGACTGATTACCACAGAGAATTGGAAATCGGGCCTACTTTAGAACAACGAATGTTTGAAATATCGAGCGCTCACATGAGGGAATATTTCAAACCTCGATATTGCTATTTTTTATTGCACTACAGTGTGGATCAGAATATTTGCCCTTTCCTCACTGTAGTGCGATCTCGGAGTTGGAATATATATTTAGCGGGGAGTGTGGGGAGCACAGCATTCGAGACATTGATCTTTCATTTTTCTGACATAGAGCCTGGAAATCATGGCGAGAACAAAGAAGGCAGATGTTCACAGATGCTGCTCATGGGGGCAAGAAGACTACATGAAAAACTGCGAGAAGAAATTTATTTAGAAAACAGTATTTTGATAAGAAATTATCACTTTACTTGGTGGATGTTGTTGAATCACTAGGGATAATGACCAGTCAAGTCAGTGTGTTAATGTAACTACAGGATATGAGCAATATGTTTTTAAAAACAGACTAAGTAAGGGTAATAATATCGTCACATAGTCTAAAATGGATTATATATTTTTTTATTTTAATATAAAAACTAATTCAAGTATTTTTCAGAATACATGATTTAAGTCGTTGAGATGTTGAATAACAGATGAACAGACATTATAAGAATATCACACAAGTGCAAAAATTAAGAGACATACATGATATATAGATTGGGTAGGGAATTATGTCTAGAATTCCATATTGTAGATGGGAAAAGATGTATATTTGGAAAATGAGATTTCCATTAATGGAAGGAATTCTGAGATATATGGTAGAATTATTAAAATGTGTGCAGCAACAAACACGAAATTTTGCAAATGATTACAAAAAGAAAACATTCTCATTGTGTAGGAAATAAAGTCACTTAAATGGTAGTGTGCTAACCAAAGCGCACCTGATATTTAGAAGAAAGACATTTTGGTCTGATTGTTCTGAGCTAAGGGAAAGTAATATGGAAAATGCTGTTTTATACTACAGTGTGATACATACGAAAGTGACACACAGAAACATATTGAAAAGCAAGAATTAAGAAATGTTATAATCACTGTAGAAATTGATGACTGAGTAGTAAAATGTGTTAAAGAAGCGATTTGTTACAAGAACATACTAAAAGTTCTAGAACTGAGAGATAAGAACAAAGTAAAGAAGGTGAGTGGAAAAAATACAGTGTGACAAAGATTATGGAGAAGAAAAGTCTGACTAAGAAAACTAATAAACTATGTTGATTTTCTGTGAATATAAATGAGATTAAATAGTGGAGAAGTCATGAAGTTGTATTGTCTTTTGTTTTTTTTTAAGAATGAGTGTAGATTGCAGAGATATGGGATTAATCAACAGAGAAGACAGAAATCTGTACTGTTTTGGATTAAAGAAATAGTACAGACATATCCAAATATTCATAAAAACGGTGACAAACTGCATACAGTAGATATGCTGATTATGTTTATGTCAGTAGCCTGGATTCACAGACATAGATCGGGTTTATATCAGTCCGTCGAAATGGCTGAATATCGAATACCAGATGTTCGAAATGTAAAGTTCGAACACTGATAATCGCGAAGCTACAGCCCACCGAATTCTTTCCCAGTGAAAGAATTCGGTGGGCCGTTTCTGTGGCTTCGCACGTATCAGGACTGTGGTGGGAAGTTATGGGTTGGGTTCAGGTAAGTGTGCAATTGTGTGGATATTAGGGTTAGGGCACGGGTTACGTGAGTTAGGGTTTGGGTGTAGGTGAAAGACTTTAGGGTTAGGGCGGGATAGGTGAG
Source organism: Protopterus annectens (assembly GCF_019279795.1). NCBI lineage: Eukaryota > Metazoa > Chordata > Ceratodontiformes > Protopteridae > Protopterus > Protopterus annectens. The sequence continues at coordinate 1,571,230,326 of NC_056743.1, forward strand.
TTATGGTTAGGGCATGGGTCAGGTGAGTGTGCGATAGTGACGGACCTTAGGGTTAGGGTTTGGGTTAAGGTAAGTGGATAGGTAGTAGTGTGTGTACAGTTTAGTGTAGGGTTAGATATAGGATTTTGAGTGTATGTGTGTGGATTGATGTTGTTTTGGTGTGTTTGTGTTGCGTGTGTGTTTCTTGGAGCAGCAATTTTTTTCCCTAGGAAAAAAAAAATCACTGTTTTAAGACTTCAATGTTTTTGCAGTTTGTGGTTTGACGTTCGAACGTATGGTGTTCGAACTTCAGACATTTCGATGAACTGATATAGACCCCATAGATCATATCACTGACAAAAATAACTGATAAATTTTATGAATTACACACTGGTGCACATAGTAGACTTGTGCACTATGAGCACCAGTGTCAGAGCCAACAGTGCACAAACCAAATTGGTTAAATCAACAGCTTGATTCAGAAACATGGATTGCTCTACTGACATGCTACCTGGACCAAATGCTGTGTGCCTGTGTACTGTGTGCAGCATATCAGTTATTTATCCTAGAGGAAATGATATAGGTAAATAAAAGTTTAAAATAGATACCGGTATGTTAATGAGAGAACAGCAAAGTGACTAGAGGAATTGTTTATTGGAAACAAAAATTAGTAATAAGAATTTTATAATGACTAAATGCAACAGTGGAGAGAGTTAAAAGTTAATATTAGAAGAGAATATGGAGGGATTAGGAAGTTAAAAAGTATGCATAGAAGTAAAAACTGTAGATTTGTAGAAGTTAAAAAAGGAAATGAGGTTAGATATGTGTAAGAGATGCATGAAGCTTTGAGAGAAGAAAGCATAAAATAAGAAAGAAAGACAATAATTCTATTTAATATAAGAAAGAAAATAATGTGGGGAATGAAAAGGAGATAATTTGATATAAAAGGCAACAAAAGCAGCATTTTCCATGTTATTTGGAGAAACAGTAGATGACAGAAATGCAAGATGATAGTGGAAAGATCTTTAGGGAACAAATTACTATAACATAATATGTGGAATGTTACAGGAAACATGGTAAAAGGAAGCAATTTGATATTTATCACACAGGAATATAAATAAATAAATAAATAGTAAAAAGTGCCAAAGAACACAGTATACTGGTTGAGCACTGGCTAGATATAAGTTTGAAAAAAGAAGCGAATGATGAACAAATGAAAGTGGTTTGTGAAGTACTGAATGCAATTTGATGTTAAAGAAGAAAAGAGAGACATATAATATACATGCATTATACTTGTTAAAGAGAAATGAATATATATACCAATATTAACAATTTGAGACCTGTAACATTACTAGAATATAAATTATAAGGTATTAGCTAGAACTGTGTAAAATAGATTATGCCAAAAAAAAATACACAGAAGGATGCTTTGTAGAACAGTTAGGAGAAATGGGTGAAAAGAAAGTTCTAAGAACTATTTTATAACGGCTCAGAAAAACATCTTATAAAAACTAGACTACATAGGTGAAGATTTGTTCATAAGCACAGACTATGAAAATGCATATGATAGTGTAAAACAAAATGATGTGATAAATACACAGGTATGAAAGTAGATAATGACACATTTAAATGTATAATATAAATATACAGAAAGTCAGTTCAAAGCAATGATGCATGGGTTTATAGATAACAACTGCAAATTGCAAAGGGTTCTAAAGGAAGATGGTCCTTTTATTTTGCTTCATTTTCCCAGTGTGCATGAATTGTTTTGTATAAGATATTTTAAAATGGGTTAAGTCCATAAACTGGGAAATATATGATAATTGCAAAGTTCCTAAGTCAACATCCTATACAGCTGATTTAGTGACAACAAAAGATGAAAGAAAATGTGAAATCCATAATTTAAATAGTGAAAGAAGAATGTTATCTAGATCTTAGAGTTGGTACATGTAAATTAAAGAAGTATATGGAGCACAGACAAGTCATGTTGGGGTAGAAGAGCAAAAGTGCTTTAAATGTGTTAAAGTGAGTTTTGCCATTGTCTATATTTGCACTGAACTCACAATTTAGTTTCCAAATATGTGGGCTCACAATTACAAGCTTTGTGCTACTTACACTGCACTCACATCAGTAGTAGTGACCATAGCCAGCCTTAGGCATAGGCCAACTGGACAGCTGCCTAGGGCGCCATTCTAGAAGGGGCAATTTTCCTGTTTTTATTTGTTTAAAACATGTTGAATGAATGCAGGAAAAACAGAAGACTAAGACAAACTGTGAGGAAAAATGTAGAAAAAAGTAATCTGGAAGGTGTAGGTAGACCAGGATGGGGGACTGGGTGGTATGGGGGGGGGGGCACTGTGGATCCCTTTTGCCTAAGGCACAAAGTGGCCAAAGGCTGGCCCTGGTAGTGACTTTCCAACACCATTCCTACATCCATCTCATCTCATTTAAACTGAAACCATGCTCTTGTCACTTGCAAGCATACTTGTATGCTTTTCTGTCACTTCATGGATTTGGCAAATTTTCCACACATGAGCCTGTCCTTTATTAACTCATCTTTTAAGTCACTAAACTGATATGTTTTAGCCTTGTTTCTCATATCAGTTATACAAGCTGCAAAAGTTTCTCCTGGTTTCTGATGTATTGTGTAAAACAAATGCCTCTCTAATATAATATTTGTCTGGGGGTTAGACATTTCTCTGAACTTGCCCTTCAAACACTCAGGGTCTTCCCTTGACTCAGCCTGTACAACAATATGACGGTTTTCACCTTCTCCTTCATATACTGCTGGTGTATACACAAATGAATGCTCTCTTTCTATGGCCTCTGACCCAGCTAAGTTTAGCAAAATGAATGCCCTGATGCATGGGTTGGCAAGGTAGCCTAATGGTTAAGGTGTTTGCCTTACAAACACAAGGTGCAGGGTTTGAGTCTCACAAGGGATAATTGGCTAGGCTTACAATGGCTCGCAAGGGCAGTTAGCCTAGTACGAACCTATGAACCTATGCTTCTTTATCTGAATAAGCTGCTTGCATAAAAACATCATACTCTTGCTCATATATTCTCCAGTTCTCTGTAATATTCTGATCAAATACAAGTGGTAAGGGCTTTTGAAATTTGTCTGCTATATTAACACATACCAGTGAAGTGTTTTGCAAATAAGCATGAACACATACACATACACATATGCCAGAAATTTATGTCAGTACTTGTAACTTTGCTCAACAGCACAATGAGCCTCTGTATAACTGAGCTTTGCAAAATAAGTTTCTCTTGGGCACTGTAATACTCTTTAAATTACCGTATTGTATGAAATCACCTCTTATCAGTATAAAAAACACATCAAATGACTGCACGACGCAAGCCACTGTGGAACTGGATTTTGCAAAATAAGTTTCTAAGGCAGTGTAATACGTTTGAACCTATTGTATTGCTAAAGTCATTTATCATCATTTTAAGAAGCACTTCAAATAACTGTACAATGTGAATGAACTGGGCAGGCGAAGCTCAGAGTCAATAACATTTCAAAGTAATAGCACTTTGTGATTAAACTGTACACAACACAGTGAAACTTCCCCAAAATGGCAGTACCTTTCTAGGGAATTTTCTACAGTGCAAGAAACACTCTGTAATGGTGGCACTTTGCGAATAGACACACCCAGCACAAGAAAATTTTCAAAATGGCTGTACTTTGACTGCACTTCATTCAGTAATTGCAGTTTACACACAAATAACTCTTTGAAATACATGCACAATAATAAACACATACTGTGAGCAATTTTACACACTTTGAGATACTTTGAATAACTTTAGTTATGCCCTTGATGCAATACGAAGTCATAGTTATGCCGAAACACAGCACTTTGCCAAAAAACATGCAGTCGCCTTGCTTTATTTATGCTTAATATGCCCCTTCTTGCCCTTATTGAAATTTTTTTGCTCGTTTAATCTCTTTTCTTGGCCATTGTACTTTCCTTGTGCTTATTTTACTCTAAACATGCTTGTTTTGCCTTTAAACATATCTGTTTTATCTTTAAATTCACTCTTTTTACTTTTCTGTTAATCGTTTCGTCAAATACCTTTACTTTAAACATCCTTAAATATAAGACTTTTGTGCCTTCCACTTGTTTAATAATGCATTTTGTGCCCTTGCACTGCCCAGTTTTGTTCTTTTTGTGAAACAAGTAGTTTGTGCATATTTTCATTACATTTGCTTCTTTTCTGGCTCTTTTTTGTGCTCATTTCCTCTTAGTTTACCTTCACTGTCATCTCTGCATCTCATGGCTCCGAATCTTATTCTCTGCGATCCTGGTTCTAACACCATGTCGCTTTCCTATTTTAGACACAATAGAAGAGTCGGGTCTATATTACCATGTCGAAAGACGTGTTTGCTGAACATATCTTAATCAACACAAAAATATCGACCCCTTAAAATCCCAAATGACTGCTTCAGTGAATTTTTTTCCCAGGGGAGAAAATCGATTGGCTGTCATTGGGGATTTGCCCTTTTCCCCATTGTAGTGCGATCTTGGAGTTGATATATTTAGTTGGGGGTTGGGGGGAACAGCCTCCCACATCAGGGGGTGTGGGGGGTGCAGCCCTCCCACTATGTAGTGTTTAAAAGTTTGCTTTTTTTTGTGTACTGCTGAGTGATTTTTTTTCCCCTGGGGAAAAAATTTGCTGAAGCAGCCTTTCAGGATTTTAACGGGTCAATATTTCCATGTAGAGGTTTTGACATGGTAATATAGACCCGAAGTGTCTTTGTGGGTTCTGTTTAAGCAGCTTTATTTTATACAAACGCATCACGATAGAAGTTTACTGATTTTAACTTAAGTAACTTATATGCAAACTAACTCCTGTAATCATACATGCTTACTCCCTGGCAGCTTTCCCAAAACGGCACTAGGAATGACATTTGCTAGCTATTTATATGTGCACTTTCAGTCTTTGACATGCTTCTTAAAAATACAGCACATAGCACGTGCTCTCTGATCTACAATCAGTAAGTCCACTGAGGCATAAAAGCATTTTATGGCAAGATATTTATCTTTCAGAATATAATTTGACAACTGCTAAGATTACACTTAATGTGACTCTAACTCTGAATAATCTCTGACATAGCATACTACAGATTATAGGCACCAATTTAAATACATGAAACAAGACACTGGCCAGCTCAGGTAGTACCTTCTGGAATATTCTTTCCAATCATAATTCATATTTTTTAAGTGACAGAATAATACTACAATCATCATTTAAAAACTGCTAAGACTGCTACATTTCCACATATTTCCTATCTTCAGCTGCTTGTCATGATCTCATCTGTAAGTTTTCTTTCCACAAACAATGCTGCATTCATTACAGAAAGCAAGGACAAAATGCAATTCCACACTATTCATGTTTACACTTTGTTTTCTTAAGCAAGCCATGTTCCATAGTACTGGACAGAACTGTGTGTTCTAAGTAAAAGTCCACACACAAGAATCAAGGCGTAGGCTCGAGTTAAATGACCCAAAAAAAGAAAATAACCTATAATAGCACACAACTCTCCAAGGGTCATACACAATGCTGAAGGATATCACAATATGGTAATAAAAATCACAATGTAGTAATAAGAAATCCAATTATTAGAAAGGCATATATATAAATGTAATGATTTTAAATAGTTATATATATTTTTAATACCTGTCACTTTAAAATATGGGAGGGGAGTTTAAATAATTCAAATTATTCAATTAAGAAAAATGTGTTGTATAAAGGGACCGTTTGTGCTTTGTTTTATTGAATGGTCTGAAGAAGTGGGAGTTATTCCCATGAAAGCGCTTACCTACTTTGAATGAATAAACAGTTGGATTTCTTATTACTACATCATGATTTTATATTGTGATATCCTTCAGCATTGTGTATGACCCTTGGAGAGTTGTGTGCAATAATGTGTTCTAACTAAATTGCAACATACATCTGCTGCACCCATGTCTCACAGAATACAAACATTTTATGGTCTGGATTGCCTAGAAATAATTCTGAAATTCTGAAATCAATTTTGACATTTGTTCTGACCCTTATATTTTAGAATTTCTCCTTCTAACACTAACCTAAACATATAGCTAACTAAGATGACTGTAACCTGGGTGTTGTCATTTACTCAGTATCTGATACCATGTTACTAAAGCAAGGTCAAACCATACAAGTCGATGGTGTATTAGACATGGACTTAATTTAAATGCAAATGAATGATAATAATGCCCATTTGTTAACCAGGTAGCTCACTGGACACAGTTCCTTTTCAGGGGAAACCTAGAAGTAATGTCTGGTTAAGTGATTTGCTCAGTCACACATCAGGAACATGAGGACTGAATGAATCAAACCCTGTATCATAGGACCTACAACTTATAGACTTAACCCTCTGTGACAGTTTTAGTATTGTCACTTTTGTTAAACAAATTGCAGCAGTGATTTACAGCTTAGACAGCATCCAATACCTGACTGATATTGTTGTCTGAGATTTTAGCAACTTTGTAGACAACACTCTATCCTTTGAGCACCATGTTGCAACAGTATTCAGGAAATCTGTCTATCCAGCCAGATTAATAACTAAAGGTATCTCATTCAAGTCAAAAGAATTTCTCATTCATCTATACTGTTGCCTGATACTATGTTTCCTTACTGCACCTGAAACACATCATGCAGTTAGAAAGATGCCAGAGGTTCCTAACTAAAACATCACTGTAGTAAAGACCATTAGCTACCAAGATAGGCTTGAAGCTTTATTCCTGTATCCTGTCTGTTATAGACTCCTAAGTGGTGATTTATATCTAGCATTCTGTTGTGCTAAGGACGCAACCTTCCTTGACCTCCTTCACTTCCACAAAACAAATGGCTCCAGAGACAATTGAACTACACACTTGAATCTCATTTAAAAATAAATAAGACATGCTTGCAGGACAAACTGATTACTCAATGCTTCTCTCTTCTCTGCAATAATATTCCATTACATATGACACAGAGTCATAGCCTTGCTTCTTTTAAGACAAACCTGTACAATTGGAGGGGTGTCAGTAAAGGCATCCCAGGCATAACTGCACACGTGGTGCAGTAGGTACCTATGAGAGTGGAGATTGGCAAGGTGATTATAGGTTCATAGGTTCATACTAGGCTATCTGCCCTAGGGCATCTATAAGCCTAGCCAGAGTGTGTTTGGCTTTCGCCACCCATTTTAAATTAATTTTGCTATGCCCTTTTTCGAGGTTAGTATACTGTGCCTCTGTCTAACAGTGACACAGAAGTGATACCCGGGGTAAACCTACGATCTCCCATCCACTCATCAAGATTCCTCTTGAAGAGAGTCAATGAGGGACTCTGCCTAACCTGGACTGGGATTTTATTCCAGAGTGAAGGGAGCCTCTGGGTTATGAATCTGTCCCTCCAGCATGTCCTATTTATTTCAGTGTTGAGGTTCAAGTCTCTCGAGTGCGTAGCTCGATGGGATTTGGATTTTCTGAGGTGCAGCATGTCCATTAATTCCGGGTTGGACATGGCTTTATATGTCAGGCACAGATCGCTTCTGAGCAGGCGGTATGCCACTGAGTAGAGCTGGAGTTTCTTTAACCGGGCAGCATATGGCATGGCTGGCTTTGTCTTGTAAAGTATGTGAATCTATGAATCAGATGAGCGGTTTATTTCAGTTAAACACACACACATACACACACACACACACACACAAACACACACACACACACACACACACACACACACACACACACACACACACACACACACACACACACACACACACACACCAGCATAAGTGGTTTATTTCAGTCATACACACATGCTCACTGAAGCATAGCTAGGATGGGGAGCTGGGGAGAAGGGGAAATCAGTGCCAAGTCAGACGGCACAACTGGCAGATGTTTGTTTTCTTATGTATTCAATTTAGTGCTCCTTGCCTAGGGCAAGAGTAGAGACAGACAGCTTTCAGACATGTCACTCCTCCTTAGGGAGGAAGGAGCACCAGTTGTAATGGACTTTTTATTGTTTTCTTTGCTTTTGCACTCACGTAGATGGTGGAGAATAGCTGGGGAGAAGCAAGGAGCACTAGATTGGAAAATAAACTTTTTTTTTGCTCTCAGCACAGGCTGAGGGAATGGGGCAATAGGATCTGATAATTCTCTGTAGCACCAGGTGGGAGAGAGTACTTTTATTTATTTTTTTATTTTTTTATTTTGCTTCTCACAGGCATAGACACACACATACACACACGCACACACATACACACATGCGCACACACTCATTCACAGGTGGTCTCCTCATAGATTGCTCAGCAAAGGCATAACTGGCTCAGTCAGTGTCTCATACTAAGTTGAAACATCTTTTCTCTTCAGATTTATTCAGTCAAACCAATTAAAGAGAAGAAATTGGGGCTGTCTCATGACAAATTGGAGAAGAAGAGTGTACCCAGATTTAGCACTTAAAATAAGATTACTCTGCCAAATGCAGTGCAGAAATATTGTGCAAAAATGCATATTTACACAACATTTTTGTTCAATTAACTTTTAAGTGAATTAGAGTAAAATTTAGAAATTATCCCAATTCTGGACCTTTGTTCCCCCCCACAATTTTGGTTTTTGATCAGAATTCTTGAGCAGAGGGGGTTAAGGTTATGAGCTGTTAATGAGCTGCTTTCTGTGGTACAGAGTTTGATTCCCTCACATTTCATTTGCCTAGTGTGTGATGACCTTGAGCAAGTCCTTTAACCAGACTGTGCTTAGGGGCATTTGTGATATTGGGCTAGGCTCCTCATGGTATCTTGATCACATATTATTAGTAACTACGTATGAACCTTTGCATGCTTAGTCTTTTAATAGATAGTGGAATAAAAAGGCTAATTTTTTGTGTGAATGTCTTTGTTTGAAGTGAATTTTTATTATAAGCAGCCCTTGCAATAAACTTTCTAGTTCTCTCTCTCTCTCTCACTCACTTTATTTTCATTACCCCCTTTCTTTGTTTTGAAGCTACAAGGAAAGAATAAGAGAAGTTGTAAAGTGAACCAAGCTAGAATGTTCCTGTTCCTTTTTATAAAAGGAGTAAAACAGCTGAAAGCTCCAAAAGGATACAGACATGTAGGAAACTGTGGTATAAGTCTGGCAAGTAGAACTGGTCCCTTGATTGTTGTCAGAGTTGTTTTCAGCAATAGTAGTTGTTTTACTTTGAAACTTCATGAGTTCTGCGACAAGAAATGCAGTGATACTGGAATGTGTTTTCCACAAAAAGCTGTTACCTTCTGGAGCAAGTAAGAATGACTGAGTGAATGGGTTGATTCACTGATGTGCTGGAGTGCTACCACAGTAAGAACATATTAGGTGATAACCTAGCAAGTGAGGGCCTGTACCTGTCAGATCATTAAAATGCAAAGAACACTGAGGTGAAAGACTTGACAGGCCTTTTCAGTGTGGTATGCCACTTTAAAAAAAACAGGTTAGAGCTTGACAAGGACCTACTTTGGCCTGCAAAAGAGACACATCACATGTTGCAGACAGATTCTTGGTACATTAGGTGACCTCATTAACTTTTCCTTGAGACCCAGCAGCAAAATGTGATAACTTACCAGAATCTTCTATTACCGAGCTGTACAAATTTAGCTTGTGAATCATTTGCTGAATTAAATTATTTTTCATGTTGAATTTATTTTTCCTAAAGGAAGTAAGAATTTTTATTATATGCTGAAGTTATTTCCAGAAACTTGCAAATATATAAAGTTATACGTATCAACTTTTATTTCATCGATATGCCCTGTGCAAATTAATTTCCTCAGAGCTAAATTTATCCTCTTGTTTCATTTTCCTGAAGATTATCTATAACTTAATGCATTTATTTCAAGATGATTGCCTAGCCTTTCTGTAAAACCTTACAGGCTTCGGAGTTGCCTCAAATTCTGCAGGATATGTACACATTCTAATTATATGTCATGGACAACGAAATATTTAAGGCATTAAATACCTTCCTTAGAAAAAAGCCATTCCACAGGATGCACTTCTCATTTTCTTTTATTCTCTGCCATTTACACCAAATCATACATTTCTAGAGGGAGATATAATGGCCATGGTATCCAGTAGCATGGGGCAAAGGGGGCAACTGCCCCAGGTGCAAATTGTTTGGGGCCATGGAAAATCATCTAAGACCAATTCTGATCGCTTTTAGTAAATACCATTTAATTCTGAATGTAGTAGCACTTCCTGTGCTACAGTATAAAAGAAAAACATGTTTCTGTTTTTTTGCTAGGCCCTGATAGCTGTAGTGCTCCATGTTGTATATAACCTGTAGCAACTGTTTGATACAAATCTAGTAAGCAGTTTGCTACAGTTTAAAAGAAAAAAAAAGTTTATTTTTAATAAAACCTGAGCACTGTAGCTCTCTGTGAGTGGCATAAACTAGCAACTGCTTGCTCCATTTGTAACAAGGAGTTTGTGACAGTTTAAAAAGAAAAACAAAACTGATTTGTTTGTTTCCTTCTTTTTCCCTCCCATCCAATGAAATTTGTGGAAGGAGGGCTGGGGGCAGGGCACATAAATGGGACCTGATTGGACCCTGCATTTCGGGATCCCTAGGTCCCTCAGCTGTCTAGTGTCTGTTTCAGCATCCCACCCCAACCCCAAACCTCATCAGTTGAGGGGCAATTAAAAAAAAATAAAAAGTCCACAGTTAGGTACCCGGGGGTCCTGAAATGCATCAGCTTCGATTTCCGTGCCCTGCTCCTGACCCCCCTTGCTGACTTTTTATTTGGGGGAGCAGAAAAAGAAACAAATCTTTTTTTTTTTGTAGTGAACTGCATGCTACAAATGCAGTAAGCAGTTGCTGCAGTTTATACCCAATGTTGAGTGCTACAACTCTCAGATTCTAGTAACAAAAAAAAAATTTTTCTTTTAAATTTGTAGCAAGCAGTTGCTACAGTTTATAACCAGCATGGAAAGCTAAAGCACTCAGGTTCTAGTAAAAAAAAAAAAAAGGAAAAAAGAAATATTTTTTCATTTAAACTGTAGCAAACTGTTTGCTACATCTGTAGCAAACAGTTGCTACAGTTTACACCACACAGTGATTGATTGCAAGTATGCACTAAAAGGGATCAGGATTGGCCTTCGATGGCTGATTGCACCCCCAAACACTTTGTCTCCAGGGCAGTTGCCCCCTTCACCCCACCCTTGCTATGCTACTGCTGTTTCCTTATGTTTTCATTCATATGTTTTAGAAAGTACCCTCTTGGAATCTCTGGTACCTACTTGCACACCATGATATGGACTCCCCTAAAAAACTTAAAAGATGCCCTCAGTGACTCATTCTACCTCTTTTCCTTAAGTTTGCATATATTAAAAAATGTATGCCATCCTTTTATGAGTTCTGATGCAGAATATGGAGCATTCATTTAGAATGCTTTTGGATGCAGAAGCTTGACTTAGGAATATGAGTTAGGACCTTCTGTGCTTCAACAAACCACAAAATGAATCTGGTTTTAACAGGGTTGAAAAATGGTGAAGTGAGAACAACAGTTCACAGAAAATTTGTTGGCAGTAATCAGTATTTACATGGGGGAAGTTTTCATCCCTGACATCTCATAGAATCTTTGCCCTATGGGGAATTTTTATGTCTTTCTAGAATCTGTAATAATTGGACAGATTATAGAGGAGTCTAATCAGACTTTTAAAATGTTTGTTAGTAAAGGGTATGATTGGAAACTAGTTAATATGGCTTTGAAAAAAGTGATTGAACAGAGAAATAATGAAGTCCATCCTTTGAGATATGGGGTGCAAAGAAATGAGAATAGAGAGGCATCTGATAAAGTATATTTTGTTACTACATATAATATTCTTAGTAAAAAAATAAGTGAAATATTAAGATGCTGTTGGAAATTTTTGTTGAGGGATAATAATTTGATTTATATTTTATATCATTGCCCTTCTGTTTTATATAGACATGGTAAACATTTAAAGAAATTTATAGTTAATAGTTTGTTTACCCTGGAGATGTAGTTGTAAGAAATTATTTGCCATCAGGTATTTTCCCTGCAATAGTTGCAGTACTTGTAGATATATAGTGAATTTTTTTTGGAAAGATTAATGGTGTTTATTTTTACTCTTTGGGGAATTATTTCTGTACTACAGAGGGTGTTGTCTATGCCCTCAGGTGTTCTTGTAATTTATACTATATTGGAGAAAGTAAGAGAAAATTTAGAGTTAGATTGCAAGAGCATATCAGGGACATTAAAAAACAAAAAGTGGAAAGTCCCATGGCTGTGCATTTTAAAGGTAAATGTGACAGTATTTTTTTATTATTGCAGGGTAGTATTCTTGAGTACGTTTGTGTGAAGGTTGGGGAAAATTGTTTTTTAAAGGATAAACTTTTATATAAAGAATCTATTTTTATTTTAAAGTTTAATACATTGTTATCTTGTGGGCTTAACTCTGAGGTGAATTGGAAGTATTTGATTTAAATATTTGATTTTAATAATTGTCTAATTGATTAATTAAGTTGATTGATTGTTATATATGGTGTCATTGTGTGCTGTTTGTTATACTCCTTGAAGGCTGTTTGCCGAAGCGCTAGAGAGTTTTGTTGTGTTTACCAATAAACTGTGTCCAGTAGCCTTTGGTTGTTGTTCATTCTTCTATGCTTCAAACTGCTTCATTATGTAGGGAATTACATTTATACTCCATTTCACACCACAGATCATTTGTGTTTGTTGATGGACTGCTATCTGATATGACAATATTGCTGAATGTGTCATGTGGGCATTCTGCATGTACAACATATGGGATTGTTAAAACGCTGCATTTCACTGAGCATAAGAGGAAAGTAAACAAATAATTTTAAGACAATAAATAGAGAGAGATGGATTAATGTATGGTATAATCTGTAAATGGTTGCAGCCCTTAAGACAGAGTGGTTATTATCTATGTCAAGAGGGTACGCATACTGGTACTGTCCTGTAATTAAGATACAGAGCTACTCAATATGACCATGATGTATAAGGGCTTGACTGGTTGTGGTGGTGGTGGTGGTGGTGGTGGTAGCAAGGCTTGAAGTACAACGGCACCAGTAAACCTGGTCATGAATTTCATCCCATTTGTTGGCTGTGTTGTTTTACTTCTTCCTTTGTCATAAGAATCAGCTTATCTGGGGAGACAAATGGAATGATATAAGAAGGGAGCCTTCATGACAGCTTTGGAAGAGAAATCTTTAGAAGCTTGGAAAACAATTGTCTGATTATATTTTCCCTGTACTTCCAATTCTGCTTTTAATGTGTCCTGATTCATGGAAAGCTAGCATCATAATGTCAGTGTCAAAAGGTTCAGAAACATATATGGGGTGTTCACCTGCTGGTGGTAATATTTCTAGTGGTAGAAGGCTCAAAGTCACAAAAATAGCAAACGTACCATAAGAGTTAATACTTGAAGAATGGAATTACTGACACAATTCCTTATCCCTGAGAATTAACCCCAGGTCATGGCCCTCCTTTCAGACCTTTGGATGATCCCAGAAGAGGAATGGTCCCCTCCTCTTGCTGATAACATGAACATAATGCTGAAAAGAAAAGGGACAGCAGCATGCACCATTTCTTTTTTTTTTTTGAGTAACGGCTCAACAATCAATGTGATTGTGTAACCCGAGAAACTTAGGAAAGCCACCACTTTTTTTCTTTTCTTTTGACATGAGTAAACTAGCCATCACCTCAATTTGAGAGAAATGAAAGACCTGAGAGAAGCAGAAGGATTACATCTCTAACTCCTCTCCCCCTGGGGGTTGGTCAGGCAAGGAGGTCTACTATTAGGAACATGGCAAGTGAAGGGGATTGTTATTCTCACATCAGTTTCTATAGAAAGTGTGCTCATGTGTACATTAAAGAAATAGAACTTTAGCTTTTTCCTAGGGATCCTAGGATGATAATTAAAATTGTTAATAGATAAATATTAGGTAATCCATCTGTAAATCATTGCAAGTCTAGTCAAAACCCATATTCAAAACTACCCTCCAGGCTTGATTAGGGCAAGACAAGACAGAGTGGGGAGAATATAGTGCTGCTATCTAATTAACTATTTTTACCTTGAAGGTTGCAAGGCTGCTATTCTGCTTGTCATGTAGTGGAAGTTTGTTCCACAGGTGAAGGCTACATTGAGATATCAATCTATTATGCCAATGTGTCTTATTTATTTGTTGACAAAGGTTTAGTTCCTTTAACCAGGTATTTGCGTTAGCATTTACTCTGAGAAGGAATAGGGTCAAAGAGGTTTGGATCTTTCATGGCTCGGAAAGATAGATACAGATTTTTATGGGACAGTACATTTTATAAGAAGCTGAGTATAGAGAGAGGATGTGTATCTGTCCTTGTAACTAAGATTTTTGAGGTCACTTATCTTGTATTATGAATCTCTGAGGTCTCTCAGGTTTAGCGATATGTTTAGACAATTACATGCCAAAAGGTGCATTATATTTAATAATGGGTCTGATGCAATATAAGTAAATGGGAATTCTATCTATTCTTTGTTGACCACGTTAGTGTCATTATCCCAGGACCACTTACTCTTCTCTTTGGAGCTGCTGGGTGGAACCAGAGGGCTCCTCTAGCAACAAGGAAGAGGCTTAAGGTAAGCAGCAGCATGGAAGAGGAGAGAAAAGTTATGGAAACTGTGGAGGTGGAAAGTGAGAATTTGGGGAAAATTTGTTCAATATGGAGCTTCAGAATGTAAACAATGACTCCTGTGAAGGGGTTGTTACAAAATGAGCAGTGTTTAGCTGTCTCAATTGAGAAGGAAGTAATTGGGTCTGTTGAAGTAGTGCAGAGAACAGAGCTGGCATCAGGAGTTTTTGCAGATCATTTTCTGTTAAAAATAATTGAGTAGGATGATCCAGGTGACAGTTCTCCTGTTTCATGGGTTGAGATGACATATAATTTTTTTTGGAAGTCCTGAGGATGTTAATGTGGATAAGTAACCAGTTGATGTGGCAGCAGAGAACACAGTAGTAAAAACTTATGCAGCAGTGATAGAAAGTAATAGAGGAAAGTGGCAACAAACTGAGAAGGTGTCTGGTTTTGTAGCAGCAAATAATGCAGTCACTAAAACATTTGCAACAGTGACAGCAACTGTAAGTAAAACTGTTTTTGCAAAGAAGAGAAGACCAGCTTTGAGAATAAGAACAAAACATAGACAGATATTATGTGTGGGACAATTTGGTAACTGCTTTGAGTTTTAAAGCTGATGAAATTCAATCTTTTATACATATTGGGACAGAGACTTTTTCTAGCTTAACATTTAGCCACCTGGCGGTGTAAATAGGTGATTGTCACTGTTGAAGTGACAAGCTGACTCCATGTACAAAAATGGAAGAAGGGGTTGTGTATAGATGAATGGGTTTGAAACTGAGGGACTGATGATGAAATTTATGGAACTGTATAACAAAAATGACATTTATCCATAGAACAATTATTTGTTTTCTGGTAGTAACTTAAATCTTAAAAAAAAAGTTACTTTGCAGTTTAGAATGGATGAACTGGAAGAAGACAATGTTAAAAAATGCATACAGGGTTTGTGCAAAACTGTTGATAATATTGCGAAGGTTAGAGAAGAGAGAAACCTATGGAACTCGAGGGTGGAGGTTGGAAGCTGTCTTGAAATGTGAAAAAAAAACACGACAAAAAGTTATTTTTGTGGCTGGTTCTGGGGACTTTTCTCATTCAATTAATGATTGTGACAAGGTACTGTGTAACTAGTATGGGGAGAAAGAATATACAGCAAGAAGGTGTCTGCGTGAATGCAGGTTATGTACAAAAGGGATATTTTTAGATGGATTGTCAAGAGCAAATAGTAAATAATGAAAAAGAAGGAGAAAGGGAAGAAAGCATACATGAAGAAGGACAAGAGTCTGTGGAGAGGGTAAACTAGGTAAAGAAGAAACTGTAGAAGAAGAAAAAAGTTATGGAGGGGAAAATGAGGGGAGTGCATGCAGAAAGAGAGGCCAGGAGAAGGGATTGATAGTAATACTTTTTTGAAGTTTTAGCCAGTGAGAAATCTGATTTTGGGGATTAAGGATTATTTGTACATAAACCAAGAGAAAAAACAATTGGAGAAACAATAGAAATAAAAAAAATAAAAATTAAAAATATTTCTCCTAAACTTAAAAATAATGAAAAACAACAATTTCAGAGTAATTTCAGTAAATGTGAAGAGGATTATTAAAAATGTTAGAAGGACAGGAATACTGGAATGATGTACTAAATGTGATGTGGATTTTATTCTTTTAGAGGATGTAAAATTATTGGATAATGAAGAAAGACTGCAAGCAGAAAAAAGTTAAGGAGTAGAAATATATTATGGAACTTAGGAATGAATGTTATTCTGGAGTTGCTGCTGTGTAAAAAGACAATGAAAATACTAGATATAACGTTGGTAAGGATAGGAAGGTAAATGTTGTGGATGTGAGGTGGAAAGAACATTTTTTAGGAATATAGCTTTATATGCATATATAAGTAGCAAGGAAAGACAGAATCTGTTTCATGAAATATTAGACTATGTGGTGGTTAACATGAAAATTATAACTGCTGGGTACCTTAATTGTGGCTTAAGAAGAAAGTGTAAAAAAAAGGGAAAGATTTAAAAAAATACAGGAAGTAATACAATGTGGTAAATTAGCTGTGGGGAAGAAGTCAATGGACTTATAGAAGGGGGCACCTGGATCTGAAACTGAATGTTTTGTATTATAGAAGATGGTGATATAATGGGTAGCAGATGCTGGCACAGATGTGACAGGTTTTTCAGTCCATTTAGCAATATGGATAGAGGTGATGTAAGAAAGGGAGAATATTAAAATAGAAAAGGGAATAAAAAGATTAAATGATTTGAATTAATGGGATGGAGAGTGGGATGTATGGAGGGATCATATAACCATGCAGGACTTCTATAAAAATTCTGAATGACGTATTGAATTTAAAAATAAATATAAAAAGTGTTTTTCAATGGTAGGATGAAGTAAGAAAAACAGAGAAAATGAAGTGTAGGAAAATGTACAGAAATGTTTTAGAGAATTGAAAGAATAACACAGGAGGATATTATAATATGGAAAAATATATAAAAGAAATCAAGAAAAATGAAAGCATTACTGTTTAGGCAGAGATCTATACAGTGGAGAAAGGAAGAGGAGTGTACATGTCTAGGTAAAATTTAAAGCAGTATATTAATATAATGAGGGAAATGAAAATATAAAATGAGAGGTAAAAAGAACACAAAAGCATAAAATGATAAGCATTGTCTTACAGCATACAGAATATATATATATATATATATATATATATATATATATATATATATATATATATATATATATATATATATCTATGGCTTACTTTTAGAATTTCAAACCCGCTTTGGTCAACTGGCATGTGGTCAAAAGGCAAATTTCAAGTGGGCAGAATGCCGAACGAAAATACATCAACTACACTACAGTGAACGGGTAGTGTAGTTCGAGTATTTGAGATTGGCATTGTGCAGGGAGATCACGGTTCCATGTGGAAAAGGGAATTAGCTCATTTTCTCACTATAGTGCAATCTTGTAGTTGGTATATTCAATTTGCAGGGTGTGTGGGGGGCACAGGGGGGCATAGCCCCTGCAAAATAGTACAATTAACATATCGTTGACTGTAGAGTGCAATGTTATGTTAATGTGCATAGCATGGGTGACTGACGTCACCTCGTACTATGTCAATATATATATATATATGTAAAGATAGAGAGAAAGAGAGATGAGTAAAAAGAAAGAAAATAAAATAGAATGGAAAGTAAAAAAAAAAAAAAAAAAAAAAAAGAAAATCCAGCATGAGTTAAGGAAAAATTTGAAAAATAAATTATTATTAGTGAACTGGATGAAGTACTTAGGAAAGTAAATGTTGATTCAGCATCAGGCCCAGATTGTATAGGGGAAAAAACCCCACCAAATTCCAAATAACACAAACCACAAAGAGAGAAGAGTTTCACCAGTTTATTCCATCCTGGTACCTCGGCTTTTCACCTTCAAGGGATTGAAGGCGAAAAGCCGAGGTACAAGGATGGATTAAACTGGTGAAACTCTTCTCTCTTTGTGGTTTGTGCCAGATGGAATAGGGTATGAAATGCAGATGAACATAATGGATTGGCTAGAGGGGGAGGGGGTATTTTGTAAATGTCCTGAATGAATGGTTGAAGGAAAGTGGGATATTAAAAAATGTACATGGAAGAAAAATGAAAAGAATGAAATAAAAAAATGGAGACCCATCACACTAGATAACACAGACTATACAATTGTTATTAGAACAGAGGAGAAAGAGGAGAAAGAAAAGAATGATGAGGGATATTATGGAAAAAAGTATATATGGTATAAAAGGGAATGGACGTAAGTGTAGATCAGTGTGTGATATACCTATAAGAAGCTTTCCAGTGAGCTAGCACATGCATATTAGAACTGAGCACATGCAAGCAAGAGTGTCATTTTGAGTGAGCAGCCAGATTGAGAGCATGCAAGTATGTAGCCAGTCAGTTAGATAGCTTGTTTAAGTTTAATGTTCCTGCTATCCATCCTGATGTGTTTGTATTCCACATGTAATTACATACATGTTGCCTATAGGAAAATAGATTTTTTTCTGCAGGACATGTTTGATCAAGTGCAAATTGATGGGGAAACCTTGAGCTATTTAAAGGTGAAATTTCTATATTTGGCATTCCGAAGCTCCATAAGGATTTAAATGACCCCCCCCAGTGAAGCCTATTGTTAATGCTGGCACTTCAAAGGTGCATGCAATGGGTAAATATGTGGATTTGAAGTTAAAAAATTGTCTTGATGGTTACCACCATTTATGTAACGACTCCTGGGACTTTTTGAAAAAGCTTAAAAATGTTAAGTATTAAAAGAATTTATGTTTTGTAACAATTGATGAGGTTAATCTTTTCAATGTTATACCCCACTTGCAGGACTTAGAGTGGTTTAGAGAATTTTTAATAGATGAAGGGACATTTTCTCATGATGAAATTAATGTACTGGTGACATTGATGGAATTAATTTTGGAGTATAATTTTATTTATATTGAAGGGCAGTACTTTAAACAAAAAAGAGGTGTAACAAAGGGAGCCCCCTGCGCCCCATTGTATGCCAACATAATTATGTTACAATGGGAGAAGTGGTGAATCCCACCAACTCCTGTAGTTAGAGCACAAATAACTACCACTGCTGTGCTGTGAGTCAAACTAAAACAGTCCCTTTAAAAGCAGGTTTGCTAATAATGTAGATGCAAATATTCGTCTAATGTTGAAAACCAATTTATTTCAAAGACAAGCAAAACAAAAACAGGTTCAGGCACGAGCGCTTTCGCCCGGTCTTACCAGGCTTTCTCAAGTGTAAGTGAATGAATAAAAAGGACCAGCCTTTATACAACAAGCACATTGTCTCAATTGGATAATTCATTAATACATCCCCATAATTATGATGGATTGAGTGTAATTAATCCATTATGTGTTAAAACATTCAGTAATAAAGATGTTTAACCCCATAAAATCCATTGTAAGGAAATACACTCTTAAAAACTTGTTTGACTGCTACTAATACTCTTTAAAAGGTCATAGTTTTTTTGAAAATATCAGTCACAATAAACTAAAATGAGATAAATAAAGATGCTACTGACAATTTGAACATATTTGAAAATAAAATAGTTCAACTAGTATTTGCCAAGTGACCTCATTTGTAATAAACTTAGCATGTACTTGACCAAAAATGTTAAAAAAGCGATGTTTAAAAACTGCTGGATAGCCATAAGTAACCAGATTTGATATTCCAACTCATACAAAACCCCTTCTACAATGGGAGAAGTATTATATACTTAATAACCCCAGAATATTACTATGGAAGATATATGCCCATTTTTTAGATAATATTTGTATAGCTTGTGAAATACACGAAGAAGAGGCATTGAATTTAATAGGGTATCATAACTCTAATTTACGTACTCCTATAATATGGAGTATATTAGTTATTTAGATGTGTTTATAGCTAAGGATCATGTTAAAAGGAGCATAACCACCAATATTTATAGGGAAGCCTCACTATTCAAATGCACTTTTGCACTACACAGGTTGCCACCCTTGGCATGTGAAGAGGGGGTGGTAAAGGGACAATTTATTCGTTTATTCATTTGGCAAAAATGATATCAGAAGATGACAGGTTCTTACTTAAAAGTGACAGATTAGCTGAAATGTTTTGGGCAAGAGGCTACCCTTTATACCTGATTAGTAACATAAGAAGAGAAGTTAGTTCAAAAAGAACTGAAGGTTTGATTATACCTTTATTTAGAAGTAATACCAATTATGGCATAGATGAGGCTATGTACAATGACAATAATAATAGTAACAAAAAAAGTTTTACAAAAGCTTTTATTACAGCTTACACCATGGATAGTGACGCCATTGGTAATATACTTTGGAACAAGTGGAAGATTTTTTCTTGTTTCAAACAGAACCTCGATATTAAAAACAAAAATAATAAAAATTCTTTATTTAAGCACATTCAGTCCCATCCAAACCATTCCTTTCTGTTTTTTTTTGGAGTGGATTATATTCCTCAGAATTTAAGGGGGCGGCCATAGGAAGACCTTATTGAATATAGGGAGATGATATGGAAATAAGGCTTAATGCCAGTGTCTTCATTGGACTTAACGAGTGTATATCTATAAGTAGTGCATTGTGTTTGAGGTCTTATAAAGTTTAAATGCTGCATTTTTTAGGGTATGCATTTATTAACAGTTTTGCTTTAAAGGGTTAAATATTTTTTGAACAATTAACCAATTCGTATAGGTGTCATGTGATGTGTATTGCTTTTTAAATATGGTTGTATGTGGTATGATTTCAGATTCTGATGAAGTCTTGGTTATAAACCGACAAAATCGCTAAATCTGTTTCTCTAATAAATTTTAAATCTTTTTCCTGGCTCGCTTGTGTTTTTTAGTGGCTCTGGTCCTTGAATTTTATTATTTGTAACACTTGCAAAACAGATCAGTAACAAATTGCAGGTACTAAAACTTGCTTAAATGATTTCTTTCGCTATAAATATAAAATGAAGCATCTAATTTCTTATTAAATTAAATGAAATGTCCGATACTGCAACATATTGATAAAAATATTCAAAATAATTATGAAAATGTTTAAAATAATATCTGAATCACATAAAATGTACAAAAAAGGGAAAACAATCATATTTTTTGCTATGTGCTATTTTTTTGCATTAACTAAAGCTATTCAAAATATCTGAAGTGTGCAAAGTGTGTGCAAGTGTGTGCAGTATTATAGTACAGTTATTTTGCAAAGAACAGTTTTTCAAAGAATATTTCACAAAGTACAGTCTTTTGAAGAGTTTATTGTGCATTTGAATATTATTACAATTACCTTGTGTGTGTGAATGTTTGTACATAATTACAAGGGCCAGTTTGCATTGTGTTTTACTATAATCTGTGGGCAGGGCAGAAGGATTTCGCAGACCTGCACCACTTGTATTTGCTAACAATATTGCAGAAAATTGGATAGTGTTTGAGCAGGAATATGATATTTTCATACAGGCTGCTTTTTCTGACAAAGATGCACATACTAAAGCATGTATTCTGTTTAATTTAGCTGGTTCAGAAGCCATTTAAAAAGAGCATACATTTCTGTATGCACCTGCTGTGATTGCAGGGGAGGGGGAAGACATCCATATCGTGGTACCAGCTGAAACAAGGGAAGACCCTGAGTGCTTAAAATGAAAATTTAGAGAAACGTGTAGCTCCCAAACAAATGTTACAATGGAAAGGAACTTATTTTACACAAAAGATCAAAAGTCTGGTGAAATTTTGCAGCATATATTACTGACTTGAGAAATAAAGCTAAAATGTGTAGATTTGGTGATTTGAGAGATGAATTGATAAAAGACAGGCTTGTGTGCAATATGATGCAGTGAGAAATATGTTGCTTTGAGTCTGTGATTTAATTTTAAATAAGGCCATCGAGATTTGTCAGATATACAAGCTTACAGAAAAGCACACAAGTATGCTTACAAATGAAAATAGCTGTGGAAGGCACAGTGACAAAGCTCATGTTGATAGTATGCAGTGCATGGTTAAAAGAACACGCCCAAGAACATGGCAGCTACTACAGGTCCTGTAACAGTTCCTGAGAAACCCTTTGTCTTTCCAGCAAATTCCAGGGCATGCTCAGTGAAGCATAAGGGTGACTCAGCAAAACCCATAGCAAACCCCTTAGTCAGCTGCCATAATTGTGGTGGAAATCATGAGCCCAAAAGAGAAAATTGCTTAGCATTTGGTCAGCAGTTTCATTCTTGCAATAAGTGGAATAATTTCTAAAGGTTTTATAAATCAAATAATGCACATACTTTTATTAAAAGAGAGCATTCTAAGAGGCAAGTTGTTCAATTAGAAAGCAGCAATCTTACTTTTTATGTTGATGGTGTGTCTGTGCTTGGTGAAACAGTCAATCCAGTAGATTTGTGGGCAAAGAACCAAATATTTTGTACTGTTTGGATTAATGGGCGTCCTGTAGAACTCAAAGTTGATCCTGGCTCAAAGTGCAATGTTATGTTATCAGAAATGTTTCCTACAGTAAAAGCTGCAGAACAACTTGATTTGACAAAGTGTGTAAAGCTTGTTGCTTATGGTAGTGAAGAGATTCAAACAGAAGGCTCAGTAGTGCTTTAATGTTACTCTGGTGGGAACAGCTATGACTTGCAGTTTTATGTAGTTAAGAGACACGTGCAGTCATTATTAGGCCTCAGAGACAGTTTGAGAATGGGACTGATTTCACTTAATGCAGAGATTCCCCGTGTAAGCCTGCATGACAACAGCTCAAATTTCACAGAAACTATTGTTTTTTGAGTATGCTGATATTTTTGCAGACAAACTAACAGTTGTGTACTCTATGAAGTTAGACCCAGAGGTCAGCCCAGTTATCAGACCAGCATGGAAAGTTCCAATAGCTATGCAGAGCAGAGTCAAAGCCAAGCTAGATAGAATGGTGCAGCTAGGAGTAATTTGTCCAGTAGAAGAACCTACTGAATGGGTATCCTCCAAGGCAGTAGCTCATAAATAAAGCTCAGATGATATCAGAATATGTATTGATCCAAGAGATCTGAAGAAAGTATTGAAAAGGCATCATCATCTTATGTGCACAGTCAAAGAGGTTGCTGCCCTCATACCAAACACCATGTTTTTTTCTGTCTTAGATGCAAAGAGTTTATTTTGGCAAATTTTGCTTGACCAAAAATCTTCATTGTTAACTACATTTGGTACTCCATTTGGAAGATACAGATTTCTTAGAATGCCATTTGGAATACATTCTGCCAGTGAATTCTTTCAGTGTGAGATGGAGCAAATTTGTTCTGACTATCCGTGTGCTATTATAATAGATGATATTCTAGTAGGAGGCAATGGTGAAGTCGAACATGATAGAAACCTCAAGAAAGTTCTGAAAAGAGCACATGAAGTGAATCTTAAGCTGAATCCACAGAAGTACAAATTCAGGCTACGAGAAGTTACTTATGCTGGTCACTTGTTTACCAGTTCTGGCTTATGACAAGATCCTTCCAAGCAAACAGCAATTTTTGAAATACCAGGTCCAGACAATGTTCAAGCCCTACAATGTTTTCTTGGCATGGTCAACTTTCTAGACAAGTTCATTCCATATTTAAGCCAACTTTCATTGGCATTGCACCATTATGAGAGATGACATGCAAATGTAATTTAGTCATGGTCAGAACAGCACCAAAGAGTATTTGATGTCCTGAAACAGAAAATTGCCAACCCACCAACTCTCAGGTACTATGATGTTCATAAACCAGTTACTCTTTCCTGGGATGCTTCTAAATTTGGTCTAGGTGGTCATTCTTCAAGAGGGTAGACCAGTAGCCTATGCACTGAGAACTCTTACCCAGTCTGAGATGCAATATGCCCAGACTGAGAAAGAGCTTTTGGCAATTGTGTTTGCATGTTCAAAGTTTCATGATTATATTTATGGTTGACCTGTCCAGATTGAAACTGACCACCAACCTTTAGTCACTATTTTGAGAAAGCCTATGCATACAGCTCCAGCTAGACTATAATGCATGATGGTTAAATTGCAGAAGTACGATTTTACTGTTGTTTACATGAAAGGCAACCTTTTTTATCTTACTGATACTTTATCCCGATCACCCAGAAAAACCACAGAACAACATAACAATTAGCAACTTGATTTTGAGGTGATGAAAGTGGGAAATATTTATTCCACACATCTTGAGGAGCTCAGAACTCACACAGCTTCAGATCCAGTTCTTCAGAAGCTCAAGCACTTTATCAGTCGAGGATGGCCTTCAACGCAGTCTTGTTTACCAGTAGAAGTGCAACCATATTTTCCATACAGAGATGAGATTTTTGTCAGACAATGTTATCATGAAAGGTTCTAAAGTGATTGCTCCAACATCCTTGCAACAAGAGTACATTAAGATCTTGCATCATGGCCACCCAGAAACTGATTCTACTAAAAGAAGGGTGAGAGGTCTAGTATTCTGCCATTCTATGTCAAGAGATATTCAGAAAGTACATTCATCTTGTTCAGTATGTAATAGTACAAAGTCACATCAACAGAAATAACCACTTAATTTAAGCCAAATTCCTGAACTACCATGGTCGACAGTAGCCACAGACATCTTTGAGTGGAATGGTCAACATTATTTGGTGTTAGTAAACTCTTACTTAAATTGGTTTGACATTGTCCTACTTCCCAACCTAACTTCCAGTATTGTCATTACTAAGTTGAAGGGACATTTTTCTGTCCATGGTAGTCTGTACAGAGTTATTTCTGATAATGGTGCACAGTTTACAAGTCAGCAGTTCAAGAAATTTGCAGACGAGTGGGACTTTGTTCATATTACTAATAGTCCTGAATACCCTCAGTCAAACGGCTTGGCTGAAAGTGCAGTTCAAAGTGCAAAACAGCTGTTTGAGAAATCCAGACATGATAATACCGATGTTTTTCTAAACTTGTTAAGTCTCAGAAACATTCCTCGTGATAAATATCTTGGTTCACGTGCCCAGAAACTTATGTCGAGACAAACTAGAACCACATTACCAATCAGCAGTAATTTATTGGTCCCATGTGCTAAGAACAACAAAGCAGTGAAAGCCCAACTGTTGAAGAAGCATTTGTCCTGGAAGTCCTACCAGCAAACCACTCCATTCTTTACAAAAAGGGGAGATAGTGAGGATGTAGACATCAAAAGGTTTCGATCCCATTGGATTTGTGAAAAGTTTGTGTCATAAGCCAAGATCTTACATTGTGGAATCACAAGGAATATAATTTAGATGAAATTGGAAGCAATTGTTACCAGTGTCAGAACCGGTGTTACAGCATCTTGCCTGTGACAAAGACAAGTTCTCAGAGTGACTTGTCCAATGTTCCTGTTCTGCAGAACATCCAGTCAGCAAACACCATTCCTGAGAAAATTCCTGAGACTTCTCAAGCATAACATTCCCCAGTAACTGTCCCTGTTGCTAAACCCAGTGTTAAATTTCATCATGAGAACAGGCCGCATCTCGAAACCTAGTTCCAGATACACAACAATGTGGACATGATTGTTGTTTTTCTTTATTAGTGTGTGTATAAATTGCATGCCTGTTTAAATGTCATCATCTATATACAACAGCTCAGTAAAGAGGGAGGAAGTAGATCAGTGCGTGTGATACATTTTTAAGAAGCTTTCCAGTGAGCTAGCAAGTACAATTAAGTACTGAGCATGTGCAAACAAGAGTGCCATTTTGAGTGAGCAGCCAGAGTGAGAGCATGCAAGTATGTAGCCAGTCAGTTAGATAGTTCAAGTTTAATGTTCCTGCTATCCATCCTGATGTGTTTGTATTCAATAAACCACTTAAACGAACACCCAAGCCTCAACGTTTTCTTAATGCACATAAGAAGAGTGACAGTAAGAATTGTTATTGGTTATGATAGAAATTGTGAATGATATTATAAGTAAAGGGGAGGATGTGAAACTTAAGTCAGGTGATATTAGCAAGGCATTTTTTACAGTAAGACATGATGCTTTGTGGGATGTTATGGAGACATATGGAACAGGCAGTAGGATTAGCG
This sequence comes from Protopterus annectens, assembly GCF_019279795.1. Taxonomy (NCBI): domain Eukaryota; kingdom Metazoa; phylum Chordata; order Ceratodontiformes; family Protopteridae; genus Protopterus; species Protopterus annectens. The sequence continues at coordinate 1,571,256,473 of NC_056743.1, forward strand.
GAATAAATATTGATTAAGTATCAGGCCCTGATAGTATAGGGTATGAAATGTACAAAAAATTACTGGACTGGCTGAGGGAGTATTCTGTAAAAGTACTGAATGAATGGTTGAAGGAAAGGTTGTTTATGAAGAGTTATGTAGTGGGATATTAAACAATTTATATAGAAGAAAAATGAAAAGAATGAAAAAAAGGAGACCCATCGCACTAGATAACACAGAATATACAATTGTTATTAGAATAACACTGATGAGAATGGAAGGAATGATGAGGGATATTATGGAAGAACATAAATATTGTATAAAAGGGAATGGATGTCAGCAATGGTTATAAGAGAAATTGTGGCTGATATTATAAATAAAAGGGAGAATGTGAAACTTATGGTAGGTGATATCAGCAAGGCATTTGATGCAGGAGGACATGATACTTTGTGGGATGTTATGGAGAAGTCTGAAATAGGTAATAGAATAAGAAGAGTGCATATGTCAGTGTATCGAAATAGCAGAGTGAGAGTGTTAGTGAATGGGTGGCTGAATAAAGAAATATACTTGAAGTGTGGTATGACAAGGAAGTCATGTGAGCTGAATATTGTTTGCAGTGGTAATGAACAAAATAGTGAGGGAAGTAGCTTATAAAATGAAAGAGGATAGATATGTGATATAAAAAGAGGTGCTGATTACAGTAGTTTTGACACACATAGACGATATAGTGTAAAAACAAAATATGAATGAGGGGAGTATTGATTTGTCTGAAGAGATGTTTGAAGGCAATAGGAATGACCCTGAATAAATATAAAAGTAAGGATTTAGGTGATATGGTGAAAACTGGGGTGTGTATTTTTCAATGAATTAAGTGTCTTTACTAAAAATAAAATTTGGGAAAAATTATGTAGTTATGAGGCAACTGAATGGTTTGATAAAATAAATGAAAGAAATATGTCTTATATGGAGGATGTATAGATTAGCATTCTGGAAAGAGTTTTTTTCTGGTGAATTTGGTATTAATGGAAAAATAACATATATGTCAAATATTTATAAGATCCAAGGAAAAATATGAAAAGAAAATTGTGCAAGTGGGTGTTTTCTTTCATACTGGGTTCAGGATTAAACCCAGTGAAAAGAGATTTGTTATATTTGATTGAAGGTGAAGTGGGTTTGGGGTTAATAAATCCAGGTGTTTATTCTGCTTCATTAAACTTGTATAGATAATTAAAGTGGATAAAGGAAGAAAATGAGTATTTAATTTTGAGAGTGTCTAAATATAACTACAAAAATTCTGAGAGATGATGGGAATAAGAAAAAGAATATGTACATGAAGAAATTAAAAATATCAACAACAATCAGTAACATGGAAAATAAAAATTGATAATCTAGAGAAAGAAGAATATGGTATGATGAAACAATACCATTATGTTAATCCATGGGAATTGTTATCAAAAGAAATGATTAAAGCCATTGATGTAAGGAAAAAAAATAGTGTATAGATAGCAGAATGTCAGAATTTCCTATGGAGATTGCTAATAAACAAGTTACCAGTAAAGTGGAATATGCCATATTAAAAAGAAAACTTGAAAGAGTGTGTTTTTTTTGGGGGGGGGGGAAGAGACAATAGAGCATGCTTTTTGAAATGTAAAATGTTGTGAAACTCTGGACAAAGTTTTTTTGAGAATAATTTGATTATGTATGGATATTATAAGAATAATAAGAAAGATTATGTTAGAAGGGTAGATAAAAATTGATTTTATATAATATAGGTAATTTAGAGTGAAAGATTGAATTAAATTTTGTTTTATAGGAAATGGATTTTGGCAAATATATTGTGAAAAATCAGATTATGGTTGTGGAAGAAGGACTGGGCAGTCAATTATGGAATAATATTAATGAGGGTGTTATAAGAAAAATGATACATAGTAAAAATATAGAAATGTGTATTTCTGCACCCATAAATATGTACATTTTGTAAGTATGTAAATAATGTTTTTTTATTTTGTGTTACACAAAGGATCCACTACTCTTTTCAATGGATGCCCATAAATATGTACATTTTGTAAATAATGTTTTTTTTTTTTTATGTTGTGTTAAACAAAGGATCCACTACTCTTTTCAATGGATGCTGCGAGACCTTTTACATCTTCTTCAGCTACCACCAGCTCAGGCCTTGTTTCACACTCTGGGGTACAGGACTCCTCTTAAACTGCACTACAATGTTAGAAATTCATCTGCCGGGTGTGGGAAGAGAACGCACAGCCTTCTGCACCAAAGGCAAGTGTGCTACTTGTTGCACCACTGACACTGCATAAGGCTTCTTTGAATCTAGAAGAGATGCTTTTGTAGATTAGATAAAATTATCAGAAAACTTTCCACACTGCTGTGGAGACATAGTGGTCAAATGATAAAAAAGTATCAACAAGAATACCAAGATCCCTTTTGTATAACATCTGATTGAAGTATACTGCATTTTTTACATTTAGTTTGAGACCATTGTCCTTGCATCAATTGTTTAACATTATCTAACCCACGCTGGAGCAATTGTTAGTCAGCAGAATATTGAATAACAACACCCAATTTGCAGTTGCCTGTAAACATAGCTTATTGTACACCAGGAATATTGGTCTGTAAGTCTGATAAATAGATAACAAACAGGAAAGGGCCCAGCACTAAGCCCTGTGGTACACCACTTATAGGCTTTTGCTGTCAGAAGACTCTAACCACACAGGTTCTGTCAGACATCTAGTTAGCTATCTGTTGCAGTACATAAGAATTTATGTTCAGATTTACACGTCTGTCTGCATGGGGAATAGTGTTAAAGGCCTTGGCCAGGTCCAGATATTCTGTACCCACTGCATAACCGTGATCCACTGATTCAGGGACCTTTTAAAGACATTACTGAGGTTAATGTGGCAGGCCCTTCCTTTAACAAAGTCAAATTGATGAGAATCCTGGGTTAAGAGATTTTTAATGTAAAAATTAATGAGTTCTGAGATATTATGATCAATTACCTTAGATACGAGGCACGCAAGGCTAATGTATTCCAGTTACCAGTGCCCATGATTGGTCCATCCTTGTGTAACAACATTACATGAATGTAACCTATAGAAAAACTTTGATTAAAGAGGTTAAGTTGGGTTTAGATAGGTCATATTTGGCACTGGTATTTATGCAGCTTGGTATAGTATCTGAGCCCATGGATAAGGTTCTTTTATCTTTTGAGAGGGCTGAGAGAGGGCTGAGAGAACTTGTTATATAGTAATTGAAGATGGTGGCTGGGATTGTGGAATCTGTGGAATAGCTATAACTGAAGGCAGACTAAAATTTGCACTAAATTTTTCAGCTAGGCTATTAGCTATTTCCTTTGAGTCAGAGTGTACATTATTATTGTGGACTAGCTCTGAACATTACAGGGTGTTAGTTTGTAATTTCCTGACATAGTTGAAAAAAAAATTGTAATTAGTTTTGGTTTTAGTGGCTTTTTAAAGTTTATACTCAACTTTGAGCTTCCTAATGGTTCCTTTAAGCTGTTTTCTAGTTTGGTTAAGCATGCTCTTAAAGTAGGTAGAATGAGACCTTTTAAAGAATGAGACCTTTTAAAGCCGAAAGGGAGGGAGAGAGAAGCAGTTTCTGACTTTTGATATATAATTTATTTGTATGGGTATTCCATTATAATAGGTTGTTTTTAAATTTCTCATTATATTTAGTGCAGGTAGGGATTACCTTAACAAGACAGCTGTTTAAGTGGGAGTAGAAGCCAGAGGGAGGGGCAGCAGAGGACGATTATGCTGGAATTTATTTTGTTGGGATCTCAGAAGAGGAAACAACACTGAAGGAATTTGTACTTAAATAATGTTCCCTGCAGATGCCTGGAGATTGCTGGCCACTTGTGGCATAGTGATATAAAACATGAAGGTCTGGCTGTGTTGCACTTCTGCAGTTTTGCTTGTCTTCCTCCAGATGAGCTACTGTAGATGTGAATGAGGAACTTGGAGGAGCTGTTACCAGGGATGGGCTAAACTGCACCTCTTTGGAGCCAGTGCCCTTACGCCCATATGGGGTTGCCAAGGTCTCTAAAGCTTTACATGCCCTCCTTGGAGAATACTTAACCTGTAATGTCTCTGTTTTCTTTTCCCATTTTCCCATGGTGCTTTTCTTTCCATGACTTTTTAGGTTGAGTAGTGAATAGTTCCCCTTCTGGAGTAGGAGTAGTTGCTTCTTATCACAGAATTAATAGCTTTTTATATTCCAAGAAAGCTGAAATATTTCAGGAACAACAAAGGAGGGACTTTTTTGAAGATAATACAGTACTTACATGAGAAAACCCGATGTTTTTTTCCTTTTTTTTATTTCTCAAAATGTTTTAGGTTGCTAATACTGTTATGGAAATGAGAATAGAAATGGTCCCATATTCCTAAATTATAGTACAATTGCAGTTTGTGAAATTAGCATTGCTTCAATCATTGATGTTATCCAAGACTGCTTCTCAGCACTTGTAATATACCCAGAATCGTTCCCGAATGCAGTTCATATGGGGTTGCATGGACTGGTAGCATACTTAAACACAATGGTAATTTTTTGTTATGTGTCCTGCTGATTCTGCCACTATTGGAACTTTCTGGGTACCTTTATTCCATATTGCTCTCTTTTCTACTTGTAAATCCTGGTCTTTTTATGACTTTGAGTCTCTCGGCACATAACTAATTGCTTAGTGTAGCAATTTCAATAATTAATGCTGATGCTAATAATCTTTTGGGGTCTCTATCTCTCCCACAGTAACAATCATTGGTGATTTTGGGAGAACTCATCAAACTCAGGAAAAAAATGCAAAAAAAAAAGATTTGAATACTGTAGACCACAATTATTCAATAGTCACAAATCACAATTAAGTAGTGACAAAGAAAGATTTTTTTCCCCAAGCTGGGTAGTCATGACCCTGATTTGCAAGTTGCCTGGAAGGAGCCTACAGATGGAGGACAAATCACTTCATGCAGCAAAACAATACTGAAAATGACACGGGCTTGTCATGCTTTTGTATTGGGAAACATACTGACATCCTTAGCATAACATAGGCTCATTAGTTCTTCTTCTTCTTTTGTTCCTAGGTGATGGCAGGTGGAAGCTGTCAACCCCATAGTCGATACTCTGCTGTGGGTGCTGCTGGATTCTGGACTTCCTTCATGATGCTTTTCCATGCTGTTCCGTCCAGGACAATGTTTCTGGCTTCTTGTAGGTAAAGTCACCGGCTGCTCATGTCCTCTTCAACATGTTTAGCCCACACCTTATTTGGTGTAGATTTGTGAACTCTCCAGTTCGTGGGGCACTCTCCCCATAATAGTCTGTATAGCAAGCAGTAGGTATCCATCCTGCTCACATGTCCTAACCAGTGCAGGCTCCCGTTCTGCATGTGTTCACTGACCATTGGCTGCTGACCACATCTTGTTAAGATGCCCTCGCTTCTAATGCAGTCGTGAAGCAAGATTCCCAAGGTGTGGCGCAAGCATCACATTTGGAAAACCTCAAGCTTGTTCAGGTTTGGCTTGAGGAGGATCCATGTTTCCTATCCATAAAGGAGAAATTGGCAAGATCAGTGCCCAGAAGAGGTGAATCTTTGTCATGATAGAGATGTTTGTCCTCTTTCCTGGCTTGTCCAATACCACTATGGACTTCAGCTGTTGATACTAGGTCTATATCACAAACTCAAAAGATAAAAAGACAGAATGCTCTTTTATTGAACACTAAAAACTGAATGCACTAAACATCGAGGACATGGAACAGTGATTTTTTTTTCCCCAGGGAAAAAAATCATTGGGCCATTTTCGGGACTTTGCCATTTGCTCCACTGTGGTGTGATCTTGGAGTTGGTATATTTAAGTAGGGGTGGTGTGGGAGGCACAGGTCCCCATATCAGGGGGTATGTGGGGTTAAGAACCCCACTTTATTTTGTGTTTGGATTTTTTATTTTTATTTTTTTGTGGAGCAGTGATTTTTTTTTCCCTGGGAAAAAAAATCGCCGTTCCCTGTCTTCAATATTTAGTGGTTTCCATTTTTAGTGTTCGAAAAAAGAGCATTTGCTCTTTTTATCTTTTGAGTTTGTGATATAGACCTGTTGATACCACCTTCCTCTCTTGGAGGAGCCCAGATACTTAAATTCTTGGGTTTGTTGGATCTGAGCTCCCCCAAGGTGGATGGTGGCTTGTGACCCATCGGTTGTCATCACTTTGGTCTTGTTTGTGCTTATCCATAGGCCATAAGATTTTGTGATACAGGCAATGTCGTAGAGGATATCTGTATGTGAAAATGGCACTGCTATTGGTGAAAATCAGGTCACTCACAGAATGAACTTCATTGTACTGGTATCCCCTCTTGCCCTCCAATACTCTCCTCATGATGGCATATGCCACTATGTTGAACAGCAGTGGAGGGACCACATCCCCTTGATGGACCCCAGTCTGGATGTTAAGCTCTTTAAACAGTTTGTCCTGAATGTGCACCTGGCTGTACGAACCATTGCATGACATATGAAGGAGTCTGATGATTTTCTTCAGCATGTGCTTGGTCTCCAATGCCTTCCACAGGACAGGCCAGTGGACACAGTCAGATGTGGACTTGAAGTATATAAAGACGATAACTGCATGTTTTCCACACTGCATTTTTTCCTCCATTAGCTGACAGATGACAAGGTTTTGATGACACCATCCTCTGTTTGGTCTGAATCCAGCCTGCTCTTCCCTGCTGGTTTGCTTGAAGTGTTTCTGTAGCCTGGATTATATGATCTTCATAAAGACTTTGCCAATGATGGAGAGCAGGCTGATGCTGCAGTAGTTCTTGTGTTCCCTGTTGTTCCCCTTCTCGTGGATTGGTACGAGGATAGCCTTCTTCCATGTGGATGGTATCTGTTCTGTAACCCACATCAGCTCGATCAGTGTGTGGAGTCAATGGAGCAGGATATCGCCTCCTGCCTTGATTGCTTCCACAGTGACTTGATCTGCTCCTGGTGCCTTGCCATTTCTCAGTGTTCTGAAAGTTGATTTCACCAATTAGACTGTTGCACAAATCCAGAAGCACTTGAAGGAAATAAGGCTGCAGGCAATAATTCGATAAATTTAATGAGGTACAAAAAAGAATTCCCTCCAACACATTTTGTTTACAAATAACTTCATCAGACAATCATGACACTCCATACTAACACCTTAAATACAACTCACTTAATTAACTAAACATCAATTAAACAAGCAATTGATCACTGCCAGCTGCTCTATTTAAACATGAATATACACAATAGCAGCAAAGCTCTGTTTAGCTAAAAGAAATATCATAAAAAGAAGAAACTTTTACTTCTAAATGTTGAACAATCTTATATATATACCTGATCAGTCACTAAATAATACACAAACATCGATACATATAGTTAATAATGCACAAATTCTCAACCACAAAAACAAATAGACATAAAACTGTATAAAATTCATAAGAATTAATGATACATTGGTGCCATCTAGTGGAAGAAACCATCATTTGTATAAAAAATTTTTAAGAACGGTCGAAACATACTATGCAATTTCTGAAGTATTTCACAGAACATTCTATCTATCTCATTACATAAATAATTGAATAAATAAATAAATAAATAAATTTAATAATACAAATCCATATATAGAAAACCAAAGTGCATACATTAAAATATTTAATAAGTGATTCAAGACTTAGCTAACCTCATTCCAATAAATACATGAATATATATAAAAATGAAAATAGATATATAAAAATCAATATAAAAAACCACAGTATGTACTTAAAAATTTTTTATTAATATATATATATATAAGTACTTCAAAGCTTAGCTGCCCTCATTTTCAGTACTGGAGTTATTGAAATCACGTCGTTAAGGCCTGGGGATTTATTAGCCTCCAGATGTAATTGCCATAATAACTCCTTGTACTCTATGGATGTCTCCCATTGGCCACCCCTAATGTCTTTTTCTACTACTTCTAAAACAAAAAAATTATAGGTGGCCAAAGGGCAATCCAATTTGTGTCTATACAAAGCATTTTTGGAATTATTTGTTCTTATTTCATAATAATGTTCGTAAATCCTATTTTTTAACTTCCTTTCGGATTTCCCAATATAAAATGAATCACATACTTTACATAGGGCAATGTAAATAATCCCATATGTATCACAGTTAGAGAAAAATTTACTCTCTATTAAAATGTCTCTACTCTTTACATAAATTGCATCATTTACACAAATATGCGGACATTGCGAACATTTCCCACATTTAAAGGTCCCCACTTTAGTTCTTCTATTTTTATTCGTCCCTTTGTTTCCTTCAAGAATGGTTTTTAAATTTCTACCTTTACGGTAGGTACACTTCAATGGTTCTTCAAAAAGGTAGTTCAGTTCTGATAACTCACTGAATTTCATCCATTCTTCTTCCAAAATTTTCCTAATCCGAATGGCTTGCCCACTATAATCAACTACGAAATTGTTTTCTCTTTCAACATGATTAGTAGTAGTCTTAAGTGGGGCCTTCATTTTACCTCTACCTAAGATGGGTTTAAATCTCCCCATTCTACCTTCCCTGACTTCTTTCTCAATATTTTTAACCAGTCCTGATGGATACCCTCTCTCCATAAACATTTTATACAATATGTCACATTCTCCATTGAAATCTGCTTCTCTCGAAGTCATTCGACATGCTCTGACATACTGTCCCTTCACAATCCCTTTCTTTTGATGGTAAGGGTGTGCACTTCCAAATGCTAAGTATGAATTAGAGAAAGTTGCCTTTCTATATAACTTCGAGAAGAAACCATTTTCGCTTTTACCCACATTTATGTCCAGAAACCTTAATTCATTCCTGTCATATTGGAATGTAAATTTCAAAAAACTAGTTGATTGTGAAATATATTCAAAAAATGTGTGAAATTCAACCTCTGTGCCTATCCACAAAAAACACATATCATCAAGGAACCGCTTATATAATTTCCAACATTGTCTAAAACTGGAATTTATTATGAATTTATTTTCCCACGTTGAGAGAATAATGTTCGCATATGTCGGGGCGCATCTTGCCCCCATAGCTACCCCCTGTATTTGTTTAAAAAATTTCCCCTCAAAATGGATGAAGTTATTGGAGAGAACCACATCCATCAATGTCAGTATTAGATAAAACTCATTATTGTCAAACTTCCCATAATTAATCAAAGCTTCTTCAAAAAGCTTCATACCTTCTTCATGGGGTATAGATGAGAACAAATCCACAATGTCAGTAGTATAAAATATCAAATCTTTATCAAAAACATCTGGAGTTAATAATTCCAACAATTCCCATGAATCCTTCACCACTCCATTCCCAAAATTAGAAAGTACCTTTAATTTTGTGTCCAACCATTTAGCTAACGGTGCTGTGACTGAATTTTCTGAAGCCACTATTGGGCACATGGGTGGACTAACTATATGTTTATGCACCTTGGGTACCCCAAACATTGTCGGCACCGTAGGTTTATCAACATGTAAATACTGAAATGTAGGAATGTCTATCGAACCTTCTAGTAATAGGTCATTAAGAACTAAATATACTTTTTTATTCCCTATATTGATTTCATTTAAAGAGGCTCTATGATACCTTTCTTCATTATTCAATATTTCCATCATTTTTTCTTTATAAAACAAGTGGTCCATGACAACCGTCCCTCCCCCTTTATCAGGTTTAGAAATTCTAATTGAATTGTCATTACTTAGACTATTTAATAAATTATTTTCTTCCTTCGATAAGTTGAAAACTATCTTGTTTCCACCCAACTCTTTCCTTATCTTTTTTTCCATTAATGTCTCAAAATTTTTCAATTGTGGGTGTAGGGGGGGGGGTTAAAGGGGGTTCCTTCAAGTGCTTCTGGATTTGTGTTATAGTACTGTTCAGCACTTGTTCCATATTCTTTTTTGGTTCAATTAGACTGTTGGCTTTGCATCAGTCTTTGGGGCCTCAGGGAGAGTGATGGGTGGCAGACTGACCATTGGTCCATGACGTTGGTTATGGTTGCAAAGCTCTTGAAAGAATTCCCTCCAACATTTCAAGCATTTACAAGTTGAGTGCATGAATGTCTCACCGACTTTTTTGATGTTGTTGCTGGTGGATTTGGTCTTCCCACTCAATTGTTTGCAGATGATTTACAGGGTGCAGTACTCATGTCGGATGCTGTCTCCTCAAGGTCGGCTGCCACCTAGCTCCAATACACTTCCATTTCTGCTTTCAGCCTCTGGCAAACTTCTCGACTGAGCTGCTGGCATCATTTATAGTTTTTTTTTTTTTTTTTTTACTTTAAACAAGAAACATGTTTATTAAGTTATCACGCGGTGGCATAGGCAATCTTAGATTTATATAAATGATAATAAATCATCCCTAGACAATTTCAGTTGCAAACTTTATACATTACTTATAATATATCCAGTTATTGTCAGTCAAACATTACATAGCTCATTCAAATCCTGCCTTCTTTTAAACCTCGTTCCTCCTCTGCATGTTTTTTTTACAAGAAACATCTTTATTAAATTATCATGTGTAACACAGACAATCTTACATTAATATAAATTAAACTAAATCACAGCGGTACAATCTCAATTGTAAACAGTATACATTACAAACCATGCTGACAACTGTAGCTACAAACATTATACATCACTTTTAATATGTCCAGTCATTGTCAGTCAGCCATTACATAGCTGATTCCAATCCTGCCTTCTTTTAATCATCGTTCCTCCTCTGCGTGTAGCGGCCCTACATTTCTCATTTTTTTCCTGTGTAATTTACTGTTACCCTTTTCTAAAAATCCCAATTCCAGTTGTTTCATCACTTTACATCTAGTAAAGTTGGTTTAGACTTTGATTTCCACTTTCTAGCTATTGCTTTTTGGTAGCCATTATTAGACTCATCAAAGCCTTACTATGTCTATGCAATTCCAACTGTGTATAATAGCTCAAAAAATAATTTCCTTAATCACTCCAATTTGCTCACCCAGCATCTCCAACAGAGCAGTCTGCAGGGAATCTTTAAAGTCAGCCAACTCATTACACTCCCAGAAAATATGTTCACAGTTACCTCTTTCTTCACCATCACATCACCAACATTTGCGGCCTACCTGAGGAAAGATACTTTAGAGCCTGCATGGGGTATAAAAATATCTATGTAAATACTTCCAGGCAAAGATCCAAAATCTTGTAGATTTTGTTGCATATTTAGGAGACATACATATATCCCCCATTGATTCTTTGTGAATTGCTTATCTAATCTGTCTTCCCAATTCTTCGTAACCTCTTCTGATTGATTCTTATAGTTATCATGCAATATTTTATATGCTCTACTAATTGTTCCTTTCTTAATGGCCACTTCTGTTCTAGATTCTACTAAGTACTCTACCAGTGCTGGTCTTTCATTTAGAACCCCCCCATTTCTTTCTCTTTGCCTGTACTCTGATATCAATTGTTGGTATGTAAGGCAATCTCTAACCTGCAGTCCATATAAGTTCTTGGCATCTTCCCATTCGATTACCTTTCCCTCTCTAGTTATTTGGTCCCAATACCTTGGTTCCTTTGCCAGTTTTCTCCAATATACTCCTGCCCCCTCTTACCTATTGTCTGTACCCCTATTTGCAGTCACCACTATCATCGAATTTCCTTTCTCCATTCCCATATTGACTTAGTTCGTAGAATACCTTTTGCTACCTTATAAATATAATATTTTGTATTATTATTGTTGTTCTCCTTAAAGGTTGAAATATAATCAAGATATTAGAGTTATGAAGCCGGACAAGGGAGGGGGTGTGGTATTAATGGATGTTATTCTATATGAAGGAAAAATGAATGAAATTTTGAGGGATGAAATAAAATATACAGTTGTTTCTCGAAATGAAATTAATTTAGCCTATAGGAAAATTGATATGATTTTGGAAGATATGATGAATGAGAATGTTATAGAGATGAAGACCCTTTCATATTTAAAAGTTCAAAAACCAAAAATACCTGTCATATTCGGAATACCGAAAATCCACAAAGATAGTATGGACCCCCCACTAAGACCAATTGTCTCAGCTGAAGGGTCAAAAACTACCCCCTTAGCCAAATATGTGGATGTCAAAACAAAACACATATGGGTTAATAAACAAGCAATTTTGAAAGATTCTTGGGACTTGCTTAGGCAAATGGGGCCAGAATTATATTCAGAAGACCTACTATTTGTAACGATTGACATAGTAGATTTATTCGGGTCTATTCCCTATATGGCAGGTATACAAATGTTTGAAGAAGAAATCTTTATGGATTAGATTTTGACAATTGAAGAAAAAGTAGTGTGCACAGGCTTGATGGACTTAGTATTAAAGAACAATTTTTTGGCATATAATGGTGAATCTTTTCAACAAATACAAGGAGTTGCTATGGGTACTTTTGCAAATCTGGTACTAGCAAATTGGGAAGAAAAGTACATCTTCAATTCCAAGTTTGTAAGGTATTGGAAGTTATATAAAAGGTTCTTAGATGATATAATAATTTTTTGGACTGGGGGTCAAGATAAATTGAAAGAATTTATAGAATATATAGGGGGAACAACTGATTTTCTTAGATTTACATCCACAAATTCAGGAAAAAACATCCAATATTTGGATATAGAGGTTCTAAAAATAAATAATACTTTGGAAACTAGAGTTTATAGGAAACCTACCTATGTAAACTCCTTTTTACACTTTAATAGTGCACATCCAATTTATTGTAAGAAAAACCTGGTGAAAGGACAGTTTGTCAGAGGGTCAAGAATGACCAGCAATAATGAGGATTTTACAAAAGAATGTGACCTATTAGAAGGAATGTTTTTGGCAAGAGAATACCCTAGGAAGTTTATTAGGAATTTAAGAATGGAAGTGGAAAGAGGGAGAATAGACAAATTTAGGCCCATCCTAGGAGAAAGAGAAGGAGTAAACATTAATAATGAGAAGAGTGTAAATATAGGAGAGAATTTTCAACAGGCCCTTATATTAGAATATAACGCTTTGAATAGAAATATTAAAACAATATTCCAAAAAGAATGGGAGAGATTTGGCTCCCTTACGGACTTGGATGGACTCCCTCAAGGATACCTAAGGTTGTTTTTAAAAATTCCATTAGTGTTAAAGGCATATTAGAGACAAAAAATGACTTGTATAGAAAAGGAGAAAGGAATAGTAAAGAAAAAACAGGGACCTTTAGGTGTGGAAAATGTAGACAATGTGAACTCATAATGAATACGGAGAAAATTTATTTGGAGAGTAGGGGACATTGGTTAACTAGTAAGGGGTATTTTAACTGTGACTCCAGAGGTTTGGTATATTTCGCCATTTGTGTACAATGTTTTTCCTTCTATGTGGGTAAGACTGAGAGGACTTTAAAGAAAAGAATATATGAACACATATACGACATAAAAAAGGGGAAAGAGACAAATGCACTGTTTAGACATTCCAAGGTATGTGAGGGATATAAATTTTGTTTCTTTGTCCTGGATCAGGTTAAATGTGACATTAGAGGAGGCCCCTGGGAGGAAATAGTAGGTTATAGGGAATTATGGTGGCAGCTAACCCTGGAAGCGAATAAAGCCCCTGGATTAAATGAATATATATCTATCTTACCCCTATTAAAATTAAGAGCAACTAGAATGTGAAAATAAAAAATAAAATAAGTGCAATATAAAATAAAAACAGAAGATGGCACTGTTGCTATGAAATGTTGGGACATTTTTATTTTATTGTTTAGAATGCATCATTGAAATGAAATAATAATAAAAATTTTTAAAGTATATACATAGTATATCACATTACATATTGGTTTTAAAGAAATGTTTTAAATGAAAGGTATTAAAATGTATGAAAGATTTAATGAACTAGTGATTTTAAATGAATTGTTTTATCATTAATTATTAATGAATTAGGTGGAACTTGATTTGCTCAATGAATTTGAAATAAAAGGTTTTTATTGGGTTTCATTTAGGGAAATTGTATAAAAGACAAATGAAATGAAATGTTTTTTATCTGATGAAGTCCATGTTATAGGGACGAAAACACAGGTGTAATTGAAGGCGTTCATAACGTTTTGGTACTACGTGTTTGGTGTGTGGAAACAAATAAAAAGTAGTGGCAGTACTTTTTCTCCTTGGTTCTCTTTTTGTTTGTTCATTAGTTCTTAGAATACCTTTTGCTACCTTATAAATATAATATTTTGTATGATTATTGTTGTTCTCCTTAAAGGTTTTCATCCAAAATCCCAGTCTCTCCCTGTTACTTGAACTTCCCCCTGTTTCTTCATCATCTCTTTCCATTTTGAGTTGTTGTTTTCTGCTTGTGCTATGTATAGGAGCCTTAACTGTGTTGCAATGACATACACCTTCAAATTGGGTAATCCCAATCCACCTTGTTCTAGTGGAAGAATAAGCTTATCCCACTTGACACTTGGCATCTTCCTCGCCCAGATAAAACCCTTCAACTCTTTATTAATTACTATCCACAACTTCTCCTCTGGTTGATAAAAATATGCCTGACCTGTATATAAGACTACAGGGACTAAAAACATTTTAACTGCTTGTATTTTACTATCAATATCCATATAACAGAGTTGCCATTTTCTCAATTTTTGTATTATCTTTTGTTTGGTCTCTTCCCACATATCCTTAGCTGCCACATAGCTATTAATTTTAATCCATACTCCTAAATACTTCATTTTATTATGTCCTCATAAGTATGGATATTGCTGAACCAATCTGTATGCGGGTACATAATTTACCGCTATTGCTTTTGTTTTGGCTTCATTAATTTTGTAACCTGAAAAGGTTTCCGGTATTGTTTATAGTTGACCAGCTTCACCTGCTTCAAATGGGCTATGAGATCCAGGCACTCATCAGATATCCGTGGCTATGTTCGATAGTGGATGGGTGGGAACAGCGATTTGGGGCATTCCATGATAGAGTTTGATATCTGCTTTTCTGCCTTACCATCATCCTCCATTTAGGCCAATGCTGTGAAAGGGTTTGAGAGTGTAATTTGGAATTCCTGTTTATGGGAAGAAGCCATCAGTTGCTTCCAGTCCAGCCTGGCTGATGGAAATGACTTGCACTTTGCATGTTGTTGGTGAAGCTGCACCATGACATGGATGAGGTAATGATCAGAGTCACAGTCAGGTCCTGCATAGCACAGATATCCTTGAGCGATAATTATAAGTGAGAGCTGACCAGGATGTAGTCTATTATGGCAGAGTCCTTGCCAGATGGGTTTCGCCATGTGAGCTGTTGTTTGTGGGGATGCTGGAAATGGCTATTTCTCACAATGAGATTGTTTGATGCAGTAAATGACAGAAGGTGTAGGCCATTATCATTCATGTTTCCATGGCCAAATCTACTCATCGGTACTTCTTAACCAGACCTGTCCTTGCCAATGTGTGTGTCAAAGTCTGCCACCAAGATGATCATGGAACATGTTGTAGAAGTTAACTTTGGTTGGGTCCAGTCTTTTCTTGGTTGGTGCAGAGATGGACAGAATGTGGACCTTGATGGTACCATTAACGGTGATGACTCCCAGGTGTTCCAATATTGGTTGGAAAATGATTATGCTTCTTGCAGCCTGGCTATACACCATAAACCTGATACCAGCCTTTTGCATCTCACTGCCAGAGTAGTACAGCTTCATCTTTCATTGGCTGTAGGTGGTTGGGTGGTCAGTGTTCCAGATCCAGTGAGTTGTACCTCCGACACTGCAGAGATCGAGATTTTGCATTTTATGAGTTCCTTAGCAATGATTTCCTTTTGGAAGATGTGGTGGCTGGTTTGAATATTCCATGAGGTAATAAGGGTTTTCAGTTTAAGTGTAATGAATTTCCTTTGGCCAGTAGCCCACTTTTCACCAGCACCCTAGGTCTCCAATCGGCTACCCCAGGTGTGGTACCATGAGTGAATGAGTTTGTTTGAATTTCCATGTGGTTTCTTGCCTGGTTTCCCTAGTTTCCTAGTTCTGGTCCCCACGGTGGTATGATCACCCTTCTCCTTTGCAGCCAGGCTTTGGACAGTCCTTGGCAGAGCTGGCTTCATTAGTTACTAGGTATGTAGACAAGGAGACCACTGAAGAACCAAGCCTAGTTTGCCAAATGCCCCAGAACACTGCCTTGGTTAAGTGGCTCGCTTAAAGTTAAATAGTGAGTGAGCAAATGGTGGCTGAGGGAATTAAACTCTGGATCACAAGAAGCAGCTTGTTAACAGCTCATAGCCTCAATCCTTTGTGATGCCAGGAGTTAAGTCCTGCTCTGTGGACATCCAAAGCTATGAAAGACCAGTCAGAAGGATGGATGTCCATTTATGGCTAATTCCCATTTACAATTAGTTACACTGTAGCAATGATACTTACAAATGTATCTTCCAAGACAAAGCCAGGTTTCTGTTTTTCCTGCGTTGCTGTTCTCAGTCCCTTAAAACATGCAGCAACTGCCTAAATAGTAAAAGTACACCACAAAGTCAAAGAAATATAATGTGTAGCCTCATCAAACATGTAGAATCCAAATACTAGGAAGAGGCTGTGTTTTTCTGAGTCAAACCCAGGTCTCTCAGTATACATCTGCAGTTATTATATTGTTCAGTGCACCACTGAGGTGGCAGAAGTGCATGTTACTGTGTACATTAGACTTTGTTTTATACATAATCCAGGAACAGAGGCAGTAATTATACAGTGAAATCCATATACATTTAGATGTGGTATGGTGAACAGATTTATGAAAAGAAGTACCTCACATGTGACTTCAGCTCTCCTCATGAAGTAATAAAGTAATATTCACTGTAAGCACTTAAAATGTTCTCTAGTCATGGGGAGAGTGTGAGAATTTCTACCACATAACATCCTCTGATGGACATTACAGGCTACCTCAGTTACATGAAACATTTAGCTGACAAAATTAGTGTTGAAATTGAAATTTTCAGTCTATCCATTTGAAAAAAAAAAGAATATTATATATATTCTTACTGTCTTCATTGTTTATTGGAGACAATGGATTTTTTTTCGCTCTTTGTGCTACAGTGCTTAAAATCTCCAGCATGAAAGAAGAAATATCCCCGTTTTCTTAAAATTCAGACATCGCATTGATTTATAGCTGTATAAATTTTAAGAGAAATTATACTGAGAAATTGATCTGTTTGTGTACCTTTTCCTAATTCTGAATTAAAAACCTATTCGGTGAAGCAGGTCTGGTAACCTTACAAAACTTCCTTGAGGAGCAATGTTGATGAAGGACATCATAAAATGTTACAGTGATTCTCCATTTTAAAGCTCTGTTGTGACATAAGATTATCGTCTGAGTCTCTGTGAAAGATTTTTATTCAGTTCTGTCTATATACTTTACTATTCTGATCCCTAGAAACTGTAAAGGAAGGAAGGATCCTGAGGGATATAAATTTTGTTTCTTTGTCCTGGATCAGGTTAAATGTGACATTAGAGGAGGCCCCTGGGAGGAAATAGTAGGTTATAGGGAATTATGGTGGCAGCTAACCCTGGAAGCGAATAAAGCCCCTGGATTAAATGAATATATATCTATCTTACCCCTATTAAAATTAAGAGCAACTAGAATGTGAAAATAAAAAATAAAATAAGTGCAATATAAAATAAAAACAGAAGATGGCACTGTTGCTATGAAATGTTGGGACATTTTTATTTTATTTTATTTTATTGTTTAGAATGCATCATTGAAATGAAATAATAATAAAAAAATTTTAAAGTATAAACATAGTATATCACATTACATATTGGTTTTAAAGAAATGTTTTAAATGAAAGGTATTAAAATGTATGAAAGATTTAATGAACTAGTGATTTTAAATGAATTGTTTTATCATTAATTATTAATGAATTAGGTGGAACTTGATTTGCTCAATGAATTTGAAATAAAAAGTTTTTATTGGGTTTCATTTAGGGAAATTGTATAAAAGACAAATGAAATGAAATGTTTTTTATCTGATGAAGTCCATGTTATAGGGACGAAAACGCAGGTGTAATTGAAGGCGTTCATAACGTTTTGGTACTACGTGTTTGGTGTGTGGAAACAAATAAAAAGTAGTGGCAGTACTTTTTCTCCTTGGTTCTCTTTTTGTTTGTTCATTAGTTCTTAGAATACCTTTTGCTACCTTATAAATATAATATTTTGTATGATTATTGTTGTTCTCCTTAAAGGTTTTCATCCAAAATACCAGTCTCTCCCTGTTACTTGAACTTCCCCCTGTTTCTTCATCATCTCTTTCCATTTTGAGTTGTTGTTTTCTGCTTGTGCTATGTATAGGAGCCTTAACTGTGTTGCAATGACATACGCCTTCAAATTGGGTAATCCCAATCCGCCTTGTTCTAGTGGAAGAATAAGCTTATCCCACTTGACACTTGGCATCTTCCTCGCCCAGATAAAACCCTTCAACTCTTTATTAATTACTATCCACAACTTCTCCTCTGGTTGATAACAATATGCCTGACCTGTATATAAGACTACAGGGACTAAAAACATTTTAACTGCTTGTATTTTACTATCAATATCCATATAACAGAGTTGCCATTTTCTCAATTTTTGTATTATCTTTTGTTTGGTCTCTTCCCACATATCCTTAGCTGCCACATAGCTATTAATTTTAATCCATACTCCTAAATACTTCATTTTATTATGTCCTCATAAGTATGGATATTGCTGAACCAATCTGTATGCGGGTACATAATTTACCGCTATTGCTTTTGTTTTGGCTTCATTAATTTTGTAACCTGAAAAGGTTTCCGGTATTGTTCATAGTTGACCAGCTTCACCTGCTTCCAATGGGCTATGAGATCCAGGCACTCATCAGATATCCGTGGCTATGTTCGATAGTGGATGGGTGGGAACAGCGATTTGGGGCATTCCATGATAGAGTTTGATATCTGCTTTTCTGCCTTACCATCGTCCTCCATTTAGGCCAATGCTGTGAAAGGGTTTGAGAGTGTAATTTGGAATTCCTGTTTATGGGAAGAAGCCATCAGTTGCTTCCAGTCCAGCCTGGCTGATGGAAATGACTTGCACTTTGCATGTTGTTGGTGAAGCTGCACCATGACATGGATGAGGTAATGATCAGAGTCACAGTCAGGTCCTCGCATAGCACAGATATCCTTGAGCGATAATTATAAGTGAGAGCTGACCAGGATGTAGTCTATTATGGCAGAGTCCTTGCCAGATGGGTTTCGCCATGTGAGCTGTTGTTTGTGGGGATGCTGGAAATGGCTATTTCTCACAATGAGATTGTTTGATGCAGTAAATGACAGAAGGTGTAGGCCGTTATCATTCATGTTTCCATGGCCAAATCTACTCATCGGTACTTCTTAACCAGACCTGTCCTTGCCAATGTGTGTGTCAAAGTCTGCCACCAAGATGATCATGGAACATGTTGTAGAAGTTAACTTTGGTTGGGTCCAGTCTTTTCTTGGTTGGTGCAGAGATGGACAGAATGTGGACCTTGATGGTACCATTAATGGTGATGACTCCCAGGTGGTCCAATATTGGTTGGAAAATGATTATGCTTCTTGCAGCCTGGCTATACACCATAAACCTGATACCAGCCTTTTGCATCTCACTGCCAGAGTAGTACAGCTTCATCTTTCATTGGCTGTAGGTGGTTGGGTGGTCAGTGTTCCAGATCCAGTGAGTTGTACCTCCGACACTGCAGAGATCGAGATTTTGCATTTTATGAGTTCCTTAGCAATGATTTCCTTTTGGAAGATGTGGTGGCTGGTTTGAATATTCCATGAGGTAATAAGGGTTTTCAGTTTAAGTGTAATGAATTTCCTTTGGCCAGTAGCCCACTTTTCACCAGCACCCTAGGTCTCCAATCGGCTACCCCAGGTGTGGTACCATGAGTGAATGAGTTTGTTTGAATTTCCATGTGGTTTCTTGCCTGGTTTCCCTAGTTTCCTAGTTCTGGTCCCCACGGTGGTATGATCACCCTTCTCCTTTTGCAGCCAGGCTTTGGACAGTCCTTGGCAGAGCTGGCTTCATTAGTTACTAGGTATGTAGACAAGGAGACCACTGAAGAACCAAGCCTAGTTTGCCAAATGCCCCAGAACACTGCCTTGGTTAAGTGGCTCGCTTAAAGTTAAATAGTGAGTGAGCAAATGGTGGCTGAGGGAATTAAACTCTGGATCACAAGAAGCAGCTTGTTAACAGCTCATAGCCTCAATCCTTTGTGATGCCAGGAGTTAAGTCCTGCTCTGTGGACATCCAAAGCTATGAAAGACCAGTCAGAAGGATGGATGTCCATTTATGGCTAATTCCCATTTACAATTAGTTACACTGTAGCAATGATATTTACAAATGTATCTTCCAAGACAAAGCCAGGTTTCTGTTTTTCCTGCGTTGCTGTTCTCAGTCCCTTAAAACATGCAGCAACTGCCTAAATAGTAAAAGTACACCACAAAGTCAAAGAAATATAATGTGTAGCCTCATCAAACATGTAGAATCCAAATACTAGGAAGAGGCTGTGTTTTTTCTGAGTCAAACCCAGGTCTCTCAGTATACATCTGCAGTTATTATATTGTTCAGTGCACCACTGAGGTGGCAGAAGTGCATGTTACTGTGTACATTAGACTTTGTTTTATACATAATCCAGGAACAGAGGCAGTAATTATACAGTGAAATCCATATACATTTAGATGTGGTATGGTGAACAGATTTATGAAAAGAAGTACCTCACATGTGACTTCAGCTCTCCTCATGAAGTAATAAAGTAATATTCACTGTAAGCACTTAAAATGTTCTCTAGTCATGGGGAGAGTGTGAGAATTTCTACCACATAACATCCTCTGATGGACATTACAGGCTACCTCAGTTACATGAAACATTTAGCTGACAAAATTAGTGTTGAAATTGAAATTTTCAGTCTATCCATTTGCAAAAAAAAAAAGAATATTATATATATTCTTACTGTCTTCATTGTTTATTGGAGACAATGGATTTTTTTTCGCTCTTTGTGCTACAGTGCTTAAAATCTCCAGCATGAAAGAAGAAATATCCCCGTTTTCTTAAAATTCAGACATTGCATTGATTTATAGCTGTATAAATTTTAAGAGAAATTATACTGAGAAATTGATCTGTTTGTGTACCTTTTCCTAATTCTGAATTAAAAACCTATTCGGTGAAGCAGGTCTGGTAACCTTACAAAACTTCCTTGAGGAGCAATGTTGATGAAGGACATCATAAAATGTTACAGTGATTCTCCATTTTAAAGCTCTGTTGTGACATAAGATTATCGTCCGAGTCTCTGTGAAAGATTTTTATTCAGTTCTGTCTATATACTTTACTATTCTGATCCCTAGAAACTGTAAAGGAAGGAAGGATCCTGAGAAACTTTAAAAGATTATGCTTAATTACTACATGTTTTAGCATTAAAAAAGAAACTGCTGGTTATGACTGGCAAAACAAATTAATCAATTAACTCAGGAAGTCCAAAGATTATAACTTTATTATGCTTTTATTTTTCTCTTGTTTTTCTTTCATGAGGTGTGTGAAATGATGTTAGCAAGTACTTTGTTTATTAAGTATTAAATAAAGTAGTTGAAAATTAAAGCAATTTATTTGTTGTTTGCAGAACTGCTAAGAGGATAGTAATTCCTTTTAAAAAGTATTTGTAATCTTGTGATTTACACATTTAAGCAATAAAGGCTTCTAAATCCAGTGGAATCCTTTTAACTAACTGCAACAAAGCACTCAGCAATCGCTGTCTGGCTGGGATCCCTGCCAGGAAGGTTCTAGCCTCTGTGCTTTAGACTTAAGCCACTTCAGCTTATCAGAACACCACACTGTGTTGTAGCAGAATGTCAAGAAATGACCGCAATAGCGTGCCAAGCTACTGAAGATACTCAGGAGAGGTAAATTCAAAGCATCACTGAAAAGAGGTGATGTATCAAATTAGCAGTGAGCTGATGCAATTCTGTGCCACTTAAGTGGCAAAGGAGAGGAAGCCTGCAGCAATGAAAAACAATTAGTCTCACGACAGTTGTGGAGAGAGATGACAAATATCTGAACAATTTTCCCTTATCATAAGGCATCAGTATCAGGACATCAGATTTTAGATAAATTATAGTTTACTATATATTTTTTGTTTCATTCTCATCAAAAGTAGCAACTCCAGTTTTCAGTCCTACTTTCTGCACTGTGATAAGACTCGAGGATTATTGTCTCAGGCACATGCCCACCTTTCAAAGGCCTTGCTTCTGTGACATTAGCTTTTGTTATTCTTCAGCTTGCTACACAGCAAGACGTCCAGTTCGATTCTCAGCTAGAGCGTCTTCTGTGTGGAGGCATGCGTGAATGGGTGTGCCTTCATTGAAGGTTGTGCGTCAGGGCTGGTAACTCGGCACGTAAAAATACTACCAAACATTAGTGGCCTGGAGTTCTACTGTGGCGACCCCTAACCGGGGCCGAAAGACACAACAACAACAACATTCTTCAGCTTGCTGTCATAATGCATTCAAAAGCTGTGAAACTGACATACATCAGAGAGTCATATTCTGTAGCATCGTAAGGCAATGAGCCCGCTTTGACCTAATAATAAGAGTCATAAATCACATGTGCATGTGTATGTATGCCCGTGTGTGAAAATGATAAAATTTGTAAGAATACGCATTTGCAGAAACTGCATTCAAATTAATTTTATCATGCTCCCTAGAGTGGTTTACCTTTTGGTGAATTGAGACAACCATGCACCCTCCCTTGTATAATATGCAAACAGATGATGGAAGGAGGTACATGACTGGATGGAAGATGATGGGGGCCTGTTGGTTAACCTGAATCAGTCATTGTCCAGTATTCTACAGATCAATATTAGTCAATGGTAGTATTAAACATTTGCAGAAATAAGTTGTGAAGCTGGTGAAAAGCGTGTGCTCTGTATCAAGTGCAGATGTCAGAGAATCACATTGCTGGTCATACGTTTGCTAAACATGCTAGCAAAACATTTTCAGTGTGGCAAGCTGCAAGACAAAAATGAAGGGTACAAAAGGGAAGGCCAAATCTGGAAAGTTTGCTAGATTTCTACAGCTAGGTGACCACATGATTTGATCAAAGACAGCAGCTCTGATTAATTGTAGTTCAAGCACAGGAGGAAGATTTGTACATGTGAAAAGAAAATGGAATTATCATTATTTCCAGGGAAGAGGGAGATGACACTATCTATGGGATGGTAGGAGGAGGGGGACTGGATCAAGAAGATATTCTGGTGGAACACAGACATCAGGAAAAACTGAGATGTCCAACCAGGAATTAAACATCCTAGACACACTCCTATCTGTTGAAGATGAAAGGTGATATGGGTAGTGGAGACAGGGTCACTGGGTAACACTGATAATGTCACAGTTTAACTCACCTCCCCATTGAAGCACAGTGGTTAGAGTACGGTCATTTTGGAAACATGGTAGAGATTGTAACTGTCTATCCCCTCTACATTACTGCATAGACTCAAACTATCCTGAATCCATACCTCACTGATGTCCTGGCCTGTGCAACTTCACTGCCCAACTTGATAATTGTCCTGTTTAATGTACTGTCTTGCCACTTCTTCCAATAACTTCCTTTTCAGTCAAATCTGATGTCTGAAATACTCCTTTTGATTCACGTTTGTGATACATTTTGCTCCCAGTGGCAAAAGTACTGATTGCAGACCAGTTGTAACGATTTTGCCATTATTATTTCAATTGTATTTGCATCTAGTATTTGCTGTCATCATCTGCTCTTCTATGTGATTAAGTCTGATAGATGAAAGTGCTCATTACTTTGAATAAAGTTGACAACTGAAGGCTTTTTCATTGCTTGATTTTGAAGATGTGTACATTAGCTGTCTGCCTCGAAAATACCTACTGGAATACAACAGTGGATTACTGTACTCAAACAGGCTTTTTCTTTTGTTTTTTCTTAGTACAGTTCTGCACAAGTCCAGTTTCGTTTTTACCTACTTTGATTATGCCTCATCCTTGTTCCAAAAGGTAAGAGTATTAAGCACATTTGTATTAAGTATATTTACATTATATATCTGCATATCATGGATTACAATGGCTGATTCATGACATGGACCATTCTAGCTTCTTCTGGCTATAAATGTACCCGTGTTCTATGGCGGATATTCAGTGAATTTGGCAGGAACATTTAGGGCATAGATAACATGGAGGCAACTCACAGGAGAGTAACACAAGTTGCCCAGAGCCTGCATTAAAAGCTATACAAAGAAACACCATAAAATTGTAACTTTCTGTCCTGAACAAAGCAGGAAGAGAAAATCATGACACAAAAAAGATCTTAATTAAAAAGTCAGCAGGGATAACAGAAATGGAGTTGTATATGAGGTATGGAAAAGTAATTACTGCTTGAAAAGAATCTGCAGCTTAGTGTTTAGGCAGGGAATTGGGCAAGCTAGTTGGGTCGAATGGTTCTTATTTGGTGTCAGATCTATGAATTAATACAGACTTGTGTCAGGAGTGGACAACCACTGAAGCAGTGTAGGGGTCCATTAAAGAATGAGTGATGCAAAGAATGAAATCCTATATCGGGAGAAAGAAGTATGTGAAAAACAGGCAGCCATCCTTGCTAAATGGATGTCAAACTGGTTGGCAGTAAAATGAGTAAGGCCTGTAGAAGGATGAGAAATACAGAGGTGGATGAGAAACAAGGTCTATGAGAAAGCCACAAAAATGGAAATAAAGCTTATCTAGCAGGCCATCATGGCCATGATGAAGGAAATGGACAAGACAGTGAGTGAGGGATGACAAAAACAATTCCTTTAGAGACACTAGAGTGGACAACTAAAGAAGAGAATGCTAAAGACCAAGCATAAATACTGAATGGGATTTTCATTTCAGTCTATGCAGAGGACAGGTAAAGCAAGATGCCAATGTAGAAAGGATGGGCAAGTATAGATTAAGATAAAAAAGCAGGAAAAAGGCTATGGAAGAAGTAGAAAAGAAAGTTAAGGGACTTTATGAAGATAACTGCAGATTCAATTAAGCTGCTCATCCATGGTGCTAAAAAGTTTGCCATGCTGCTTGATTAATACATGGTAAAGGTTCTCAGCTGGGGGTGCCTTCTATATAGGGTCTGCAATCCTGCTTGAGTCTGTGTGAATTTTTGCTAGGTGCTCTGGTTTCCTCCCATATTCCAATATGCATCAAAGGGAAATTGGCATTCCATCAGAACTGCTCTAGGGATTTGTACTATGTGAAAGTGATTATGTGTGTGTGTGTGTGTGTGTGTGTGTGTGTGTGTGTGTGTGTGTGTGTGTGTGTGTGTGTGTGTGTGTGTGTGTGTGTGTGTGTGTGTGTGTGTGTGTGTGTGTGTGTGTGTGTGTGTGTGAGAGAGCTGGTACCCCATCAGTATCAGTTCTTCTGCCTTACACTGGGTGAATGCCAGGATAGACTCCATGAATGAATGAATGAATGAAAGATGCACAGTCTCACCTTAGAAATGGGAATGGTGCCATGTGACCACAGAAAGATGACAATTTCTGGGAACAATCATCAGTTAGTCAGTCAGTGTCTTACCCTTATCACTAATCTGAAACCCAGCACTGCCCATCAATATTTCCACCAACCTCGTGTGAAGTACACTGTCAACAGTCATGCTAGCTTCTAGGTGTATCATATCCTTGGGACTTGTTTTGTTCACCTCCATGGGGATCAAGTCACCAAACTTGATCAAGATGGATTGTAAATGTCTCTACTGTGTGAACCCATGACCTTACTGCTGTTCAGGAAAGTTAGCCTACCACTTGCAGACTTTTTCATGATATTCTGTGGAATGATTGTGGTAACATCTGGCATGTAACTAACCATTACCTTTCCATACCTGCCCTTTTACAAAGGAACTACAGTTACCATTGTAAACATACTGCTGGTAATATTCCAGTTTCTAATCATTGGATCATAGGAAGTTACTAGGCTATTGACCCTGAGGCCCTTACAAGTCTAGCCAAGAATTTAGCCCATGTTCTGACAAGTCAGCACCTGAAGCCCCTGTCCAGCAAGAACACAGGTGGAATCCCAGGGGTGTATTTTCTGTTCCCTATCCAGTAATCCGGGTTGCGCTGTGCTGAAAAAGGGATAATAAGGTACTTTGCTTGACATGGAGAGGGAGTCTGTTCCACAGAAGGGGGAGTCTCTGAGACACAAATCAGTCCCACCAACAAGTCCTATTGATGTCACAGACCAGGTTGAGGCCACCCATGTGGGTTACTTGAGTAGAGCTTGACTTTTGGATATACAGCAGTCCCATCAAGTCGGGGTCTGATATTACTTTGTATGGCAGACAGAGGTCACCTCTGAGGAGTATGTATGAGACTGAGTAGAGGGACAGAGCTTTTAGCATATCTGTGTAGGGTAGATGTTTGAGGCCTTGGATTATCCTGATGAGGAACCTCTGTGGTCTCTCCAGCTGCTGCATGTTCTTTGTGAGGTACATGCCAAAAGGGGTGTTGTACTCAATAATGGGTCTTATAAGGGAAGAATACAGGGATGTTATGACCTTCTTGTCCCTGGGATGGGATACCCTTGCTAATGAGGTGGGCGCTGGGTGCCCAAGTCCCTCACAACTGATTGCGTGCTTAGGACCTTGTTATTAATGTGGTCATTTGTGGGGACGTCACTCTCCCCAAAGGGGATGATGATGCATTTTTTGCCACTCAGTTTGAGATCATGTTTCTCGAACCAGTCATTTGTTTGGGTGAACCCTGTTGGAGGATATCCACATCACTAGGGTAATTGATAAGGTAAGGCATTCTATAGCTATGTCAAGAATCTAAATGGCAATGCTCAGATCTGCTTTGAGTTACAACAGAATGGCATTAAATATACTGATCCCAAGGACATTGCCAGTATCCTGGCAGATTGATTCAGTGCCAACTTCACCCCTCTCTCACCCACTAAAGGACCCATCTCAATACCGAAAGGTTGCAAAATTCCGGTAATAATGGCCACACAGGTAAAATCCACACTCTCCAAAGCTAAGAATACAGCATCCATGGGAACAGACGACATCCCGGGCTGTGTACTACATGAACTACAAAATGAACTGGCACCTAACCTAAGTGTCATGTTTAATCATAGCCTCACCTCAGGCTTCTTGCCCACTGAGTGGCTCACAGCTACAGTTATCCCACTCCACAAGGGGGATCCACCTTGGATCTTGGGAACTACCGCCCCATCAGTCTGATGAGCCTGATCTGCAAGGCCATGGAATGTATTATCATGGAACTTATAAACAAAGATACTGGCAGCCTTCAAACACTGGACCCCACCCAGTTTGGGTTCATGAAGGGCTGATCTTGTCTCCTGAACCTGATTGACTTCATAGAATCAGTCTCCAGAGCTGTGGACAAGGGTAAGGCAGTCCAAACAGCCTATCTGGACCACGCCAATGCCTTCAACACCATCCCTCGCTCTGGAATCATAGATAAACTTACTAAGCTGGGCATTAATCCCTACATCACTTGATGGGTTGCCATCTGGCTTACTGACAGAACCCACACTGTAAATGTAGCCAACTCCAAATCGAGCTCCAGACAAGTGACAAGTGGAGTACCTCAGGGTTCAGCCCTGGGACCGCTCTTGTTTGGCATCTACTTCTCTGAAGTACAGGCCAACACTAAGGGACTCTTGTTAACAAAGTTTGCAGATGACTGCAAACTGGGAGCCATTATTGAATCCCCAAATGATGTGGGTATTCTACAAAAGGGCCTTACAGAAACAGATGCTTGGTGCCAGAGCCATGGCCTCAAGCTCAGTGCCAAGAAATGTATAGTTATCCCCTTTGGGAAAAACATGTACCTGTGAATTACCACATAGGTGGCAGTGGCAGTACACTAAACACCAAAAGTGTGATAAGAGCTTTAGAGACACAGGTGGACAGTGGTCTCACCTTTGATAATCACCACAATAGTCAGGAAGTCCTTCTATGTTGCACACCTCATCACTAAGAACTTTTCATCCAGGTCATTGTCCCACTGTACTCATCCCTCATTAGACCCATTATAGAATATAACTCCCCATTTGGTATGTACATCTGAAGACATCTGCAACAACTAGAAAGGCTGCAGAAACACCTCACTAAATGAATCACAGGCCTAAAGCAGATGCCCTATGCTGAGCATCTAAAAAAACTCCAGCTATACTCTGTCAGATATCGTCTGCTCAGAGGCAATCTCTGCTTAACATACAAGGCCATGTCAATCCCAGAGCTGTTGGACATGCTGCACTTAAAGAAATCCCAATCCCTCAGAGCCACACGCTCTAGGGATCTAAACCTTGTCATCACAATGAACAAACCATGCTGGACAGATAGGTTCCTGACCCAGAGACTCCCCAGACTCTGGAATAGACTGCCCATACATGTCAAGCAGAGCGCCTCTTTGGCCCTCTTCAAAAGGAACCTTGATGATTGGATGGGAGATAGGAAATTCACCCCGGGGATCATGTCAGTTGCCCTGCTAGAGAGGGGTCCAAGGAAGTAAATATTGTGGGAAGAAATAGCCAGGGAATTGTTATGGCTAGGCTTGTATAGGCCCTAGGGCCGATAGCCTAATACCATCCTATGAACCTATGATGACAGCTCCCAGCTTGCATCTGCAAACTTGGTCAGCCATAGCCCACTGGTTTTGGCCTGCACCTCAGAAAAGTATATCCTAAACAACAGGGGCCCCAGGATCGATCCCTGGGGTACGTCGCTTGTTACGGGTCAACAGATTGAGGTGGCTTGCCCTATTTTGTCTAGGTGGGTTCTATCAGTGATCCAGTTTGCTACCATCTGGTAACATATGGATTGATGCCTAGTTGAGAGAGTTTACCTATTATACCCAAGTGGGGAAAAGTATCGAAGGCTTTAGCCAGGTCATGGTAGGCAGTGTGCACCGTCTTCCCCTTGTCCATGGCTTTGGTTACTGTCTTAAAGAAGTTGACCAAATTTAACAAGGATGACCTTCCCATGATGAAATCAAACTGTGTGGGATCGAGTGTTTGGAGGTTCCCAATGTCCATGTTAATGATGTCCATGATAATCTGTTCATGGCCTTGCAGATCAGGCTATAATTTCCTGTATCACTGGCACTCTATCTTTCTGCAAAGGGATGCCAGTGGCTGTCTTATACTCAGCTGGGACAAAGCCGGTACTCAGGTTTTGTTTGAATAGGGTACCTAATGGTGCTGCAAGTTCCTGCCTGAGTTCATGTAGGATGCAGCCTGGGATGTTATCGGGTCCCATGGAGGCTGTACTTTTTGGCTTTGAAAGGGCAGTGATGACTTGCTCCCTACAAATAAGGTGAGGAGGGCAGATGCTGGTGATGTCCTGATTTACTGATGGGGGGTCACAGGGGTAAAGGTTTCATTGAATCTGTCTGCCAGCAGGTTGGCTATGTCTATGGCATTTGTGTATGTGGTGTCCTTGATCACCAATTCTGAGCAGATCTGAGTGCTTCCTTTGAGATTGCAGACATATGTGCAGAAGGCTTTATGATTGTCTTAAGTAGATTTGGCCAGTGTGGACTGGAAGTTTTCTTTGGAGGATTTCACTAGTGCTCTTATTTGCTTGTTCAGGCTAAGGAGAGATTGCTTTTAAGTAGGCACCTGCTCTTTCTTGGTCCTGGACAGTAATTTTTATCTTTTTTTATAGAGTTTATTTATTGCAGATATCCACTAGACAGGCTTACTCTTCATTGAGGAGGATGTTTTTGTCCTGTCGGGTATTCCTGATTCCTTGCAGCTATATAAATGCTCGTATAGTACCTTGGTGTAGGTATGGATATTTATGCTAGTTCCTACATAGGGGGTTGTGAAGCTGTTTATACCTTCCCTCAGGAGGTTGTAATCAGCTTTGGAGAAATTTTTTGTTTGACCCAAGCTGGGGGGTGGTCAGGGGAGATGGTGACTTTGAAAGTGACTGCTTTGTGGTTGGATCTTACCAGGGAGGATGACACTGTAGGAATGCTACTGTGGTTACTCATGTTGGCTAATACCAAGTCCAAGAAAGACTGTTTAGATTCACCAGTGATTTTGTCAACACTACTGGCATGTTCTTGACAACATGACATTTTCTCTCTCAGAAGTCTCTTGAGTTTTTTTTATGCTTCTTTCTTTACATTTTACCATCTGCCATTGAGCCCCACCTGCATCCTTGTTTCTGTTCACCTGTTAAACAGATAAGCACACATGGCGTAAGTGTGACCCTACTTCTTATTGAATTGTTGGCATTTGAAATGCCAAGTGTTGACACACTGAAAAAAAGATCAAGCATACAGGAGAAGAGCATATTTTAAAAACTGATCTTTTGTGTTAAACTTCTTTTTTGCAGGGGAGCAAACCCCTTGCACTCCTGAACTTACATATGCTAAATCCAAGATCATCATACACTGGAGAAAAGGGAATATTCCAAGAAAAAGCCATCTCAGACTTAGTGTATGTAAGTCCATTTTTCACTATAGCTGGTCCTGACATTTCAACTGGCTACCATGTGACCCACTGGCAGTGGCCAGTAAGTAACTGTCTCAGAATCATGCAATAAGAACATGTGCTGGAATCAAATCCCGGAGTCAGGAACTACAGGATGACATTTGTTAGCAGTCCATAACCTTAACTGTATGCTGCAGTGCGTGACATCTACCATAGCTTCTCTTACTGGCTTCTCTGGCCTCTTATTCACCATAGAAAATGAGACAACATATTAATTTAGTATCGGTACCATATCTACAGTATTTCCAGATGCTTCTCCCCTCTTCTATTAACCTACCACCCCACTGAATATTGGAAGAATTTATTACATACATACATACAAATATTTCAAGCACTGACATTAATACCCTTCTAGCCTGCCAATATACCAAAAATTCCCATAATAAGTGTCCAGGCTGTTCTTAAAAATATCTAAACTAGTACTTGCTTTAATGTAATTTGGTAGTCTATTCCATGCATCAGCTATTCTCTCAGAGAACCAGTTAATACATTTCTCATTCCTATCAATCTTCTACATAGGTTGTCTGATGATTCTGTACTACTTTTTAACAATCCCAGAGGTAGTTGTCTCTAAATGCCCTATATACCAGAATTAGGTCTCATCTTAAATATCTATATGAGACACTGTAAAAGTTCAGACATTTTAGTCTTTCATAATAACTTAAATTTTCATATCCATGGATGCCCTTGGTATATTTCCGCTGTACTCTTTCCGGTTTACTCATGCTTGTTTTCTTATAAGGTTTACATGTTGTTATTCGATACTCAGGTTTGAAGTTTGGGTCTACTGTAACTGCCAAACAATGGCTTCATCATTTCTGAATTCCTACACTTTATAAATCTTTTTACACAACCTATAGTTCTATAACTATCATTAATCAATTGGTTGATATCATTAGAAAAACTCAAAGCTGGATCTACCCATATACCCAAGTCCTTAAATTAATCTAGAGTTTCAATCACTGTGTGCTGTATTAAATATTCACCTTTCAATTTATGTATCCCAACTCTATAAACTTAGTTTTTGATGTATTTATCAGCATATTATTCTCCTATACCCAAATGGTCAATTTAGTTAAGTTCTTTTGCACACATGCCCTAACTGTGACACATGTAATCAGTTTACCCAATTTCAAGTCATCTGCATACAGATTGTAGAACACCTCAGATGAAAAAGATAGGTCTGAAAGATACAGTTTAAACAAGTATGGTCCTAGGACATAGCCCTGTAGGATACTATGACTGCAATCAAGAATTTTACCTGTCTAGCTGCTGTATGATACTTGCCATGTCTTATTTGTAAGCCATGTAGCTATGTGTCTCATCAAGAGTACATCATACCTAGTTGTTTTAATTTATTGATCAGTGTTTTATGCATGACCCTATCAAATGCTGAAGATTAATCTGTATAAATTACATCATAGCACAATTTTTCATTCATAGCTGTTATTATATTGTAATAGAACATCATGCTATAGGTGATAATAGATCTATTTTCAACATATGCATGCTGATATATGGTTTCAAGTTTCAACCTTTCCAGTTCTGACAATAACTTATCCAGTATTACCTTCTCCATTATTTTTCCATAACATGAAAGTCGACTTAAGAGTCTATATGACTCTGGATTTGTCCTACGCCCCTTTCCCTTAAAGAGAGGATTAATAAGTACGTCTCCAATCTTGACAAATCTCACCATATTTATATGACCTAATAAATAATAGATATAATGGTACTGCAAATTCTTGTTGAATGTTATTACCAATTCTATCTCCTTCCTGTGCTTTGTTTGGATCTAGTTTGCATAGTTCTTTTCGAATATAATCAAATCTGAGCCAAACTATTTTGCATAAGATTTTGTAAATATATCTATAATCTGTTGTGTCTGACAATAAATTTTAAAATCTACACACAGCTTATCAATTTGTGTGTCTTCACTTCTCCTTCATTGTATGTATCTATAAAATGGTTTCCTATTATGCTCAATATCTTTATATAAATTTTCTTCAAATGTTTATTGATCTTGTCTCACAATATACTTAATTTATATGTCCAGCTTGTTTATTTCAGTTTTCAAAGTTGTAATTCAACCTCTTTTCCATTTCTAATACTTTTTGCCTCTTACTTTAATCAAGTATCTTGTTCTTATGGAAATATATCCTCCTGACATTGTGTGCATAGATCCTGATGTTAAACATTTTTTTTATTTGCTGCATTCAAACAATCACTCTTTCAATACTTTCTACATTCATTCTGCAGTTTTTTTACTGACCGCATCACTCCAATTACTTTTACATAGTGACTGTTTTGCTTTCATATAATCTGTTATTAATATTCTGTGCAGTGGTTTAGATTTCAGTTTGGCAGAATTATCTAGCAACAAATTAACCTTAATAACCCCGTGATCACTGCATATCAATGGTGGTAAAACATGATTTGAACTAACAGTAATTTCTTTAGGAACACAAACAATGTCTAGTATGTTCTGTCCTCTGGTAGGTTTTTTTTTACAATCTGAAGCAATTGTTGTTCCTGAACATACATTGTGAATAATTTCCATAATAATGTTGTTGAATCAATATTATTCTTGTCTGTTTCTAGTAAATTTAAGTCACCAGCCATTACTATTATTCCTGTTGTGTTTCATGCAAGAAATGTATGAATTATTCTAGGTCATCTGCACTTGAATTTGGTGGTCTATACACTCCAACAATTGTTATATGCTCCAGGGTTGTCTTTATTGTTACACTTGCACAGTCTATAGTATTGGTGTTATCATTGAACATGTAATAATCACAGGTTTCACAATTATCTTTAATCCCTATCATAACACCTCCACCTCATTTTTTGCTAGAATGTCTATTACAGTAAAAACTTTTTTACCCTGGCAGAACTGGTTTCCAGTCATTGTTCTTTAACCATGTTTCAAAAAATAACAACATCAATTTTGTGGGAAAATAGCAAATTTTCCAATAAAAAATGTTATTATTAATGCCCCTAGCATTAATAACCAAACAGAGATGCATCAAATGTTGCTATCTGTGAACTGTTAAATGTTCACCTATTAAAAATCCAGCCTTGTGTTTGTGAAACATTGCAAAATATCTGGTGCAAAAATTCTCTTCCCGGATCTTGACAAGTGCACACTATCCTGTCTGAACATATGTGCTCAAAATTAGGCTCTGATGCTCTACACACTTCCATTTTTAAAACAGGACATTTTTTCATGTAGGCAATTCACCCCTAAATATCCTCATTCATGGCAACATGACTCTCCTTTCTATATGTGATTTGTGAAAAATACGTCCTAAAACCTGTACAAGCTATGCTATCTAAAAGGACTGTAAGTTCCCTACTTACAGTCAGAGAGTCCTTGTGGATAAGATCATCTGTACTGACATGAATAAAAACAGATCCATACTTCCTTACATTAAGGAACTCTAAGACCTGCCTCACATCCTGTATTTTTGCTCCTGGCAAGTATAGCACTATTCAATGTTCATTATCTTCTCTGCAAATGTTAAGTATCAGTTCCTCTAATAATTGAATCTGCAATTACAAGGATATCTTTTCTGAGGATATCTGAAGAATCTTCAGCTGGCTTTGTACATCCACATCTTCAGCCATGTTATCATCACCTGTCTTTCTTCTCTTTTATCTTGTAGTAATGTTCTACAATCCTTACATGTTCAATTTTCATATCTTCCTTTTCACCTGCCCCTTGCCTCTTCTTTCTACCTTCTCTTTTGGAATAATAATGCCCTTTTCTGTAGACGGAATTTTTTTCTGATGGAAAAATGTTATCATTCCCTGTGATCTGTGTGTTATATAACAACACATTGTCATTTTTAGTATTTATTCTCTTTGCTTTACAGACATTTATCATTTTTTTATTTATTTGTTTTGAACCTCTTCCTTTCTTTCCTTTTTATTGTCCTCTGTTTGCTCTGAATCCTCAGACTGCTGAATACTTGTATCCAGAATTCCAAAGCTGTCAGGGACATTGTCTTGTTCAATTGGGGTTGAGTGATCTTTACAGACAATAGATACTTCCTTTCCTAAATGTGTTCTATTTGCTCTTTGTCTAACAATATTTATTTCACCAGTCCAGTCATTAATATATGTAGCAACAATTCTCCAAGCCGTGCCAATTGCACAAGTGCAACCATCATCAGTTAGTCTAGATTTACTACCAATAATGGTAAGCAAATCATATAACTTTTGAACTTTTGACAAGAGGAACACAGATCACCACTGCCATCAGGTGTTGCCTTTAAATATACATAACATTTATTACACTGTAAAAAATATTTGTGCTTTAGCAAACCATTAATTTTATACTCATTTAAGGAATCCATATTCAGCTACAAATGAATAAAAAACTGTAAAAGAATAACCAAAATCAGTAACCAGAGAATTCAGAAAATTAAATCAACTTCTGTGAGAAAAGTCACACAAACAATATCCTACTAAATGTTAAATTAAGTACAGTAGAGTTGTTACTCCACCCGTACAAGTTGTGAAAGTCGCACAAGCGCTGGAATTCCTTTATATCATGAGTACAAATGCGCGCACTACTTTGCTTGCTATCAGCTGCAGTTGCACTTCTTTTTAACAGTAAAGATCAATAAATCCCAAACCAAGACAGGATTATTTAGATTACCTCTCTTATACATTTTATTCTTCTCTGGCCACTGTCCTAGCCTCCCATAGAGTTTTTCATTTCTGATTGCCTTCCTAATTGGATCCTTTCTGCCATTTTTTCAGTCTCCTGTATACCTTTCTCCAAGCCGTGCCAATTGCACAAGTGCAACCATCATCAGTAAGTCTAGATTTACTACCAATAATGGTAAGCAAATCATATAACTTTTGAACTTTTGACAAGAGGAACACAGATCACCACTGCCATCAGGTGTTGCCTTTAAATATACATAGCATTTATTACACTGTAAAAAATATTTGTGCTTTAGCAAACCATTAATTTTATACTAATTTAAGGAATCCATATTCAGCTACAAATGAATAAAAAACTGTAAAAGAATAACCAAAATCAGTAACCAGAGAATTCAGAAAATTAAATCAACTTCTGTGAGAAAAGTCACACAAACAATATCCTACTAAATGTTAAATTAAGTACAGTAGAGTTGTTACTCCACCCGTACAAGTTGTGAAAGTCGCACAAGCGCTGGAATTCCTTTATATCATGAGTACAAATGCGCGCACTACTTTGCTCGCTATCAGCTGCAGTTGCACTTCTTTTTAACAGTAAAGATCAATAAATCCCAAACCAAGACAGGATTATTTAGATTACCTCTCTTATACATTTTATTCTTCTCTGGCCACTGTCCTAGCCTCCCATAGAGTTTTTCATTTCTGATTGCCTTCCTAATTGGATCCTTTCTGCCATTTTTTCAGTCTCCTGTATACCTTCCTTTTTTAAAAAAAACCCCACCTTTATTGAGTTATAACTTGTGACATAAGCAAACCAATATTTGCATAAAACAAAGCGAACCATATTAACATGTTCACAGTTACAAACATTATGCCTCACATATATTCTTTAGTAGAATATAATCAATCCAACATTATATAAATTGGTCACTTCCTGCCTTCCCTTAAAGCCCATTCCTCCTCCAAACCATTTTTCTGCATGTATTGTACCCACAATTTCCATTTTTTCAATGTAATTTGCTCTTACCCTTTTTTAAAGTTTGCACTTCCAGTTCTTTTATCTCTGTTACAATATTCACCACTTCAAATATGGTTGGTTTAAACTTTCATATCCATTCTTTAGTAATTGTTTTATTTGGCAGTCAACATAATTAACAAGGCTTTACTAAGTCTAGGCAATTCAGATCATGTACCCCAGCTAAAAATATCATATCCTTACTTACAGACTACTCTGTAGAGATTTTTTAAAGTTTGCCAACTCCTGTAACACAGGTTCCCAGTTACCTCTTTCTTCTCCATCACACATCCAACATTTGCTATTTACCTTAGGAAAAAAATCTTTAGACTCTGCATGGGGTATTAAAAATCTATGTAAACACTTCCAAGCAAAAAATCTGAAGGTTCTAGACTTTGTTGAATGTATGGGAGCCAAACATAAATCCTGCCATTTTTTTCTTTGTGAATTGCTTATCCATTCTTTCTTCCCAGTCATTTCTAACTCCCTCTGATTGATTCCTACAGTTATTGTGCAGTATTTGATATGTCCTACTATTTTTCCTTTTTTTAACAGCAGCTTCTGTTCTATATTTGACTGAAAACTCTACCAGTGCAGGCTTTCATTATAGTCTGATATCAGTTCCTAATAGGGAAGCTAGTCTTCTTGGCCTTTTCCCATTCTATTATTTTTCTCTATGTAATTATTTGTTCCCAATACCTTAGTACCTTTGCCATTTTTCAGCTGTAAATTCCAGCCCTGTCTTACCTAGCCTCTATACCTCTAATTGCAGCCATCCCTGTCTGCAGAATCTCCTTTTTCCATTCTCCTGTTGGATTAGTTTTTAGAATACTTTCTGCTACTTTATCACTATAATATTCTTTTAATTTCTCCAAATCTTGTGGGTTTCTAATACCATAATGGGAATGGACCCCTTTCCTAAGTCAAAGTATGATTAAAGTTCATGAAATTAATATTGTTTCAATCTTTGATGTTAGCCAGATGTGTTCTTTGCAGCACCCACAATGTGCCCAGTAATGACTCCTTCTACAATTCATATGGAGTTACATGTATTGGTAATATATCTAAGTACGATTGTAAATTCTTTTTTATAAGACTCATTGCTCCTACTACTATTGGAACTGTCTGGGTATCCTTCTTCCACATTGCCCTCATTTCTGTCTGCAAATCCTGGTATTTTATAACTTTGTGTCCCTCTGTACGTAAGACACTGGTAGTAGAAATGTGTAATGGGTATAGCAATTTCAGTGATCAATGCTACTTTTGTCTTCTTTTCATGGAATACGTTATCTGGTTTTCTTGCAACTATTTTTTGAACTGTTGGTAATGGGTGGTCCCATGTGATATGAACTTAAATCATTTTCTATAATGCTTTGTGGTTCATGTTTCCAGTGTTTTTCAGCTAATTCAGTATTGTAATGCTTGCACAATCCCCAGTGCAACAATCTTGCCACATTGTTATACCTTTCAGTATACAGTCCTTCTGCCATTAGTATGTCACAACCAGCAACAAGTTGTGCGATTGTTTCCAATTCCTTTTTATAAAACCTACATTTGTCTGTTTCTCCGACATGTTCAATGGACTTTGTAAACCAATATGTATGTAGTCCACTATCTTGGGCCTCCAATGTTAACATTTCATATTTTGGTTCAAATTCAACTCTCTTTAACCATTCCTGCATTCGATCCTGATCAACATGAGGTTGTTCCAAGAGGTTTCTATACTTGCAACTATATTTATGCATTTTCCACATTTTTGGCCAATTCATGTTTTTTTTTTTTTTTTTAGCACATTCAGTTGCTGCCTGATTTTTATCTACTTCTGGTTTGATTTCCATTCCCATTTAACACCAATATGCTTCTGCTAAACTAAGCAGGGAAGTCATGATAGACTTATTCTCTTCATGTTTTAAAATTTTCACTACATTTGTGTCTTGTGAGGTCAGCAGATATGTGTGCAGTCCTACAACTGCAGATCTATACATGTAATCAGTTTCAAGGAAGCCCATCCCTCCTCAGAATGGGGAATATATATCTTGGTATGCACTGATTTTTATAAATCATTTAGTGACCATGAAGCATCCTTATTGTTTTCCTATCTTATCTATCAACACGTTTTGGGACCAGTCAATCACTCCAAAACTGTAAGTTAGTACAGGAAGAGCAAATTGGTTTATAGCTTGGACTTTGTTCCTAGATGTCAATGCTGTTTTCAGTATTAATTTAAGTTTTCTAAAAATGTCTAAGTTTTATTCGCATTTGTTCATGTTTTGTTGTTGATCCTTCATCAGTTCCCAAATATTTATATACTCCCTCTTGCTCAAGTTTTTTTATATCACATTCTTGCCCAAACTGATGTTTTCTTGGTTCATAGGTTCATAGGTTTATACTAGGCTATCTGCCCTAAGGCATTTATAAGCCTAGCCCAAATTTTTGTGGCTTACGCCACCCCTTATATGAAAAAATACTGTGCCCATTAGTTTGTTGTGCCTCTGTCCAGCAGTGACACAGAGATGATTCCCGGGGTAAACCTACAATCTCCCATCCACAGGTCAAGATTTCTCTTGAACAGACCCAGCGAGGTGCTCTGCCTCACATGGACCGGGATTTTATTCCACAGCATAGGGAGTCTCTGAGTGATAAATTTATCCCTCCAGCACGTCCTATTTATGTCCGTGCTAAGGTTTAAGTCGCTTGCTCTAGTGGTTTTGGTGGATTTGGATTTTTTGAGGTGGAGCATGTCCATTAATTCCGGGTTGGACATGGCCTTGTATGTCAGGCACAAGTCACCTCTGAGCTGTAGTTTTCCTGATTTACAGATTGCTTTTGTACATTTGTCAAGACTTAATGACATTCTTATATCATCTGAAGAAGTTTTGACTATTATTTTATTTATTTATTTAAATTTGTTGACCGGGAGTGTCCGACTGGACGTAGGTCCATTTTCAGCGGAGGCCCGGGGAGAAAAGCTCCACAGTTAAAATAAACAGACAGTATTTACATTGGATTACATAGTGATTAACAATTTACATAGCAATTACTTACAACATATTTACAGATGAAGAACATAGTACATCAGTAGACAACTAGAATCTTTATCTGTGAAGTGCATACCAGACATTAACAAATGTTATAAGAAGAAGAAGTTTGTGCTGTATAATAAGTACTGGCTTATGAGCATCTGAGCTTGCTATAATCAAGGTAGTTAGTGGAGTGGAAAGAAAGGTAGTGGTTGGATGGGGTGGATGATATTAAGAGTGGGAGTTGCACATTGTGGGACTAATTACAGTTGTGCTTTCAGTTCCTCATCTGATGAGCTATACAGTTTTAAATCATCAACAAATAGAAGATGAGAGGTCTTTACACTTTGTTGTTTTTCTAGGAGCCAAATTATAGCCATGGCTGTTAAATAGACAGTTTAAATGTTAAGGGCAAGGCAGAATAGCAGCAGTGACAGGGAATCACCCTGGAATATCCCCCTTTGAATTTATATCCCATGAAATAATAATTTGTCCGTTGTCATGGCTTAATCACAAAGTGGTCTGTCATAGTTTCTTGGTCACTGTAATGTATTTGATCAGTGTGGGGTGTATCTTATACATTTTTAAGTCCTCTTTTATTCATGAATGTGGGTCACTATCAAATGCTTTTTTGTAGTCAATCCATGCCATACTCAGATTCCTCCCCTTTATACAGTTCTCCATTATGACTTTATTTAGCAACAGATGATCCTTTGCTTCATATGACTTCATATGACTTATTTTTATTACCCTTTTGTTGTATTGTATTTTTATTATTATATTGTTGTATTGTCATGATTGAATTTTCTTCTGAATGACTATAAACTCTGTTGGCAACAATTCCAGTGTATAATTTATATGTCATCAGAAGACAAGTCATTGGTCTATAATTTTTAGTATAACTTGGATAATGTGCAGATTCAGTTTTAAGTAGGAGCGCTTGTACATTAAATTTTACAATAAAAGCGCTTGTACATTAAATTTTACAATAAATCTACACTGTCATTCTTTCCAGTTTTGGCACCAGTGCACCTATCAGGATTGGGCATTTTTTTATCCTGGGTGTTGTGCAATGAGCCATCTTTTTTATTTTTGTCCTACTTCTGACCATGATGTATGCTATATAAAATACAGTCTATATATCATTATTGTCTCAGTGAGATTTTGTGAAATACAGGGTCCATCTCATGAAGGTACACACCAAGACTTGAAGATGAATTCAGTTTCAGCGGTACTACTCTCCTTTGCTTGATGACTTATCATCTCTCCATTTGGACCCTTTAATATTCTGTATGACTGTTGTTATTATCCTTAAGGATCTGCATCCAAAATCCCACTATCTCCTTATTTCTTGAATTTCCTACATTTCATTATCATTCCTTTCTACTCTGAGTTGTAGCTTTCTGCTTGTGTTAACTGTAGAGCTATAGAATACCCCTTCAAATCAGATAATTCTAAACCTCCTTCTTCTATTGGTAGGATCAACTTAGCCTACTTGACTCTTGTCATCATCCCCTCCAGGATAAAAATTTTCAACTCTTTATTAATTATCCACAACTTCTTCTCTAGTTGATAGAAATATGCCTGACTTGTGTATAAAAACTAAAGGGACTAAAATTGTTTTTACAGCTTCTATCTTTATATCCATATCTATACATAAAGAGATTGCAGTTTGTGGGGTTTTGTATTATCTTTTGTTTAGTCTCTTACTACATATCTTTAGCTGTCAAAACAGAATCTTTTTTAACCCATACTACTAAATATTTCATTTTATCATGTCCTCATAAATATGGGTATTGTTGAACTAATCCACATGCTGGTACATAGTTTACAGCTATAATTTTATTTTATCTTCATTAATTTTATATCTCTAAAAAACTTTGAAACTTTCTCAGCATGTTCTACAACATAC
Source organism: Protopterus annectens (assembly GCF_019279795.1). Classification (NCBI taxonomy): domain Eukaryota; kingdom Metazoa; phylum Chordata; order Ceratodontiformes; family Protopteridae; genus Protopterus; species Protopterus annectens. The sequence continues at coordinate 1,571,297,608 of NC_056743.1, forward strand.
TGAGATGTCCTTTTATAGTTTTATTAGGTACAAAATAATGTTGTCTGCAAATAAAGCCAACTTCTCTTTATTACCATACCAATTATATTCTTGAATTTGTGAGTCTCTTATTTTCTTTGCTAATGGTTCTAAATATAATGCAAATAATAAATGGGGAAGGAGGACACCCTTGCATGGTTCCACTGTTCAGACACAGTTTATCAGAGGAGAACCCTCCTAAATTTGATGTTTGCTTTTGATCTCTCATATATTCTCCTAATTAACTTTATTATTGTATCAGGGAATACAAATGCTTCCACTGCGTAGTCATAAAATCCCAGTTTACTCTGTTGAATGCCTTATCTGCATCAAGACTAAACAACAACAATGGCATTTTCTTTTACATTCTATCTCCCTGGGGATCATCATTGTTCTATTAATATTGTCAAATGTTTGCCTCCCCACTACAAAACCATACTGACCCATATCTATCAACTTTGGTAACACCTTTGCTATTCTTTTAGCCATTATAGACATAAACACTTTATAATTTTGATTTAAAATTGAAATGGGCCTATATAAAGCTAGCTGGAATGGGTCTTTATCATCTTTAGGCATTACAGCCACCATAGCTTTTGTCCAGGATATTGGTGCTTCCCCTCCTTTTAAAATACCATTAAACAAAACCTTCCAGATCTTTAACACTTTCTTCCCTCCTAGCTTCCAGACTTCCACTAGAATACCATCTATTCCTGGAGACTTTCCTGCAGATTGGTTACATATCACCATTTTGATCTCATCTTATCTTATGTTAACTGTTAATTGTTGAGCCTCATTTGCCGCTGACCTTGGCACATTTAAGTTTTCCATAAATATTTCCATTTGTGATATGTCTTGATTTCCACATTCTCTGCTTTATACAAATTTTCATAAAATTTCCAAAATATCTCTAGATTTCTGGTTATTTTTCTTTTTACCATCTCCCTGAGTTTGGTGACATCCCTTTCTACCTTTTGTTGCCTAAGTCATTGTACCAAACATTTTTGTGCTCTGGAGTCATTATTGAAAGAGAAAATAGTTGCTTAACAGAAATCTGTCTAAAGTACCGCATATTATCCAGATATTTCCTTATTTTCCCTTTAGCACTCTGCAGTTATGCCTCTTCTTTTTCTATGATATTCTATATATTCTGCAATAGTTTACCCTTTTCCAGCCCTTATAAATAATTCTTGTTACTTCTTAACCATATCACTTTTGTTTTATTTCTACCCTGGTTTTAAACTCCAGTTTCATTGTATTTCATTCACTAGATATAACTTCTAAAGAATGTTCTATCTTCCAAAATCCTCTATTTTTAACAGATAGGGTGGGGAAGCACCAGTATCTCATTTTTAGTTCATTAGCCTTAATTTTTATCATAGTTATAGGTTCATAGGTTCATAGGGGTGTACTAGGCTAATGGCCCTAGGGCCTTTACAAGCCTAGCCATAGGATTACACTGGTATCGTGCCACCCAACCTTAGTTCTCAGTGCCTCTGTTGAGCAGAGCCACTGGAGTTATCCCCAGGGTGAATTTTCTATTTCCCATCCACTCATCAAGATTTCTCTTGAAGAGGGTCAGCGAGGTGCGCTGCTTGACATGTATGGGAAGTCTATTCCATAGCATGGGCAATCTCTGGGTTATGAACCTGTCCCTCCAGTACATTCTGTTGATTGTGGTAATGAGGTTGAGGTCTCTGGAGTGTGTGGTGTGGAGGGATTGGGATTTCTTTCGATGTAGCATTTCTAACAGAGCTGAGTCAGACATGGCTTTCTAAGTCCAGCAGAGATCGCCTCTAAGTAGGCGATATGAGACAGAGAATAGTTAGAGTTTTTTGAGTCTGTCCATATAGGACAAGTGTTTAAGGCGTAGGATCCTCTTTGTGAGGTACTTTTGTGCCCTCTCCAGTTGTTGCAGGTGTCTAGTGAGGTATATGCCAAATGGGGCATTGTACTTGATGATTGGCCTAATGAGGGAAGAGTAGAGGGAGAGGGAGACAATGACCTCTTTCTTCCTGAATGCAAACCCCTTAGTAATTAGATGTACCACATAGAAGAACTTTTTGACTACAGTGGCAATGTGGTGATCAAAAGAGAGGTTGCTGTTAACCTGTGTTCCCAGATCTCTTATAATGCCTTCTGTGTTCAGTGGACTACCATCAATGTGGTAATTCATGGGAACTGAGTTTTTCCCAAAGGGGATGACAACACATTTTTTGGCATTGAGCTTAAGGCCATGGCTCTGACACCAGTCGTTGGTCTCAGTGAGGCCATTCTGTAGGATGTCAACATCACTTGGGAAGTTAATAATAGCTCCCACCTTGCAATTGTCTGCGAACATTGTCAGCCATAGTCCGTTCGTGTTGGCCTGGACTTCAGAGAAGTAGATACCAAACAGGAGAGGACCCAGGACTGAACCCTGTGGGACTCCACTTGTGACTAGTCAGTAGTCTGACTTGGAGTCAGCTACTTTCAAACTGTGGGTTCTATCTTTGAGCCAGTTTGCAACCCACCTAGTGATATAGGGGTTGATGCGTAGCTTAGTGAGTTTTTCTATGATTCCTGAGTGGGGAATGGTATCAAAGGCCTTGGCCAGATCAAGGTAGACTGTATGAACCACCTTGCCTTCATCCACTGCTCTGGTGACTGACTCAAAAAAGTCGACCAGGTTGAGCAAACATGATCTACCCTTCACAAAACCAAACTGTGTGGGATCCAGAGTTTGGAGATTCCATATATCCTTGTTTATTAGGTCCATGATGATGCGTTCCATAGCTTTGCATATCAGACTCATCTGGCTAATGGGGCGATATTTCCCAGGGTTTGTAGTCACTCCTCCTTTGTGGAGAGGGATGACTGTAGCAGTGTGCCATTCAGTAGGGGCAAAGCCTGAGGTGAGGCTGTGATTGAACAGGGCACACAGGTGAGGTGCCAGTTCACTCTGTAGTTCATGTAGAATACAGCCAAGGATATTGTCAGGTCCCATAGAAGCTGTAATGTTAAGTTGTCTATCTCGCCTTCATTCTTGCTGGTTGGTTATCGGCTCCGACTCGGCCATCTTCTAAAGCTCAAGAGCTATATACTGGCTCGAGGCCTCCCCATATCCCATGATGCTTGGCGCTAGAAACCCAGATCTTGTTTGCCGCTTCTGCTGCGAGGTTGCTCTACTGGCTCAGGTCATATAAAACTTTTATATTGTGTCTTTTCGTTCATAAAACTAGTTAGTTTTAGCATAGAAATTCTTGTTTAGATATATCTTTGGTATTGTAGTCGTGTTCATGTCTGAATCCTTGTCTTTTCCCCTCAGAAACTCATTTTTATTTAGAGAGTTTCCCCTCCCCCTTTTCTCTTTCCTCTTAAGGTTTTCCATTTAAGTTAGAGGATAACCTTACCTCTAAAAGGTTTCCATTTAAGTTGGAGGATAACCTTTTATCTCCCTATCTTCCTTAAAAAAAAAAAAAAAAAAAAAAGAATTCCTTTATTACTATTAGTTAGTTTAGCTATAGTTAATTATAGTTGTAGTGTAGTTGGTTCTGGTAACTGCAGTGTATTTTTTTGTGGTTAGTTACCATAACCCTTTGGTGTGTGTGTTTTTTCCTTGGTTGTTCTTCTTTCAGGATGTCCAAGGATCCTAAGCCATCCAGATTCAAGAAGTGCGACTCATGCTATCAGAAGATGTCTCTGACAGATGGTCACACTTTTTGTGTTTATTGTCTGGGCGCCATGCACCTGCAGGACTCTTGCTCGATTTGCCATGCGTTCAGTCCAAGAGTCCTGCAGGAGCGCAAAAACAAATTGATCTTGAGGGGTCTGCTTAAACCCCAAGATTCTCCGGCGAAGGCTCAGCCCGTGAAATCTTCTAGGCCACCTAAACCTTCGGCTTCCAGTTCGGAGCCATCGTTGGGTGAAGCCATACCATCCATCTCAGCTCCGGCTGGAACCGATGTTCCTCCCTCCCAGTCAGCTCCGACACGTTCTTCAGAGCCGTCTGAGAGTAGAAAAAGGTCCAGGTCTCCTTCTCTGGAGTCGAAACTTTCAGCTCCGAAGTCGCCTCTGCTCCAGTTGGAGCATAGACATCGCTCATCCCACTCTTCTGGGTCCTCAAGACTTTCGGACCATGACTTGGAAAGAGTGGTCAGTAGGCTGTTAAAATCACAGGCCCTAGCCAAAATATTGTCCAGCCCCCCTCATCAGGCATCGGCTCCATCCACAGCTGTAGATATTCTTCCTCCGACTCATCCTATGATCTCGGAGCCAGAGTTTGTTGGGGTTCGAGTTGTGGAACCATCGGCTCCGATACCTTCTCCTTTGGTTCCATCGTCGGCTCCGATCCCTTCCATGGTACCGTCCCTGGAGGGATATGGGCACTGAGACTCCCTCGTCGGCTCCGAGGGGGCGAGTGGCATTGGACCCTTGTCTGACCCCGCTCTCTCCCTCGGCGCTTTGGCTCAGGTGAGCTCAGCTCCCACATTTGCCTCAGAGCCATCCTCTTCGGTACGGGGAGGGGTTCTGGTTTCTTCGGAACCGGAGCCATCTCTGCATCTGGGCAGGGACACCTTCGAAGTGATGAGGAGTGTACTGGCCCCAGAGTCAGTCCCACGATCGACCCCATTGGCTCCTCCCCCTAGGGTGCCTGCGTCAGCCTCTGCCCCTCTTCCAGACCCCAAGCGTGGGGATCCAGCACTCCAGGACACCCCTTTGGGTGTATCCTCCTCTTCCGAGGCCTCCCCTGACCATTCAGAGGAGCCACCTCGCAAGAAGAAATGCAAGAGGAAGCATGTTGACTCCCCTGAGTCTGTTACATCGGATACCGACTTAGAGGAGTCGGAAGGGTCCCCAAGATCCCTCTCTGAAGATGTCTCCTTCTCAGACATCCTTGAGATGCTTAGTCAGAGGGGGAACTGGACTGCCCTAAGCCCTTCCGAGAATGAGTCGGTATTCCTGGACGCATTTGGATCCCAACCTTCCACCTCCTGGGTGTCTCCGCCTTTCGACCCACTGATATCTGTGGTGGCTTGGAAGGCGTGGACGGCTCCAGATACAGTGGAACCGACCCCTAGAAGACCTGCCAAATTCATTACTGCACCACAGGACAAACATTTCTTGACCAAAGGTATCCCCGTTGATGCCATGGTGGTAGCGGCGGCCACAAAGAAGGAGTTGGCTGAAACTTCTTCATCTGTCCATCTCCCTAACAAGGAGTCCAGGATGATGGACAGATATGGGAAGCAGATGTTCTCTTCAGCGACCTTCTCTATGCGGTCCCTGAATTACCTGTGCCACTTTACCCATCTTCAGAGGGATCTCCTGAAAGAGCTTGGAGATACCCTCCAAGATCCATCAGCTGAGGGGGCCCAGGCTAGGGCAGCCTCCAAGCTGGCGGCTCTTAGTTCAGTGGTAAACTCCTCCATGAGGCTCATTTTGTATGCAGCCGATGGGGCGAGTTGAGCCGCAGGCACAGGCGTGGCCCTAAGGAGGCACGCTTGGATGCGGCTATGTAACTTTGCGGAACCTTTCAGAGCATCTTTCACCAACATCCCTTTTGATGGTTCCTCTCTCTTTGGATCACAGGTGAAGGATACCCTTACCAGGTGTGAGCAGGAAGGCAAGACTCTCTCTGCCGTAGGAGTCTGTTTTTCCACTCCTTCCAGACCATATCCCAAGGGTCAGAAGAGTGGAAAGATGTGGTTCCGGAAATCCCAGGGAGCCTTGCTGGACACACGTGGTGAGTTTCCCTCCAGGGGCAGAGGAGGGAACAATAACAGATGCCGCCCTCTTGGCAGAGGGGGTCTGCAAAATCAGGGCAGCAGAGAATCTTTCTCTGACAAGCCCTTCCAGCATCCCTGAAGGGTTGCCCGGCTGCTCACCTCTGGAGGCAGTCGGGGGAAGATTATCGCTGTACCCAAGAGCCTGGCAAGATATAACACAAGGCAAATGGGTACAGTCGGTTATATCTGGAGGCTACAAAATTCCCTTTGTTCACGCACCTTTATTGTTGAACAAGTCCCTTCCAGATGTTCCACCCAATCTCAGGGATCAAGCAGTTCAGGAAGTTTCAAAACTGCTAAGAAAAAGGGCCATCCAGCAAGTCCCAGCAGACCAGCAAGGATCCGGAATTTACTCAAGGTTATTTTTGGTACCAATAAAGACAGGGGACTGGAGACCCATTTTGGATCTCAGCAGACTAAACAGGTCTGTACAAAGAATGAAGTTTCGGATGGTCACGCTACAGTCCATTTTACCCTTCCTGGGTCAGGACAATTGGATGTGCTCCATAGATCTTCAGGATGCGTACTACCACATCAAAATGGACAGGTGCTCCAGAAGATTCCTGCACTTCCGGCTGGGAGCCAGCCATTATCAGTTCAGAGCTCTGCCCTTTGGTCTCACCACAGCCCCCAGGGTGTTCACCAAATATATGGGAGTAGTTACCGCTCACCTGAGACGGCAAGGATTCCAGGTGTTTCCGTATCTAGATGACTGGCTCCTTACGGATGCCTCCCTGATCGGGTGGGGGGGGGGCATTATCAGGGCAGAACAGTCCAGGGTAATGGCAACCTCAAGAGTACCATCTGCACATAAACGTCTTGGAGATGAGGGCCATGCTTTTAGCGTTGCAAGCTCTTCAGGACTCTCTTCCTACCGGGACAATTGCAATTCAAACGGACAATATGTCAGTCGTGTGGTACATCAACAAGCAGGGCGGAACCAGGTCCTACTCCATATGTCGAGAAGCACTCAGACTCTGGCAGTGGGCGATCTCTTCCCAACGGTTTCTGACTGCAATGCATATCCCTGGGAAATCCAACATCATAGCAGACAGGCTGAGCAGAGCTATTCTCATGCCTCACGAGTGGTCTCTGAATCAAGTAGTAGCGGACCAAATCTTCCTCAAATGGGGGCAACCTTGCTGCGACCTCTTTGCCACCCCCTTCAACAGCAAGTGCAGCAACTTCTTCTCTCTCCTACCACATCCAGAGCATTCCCTCAGAGACGCTCTAGTCCACGACTGGCCTCAGGGACTTCTGTACGCTTTCCCTCCTTTTCCCCTAATTCCCAAGCTGATACAGAAAGCTACTGTATTGGGTTGCAGAATGATCCTCATTGCTCCATACTGGCCTCGACAAATATGGTTTCCTTTCCTTCATTATTATCTTATTGAGCAGCCTTGGACTCTGGACCCAGCTCCAGACCTCCTGATCCATCAATCGGGCGGGCTGCATCATTCCCTACAATCTCTCAAGCTCACGGCTTGGTTGCTCCACTTCCAACCCTAGCTAGGCTTCCTGATATCTCCCAATCGGTGTGTGAAATCATTTTATCATCACACAAGTCTACCACTAGAAAAACTTACGCTAGTAAGTGGAAACGTTTTTCTTCCTGGGCAGAGGCTAAGAATATAGACCCCTTTTCAGCCCCTGTTCACCACATCCTGGAATTTCTTGTGGAGCTTTTTCATACTGGGTCTGCTTCCGCTACAGTTAGAGTGCAGTTAGCAACAATTTCAAATTTTCACACTGGCCTTTCAGAAAGTAGTATAATGTCTCATAAGCTTTGTAAGGCCTTCCTCAGAGGAACCACTCTGCTCAGGCCCCCAGTTAGAGATCCTCCACCCCCGTGGGATCTGAATATGATTCTAGCCTCTCTAATTTTGCCCCCCTTCGAACCTGCAGCTTCCTGTTCTTTGAAATTTTTATCTTGGAAAGCACTTTTTCTGGTAGCAATTGCTTCAGCGAGAAGAGTTTTTGAACTGCAGGCTCTTTGTATCCGTCCCCCGTTCCACAAAGACAGGGTTGCTCTTAGGACTAATCCTTCCTTCCTTCCTAAGGTCTCTTCTGAGAATAACTTGAACCAGTCCAGTGACCTTCCTGTATTTTTTCCCAACCATTTCAACAGGGCAGAATATAAGTTACATCAATTAGATGTTCACAGGCAACTGCGCTTTTATTTGCATAGGACTAAGGACTACAGAAAATCGGATCAGCTTTTCCTCTCTTATGTAGAGGGCAAACAAGGCCTACCAGTATCAAAAGTAACTTTATCTAGGTGGCTGACTTCTATCATAACCTTTATCTATCAGCTGAGGAAGAAAGAATTGCCTGTTAAACCTAAAGGCCACTCCACCAGAGCATTAGCCACTTCTGTTGCGTTTCAAGCTAGGTTGCCCATGGAATCTATTTGTGCAGCGGCCACGTGGGCAAATCCTCATACTTTCATCTCGCATTATAAGTTTGACTTGGTTTCCAACAGCAGAGCTGATTTTGGTTCCACTGTTCTGAAGAATCTGTTCCACTGAGCCACCCAGGGTATTAGGTGCTAGGGACGCTGTCCCAACCAGCAAGAATGAAGGTGAGATAGACAACTTAACGTAAAGAAGTTATGTACCTGCCATAACGTTCCATGTTAGTTGCCTCCTCTCGCCTTCTTTCTTGCGTCCCACCCGCCATCCCCCTATCCTACTAGACCGAGAAGAGTTTCTCTATGGATTTACACTGGCTGAGTCTTCTCTGGCTATCCCACTCTACCTAGTAGTCTCTATAGTTGGGCTTATGTATGATAGGGTAGGATTCCTTCATTATTTTGTATGCTGTTAGTTTCACCAAACAAGATCTGGGTTTCTAGCGCCAGGCATCATGGGATATGGAGAGGCCTCGAGACAGTATGTAGCTCTCGAGCTTTAGAAGATGGCCGAGTCGGAGCCAAAGATCGGCTCCGAACCAACCAGCAAGAAAGAAGAAGAGAGGAGGCAACTAACATGGAACGTTATGGTAGGTACATAACTTCTTTTTCTTGGCCTTGGACAGTGCTGTTTTAACCTGTGCAGCAGTAATACTGGGTGCCTGGCAATCTACTGGTATTGTGATTGGTCCTTTAGGGGGGAGAGGGGTAAAGTTGACACTGAATCTGTCAGCCAGTATATTGGCAATATCTATTGGCTAGGTATAAGATGTACTATTGTGCAGTAGCTGAGAGCAAATCTGGGTATTGCCATGGAGATTCTTTACATAACTATAGAAAGCCTTGTGGTTGTCTTTACTATCGGCTGCAATTCTGTTTTCATAGCTAGGTTTAGAGGATTTGATGAGGGATCTCAACTTTTTGTTGAGGCTGATAAGGGAGTTTTTCCAGTCTTGGGACTTTACCTTATTCCGCATCAGTTTCCTCCTTGTGTTGTAGAGTTTGTTTATGGCAGGGGACCACCAGATTGGCTTCCTTTTTTGGAGAAAAGCAACTTGGTTCTATTGGGTATGGCAAGATCCATGCATTTGTGTACGTGTTTGTATAGTGCATTGGTGTATGATTCAGCGATGGATGTGGATTTCCAAGGTGATTTGCTTGTGGTCGGATATAACCAGGGAGGGGTTGACTATTGGTGTAGAGCAATGGTCGCCCATGTTAGTAATGACCAAATCAAGGATGTTGCTACCTCTAATGGGGGTAAGAACAAGCTGGTCCAGGCATTGGAATTAATGAATTCCAGGAAACGTTGGGCAAGTGTATTGGTACATGAGTAGTTTTCATAGTTAATGGAAGAGTAGTTGAAGTTGCCCAGTATTAGAGTGTTAGGTTGGACCCTAATATTCTCCAAGGTGGTTAGGAATGTGGAGTGTGAGTCTTGGGACATGATTGGGGACCTATAGCAGACTACGACCTGAATCACTGTCTTACCCAATGGTAGCTGCACCTGAAGTATCTCTGATGCGTTATGTTGGGCTACCAGTCTGGAGGTATGTGCATCCTTTATGAATATGGAAGCACCACTGCCTTTGAAGCTTTGGTCTAAGTTCTGGGGCTGAAAGGTGTGGAATTTGTTACAGCCTGGTAGTACAGGGTTGCTTTCTGCTGCCTTGAACCAGGTCTCTGTTACAGCACAGATGCCCATGTTCTCCATTTTAAGGAGTGCTTCGAGTGAGTGCATTTTGAGATTTAGACTTCTAGTGTTGGGCAGCATGTCCCGCAGATTGCATTTGTTTGTAGCTGTTATGGTGGTAATTTGGTCTTTGGAACACTGCCTAAAAAAGGCACTATAGGGGTGGCAAGAGCCTTGGCCAGTATCCGGAATCCCAGGGGTGACAGATGCAGGCCATCTCTGGCAAAGCATCGAGGTCTGTCAGTCATGTCATCCCAGGCAGACAGATACTGGATCCCCTTAGAATGATACCAGAAACTTAGCCAATTGTTGAAATCAATAATTTTCTGCTTGTACTGTGGTATCATTCTGGGTGATGGTAGGATGCTGCTCAGGGTTAGGGTCATACCCACCTGGGCTACATAATCTGAGAGCTCCTCCTTGTCTCTTTTCATGTATTCCAGGGAGGTACATCTCAGGTCATTCACACCCGCATGTACAATGACAGAGTCATATTTGTACCTGTTGTTGAGGGACCTGAGTGTGTGCATTATGTGGTGGATCCTGGCACCTGACAAGAAGCTGACTGTTATGTTCTCCTTATTCGACCTAGTGGGACATCAGTGTGCCTCACTATCGAGTCACCTATGACTAGTATGTTGGACATGCTGTTTTGCCTTAGGGGCTTTGGTTGAGCAGCACACTGTTTAGGGGAGTTATGTGTCTCATGATTAGTATTGTGTTTTGGTGGTCAAGTGCATTTCTGCCTTGGAGGTCTCTGCTGTTTGGGTAGATTTTTATTAAGAGCTTCCGTGAAGGTGGGTGTGAGGTTTGTGTTTTTATGTGAAGGCAGTGCTGGTGTGTGTTCTGGAGGGCTTTGTGTTCCATATCGTGTGGTGCAAGTGTTGTCCTTCTCCTCTTGACCAGCTATTCCGGTCTTGGCTGAAGAGTGCATGTCTTCCAATTTGGATATAAAAATGTATCTCTCGCAAGTCTGAGTGTTGGAAGGTAAGAGGAGAAGGTTGTCGGTGTACATGAGGCAGTTGCTGCATTGCCTCAGGATGCCCAAGTTCACCAGGTTAATAGGAGAAAGCACAGGGAACTGACCTTTATACATGCCTGGAGGGGTGGGCATTATAATAAGTACTGAAGCTGGTTCCTTGTAGAACATTTAGTGCTGGTAGTACTTTGTGTGCTACAATAATTGCTAGAAGAAGTCTGGTAAAGTGCTAGACTAATAAGCTAGTAAAAGTGCAGGAGAGGAGAGAACTAGCAGGTCTAAGGGAAAATTTGAAGAGCAGACTTTGGCAGCGCTCAGAAGTTTGCAAACTGTCCTGGATACAGCAAGTCTGTATCTGGACTAGACTAGTTACAGGAAAGGTAGGAAACAAGTGCAAATGTGGGGTTTTAAACCAGAAAGTTTAAAGAGATGGAAAAACTGCCTAAATGGCTAATAAACTATAATTTCTGCATCAGAAACCAGTCATCTTGTGGTATATATGCTACCACTCCCACTGACAAGCTAGAAGGCTTCCCTCCAACACAGAAAGGCTTGGGGGGCTCAGAAGCTTACAAATAGTCCTGGATACAGCATATCTGTATCTGGACTAGACTAGTTACAGGAAAGGAAGGAAACAAGTGCAAATGTAGAATTTTAGACCAGAAAGTTGAAAGAGGTGGAAATAACTGCCCAAACAGCCAATAAATTACAATTTCTGGGCCAGAAACCACTCCTCATGTGGTTGATAGACTGCCTACTGATTACCACTCCCACTGATAATCTAGAAGGCTTCCCTCCAACACAGAAAGGCTTGGGGGGCTCAGAAGCTTACAAACAGTCTTGGATACAGCAAATCTGTATCTGGACTAAACTAGTTACAGGAGAAGTGGGAAAGAAGCTCAAATGGGGGCTTTTAAACCAGAAAAGTTGAAAGAGATTGAAAAACTGCCCAAACAGCCAATAACTACAATTTCTGGGCCAGAAACCACTGTTTACCACTCCCACTGATAAGCTAGAAGGCTTCCCTCCAACACAGAAAGGCTTGGGGGGCTCATAAGCTTACAAACAGTCCTGGATACAGCAAATCTGTATCTGGACTAGACTAGTTACAGGAAAGGTGGGAAACAAGTGAAATGCGGGCTTTTAAATAAGAATGTCGAAAGAGATATGATCTGAAATAGTTACTGGATGTGTTTCAAAGCTCTCAACTGAATGCGCACATTCCTGTGAAATGTAATTTCTGTCTAGTTTTGCTCAGATGTTGTACTTTGGGGAATAATATGTAAATTCCCACTGAGTTCCTACAACTGAATTAATTTCTTTCATACCAAATATTTTCAGAAATTTATTTGGAAATCTACCCTCTTTTTTATATTTTCCCTTCCAGGCCCTCAAGATGCATCTTCACTGTTGCAAAATCACATTCTAATCCCCACTTATAAGTAATATTCTCTGGTGAAAGCTAATTATTTCTATCTTAAAAAAAAAGTTTTAGGTGAAATGTAAATACACGCCAGCATAATCCTCTTCCCTTGTCAGCAGCCCCTTACTACCACAAATGTACCATTATTATAAATGTTCCTCTTCTATAACTGTTGGAGCTCCTCTAGCAATTAATGTAAGTATTCCTGCATTCCTTTTTTCCCCAATACTCTGCTGAATATCCATCCTGAAATCCTTTCTTTATCACCTATTATATATGACAGTTTGTTTAGCCATCTAATTCCAGCTTTTGTGATTCATGCATACACTGATGTCTGGCAGGTTCATCTTTGTATACAGTTATTTCTTCTCCTGTCCATTTGAACCCATGTCATATTTCACAAGAATTTTGTTTTAATGAACCCCGCCGAAAAAAAAAAAAGAGACACACAACCATAATACCCCCACACTCCTAATTTAATATAAACACACAAAATTATATATGTTTTCAAATAATGAAGTTTAACCCTGCTAATAGAACAATTGTACCAAATAGACAGCTGCATGTGCACGCACACACACACGCACACACACACACGCACACACGCATACACACACACACACACACACACACACACACACACACACACACACACACACACACACACACAGGCATTATCTGACCTAAAGTTAAGGTTATCCATGCTAAGACACATGTTACTGCCAGTGCTCCTGCATGATCTTGTTTTATCTTTATTCTCCGCCTAGATGTGAAAAATAACTTGCTTACTTTCAGAAAACATTAACTTTTAGCCTCAAAGTAATGTTTGCTCTGGCTTCTTATTGCCCTGTGATCAACTTTTCTCCATGGAAACATAAGAAAAAATGTACCCCACAGCTGCAGGCTTCTAAAGTCACGCTGAACATTTATTGTGAAAGAAAAACTTTTCACTTCATTCAATATTCTGTTATTTATGTGTTTCCACTTAAAATCCATTATTATATTAAGCCAAATGTCTTAAGCCAGACATTCACTTATGCAAAGTAAGAGAAAAAATATCAGCTGTACATACATTATGATCTGTGTACTTTTATACCTCATCCCCACCTCAACAACCCAAGATTACAGTCTCTTAGCTTAAACATGCATTTGTCCAGCCTTTGTTTCTACTTTTGCGTTGTAATGCCAATATTCCTTAATACTAAGAAATAAGGAAGGAAAGAAAGAAAAAAAGGCATCTGTTTACTATAGTATCTTATCACATGCAACAATATCTGAAAATGCTTTATTATATAACGTTATTTATATTGTGAAAGGTTTTATAGAAATACTGCTAAGAACAGAACTTTTTTACTTAGTTACCTTTTTCCTTCCCTTTTCCCTTTGTGTCCTTAAAAACATTAATGACATGAAGTAGGCAAAGCCTTTCAGTGCCCCACAAGATTAACAAAGTCAACAAAAGTCCATTCTTTCCACTTTTTCTTGTGCAGCCATATTTCTCACATGCAGTCATTCCTTTGTAATCTTACATTTATTCACTAATGCCCATATTGCTAGTCTTCTTACTGTTCATCTATATCTTCCAACTCCAGACTTTGGTTTAATTCCAAGGTACTCCTGGTTCATCTAGTCAACTCCTTTGCTTTTCTGTCTTTCAAGAATTTCTCTTTGGAACATTGAAAACGTTTTCATTGTCAAAGTCTCTCTTTGACCTTTATTATCGGAAGAATGAGAAGCAGAGTCACATTATGCTTGATGGCTCACTTTTTGCTGAACAAACTGCTAAGCCTGTTCTGCATCAAAAAATGAATTTGATCCTCCAGGAAAAAAAAAATTCTGAGAAGAGTGGATACAGCAGCTTGAACCTTACTCCTGCCTCTCGACATTCCCTAATTGCTGGAATAAATATGCTTCTTTTCTGCCTGGTGTACAGTGAATAATCATTTTCCATAGACACTCTGTTATCTCTGACTTTGAACACTTTGCCTTCTGCTACAGTTTTGTCAGAATGAATTATTTCTGCTGGTAGGATTGCATCTTTACTAATACAGGTCTTGGCTGTTTTCTCATGGCCAGGTTTGGAGCATACACATGATGTATACTTTCAATTAACAAATGCTGCTGTGGAATACCAGTCCATTTGCTTATTTGTGGTTTCATAAAATTAGTAGTCTATTCCTTCCAGTTTCCCTGGTACAGCAGAATATTTTAGGTTTTCCCTGGTTGCTCTGTTCTCTAATTCTACCATTTTTGAAACTTCTTTTTTGTGCAGTTTCAGACAGACTTTTCTTTACTTCGACCTCTGATTTTTGATTTTTTCAGTTTTACCAGTTCATCTGAATATCTGTTTAAATCTTCTTCCATCTTTCCAGTCTATTGTTATTTGAGTTGATATACTCCTTCATTGTTTCATTCATTCTAATTAGCACTGAGCACATTTGATTTATTTTTAACTCTTGAATACTGGAAGCTGGAGCTTGAACTTCTTTTTGTGAACAGCTGCAGTATTCTTCTCAGTCAGTGTTTTCCCTTCAGCTGTTCTAGCTAATTTTCTTTCAGGCTGTCTTAGTTTTTTTCTTTACTGTCATCATTTGGTTCTTAATGCAAAGAGCCAGGCTGCCTCCTTCCCCATGATGGGTGAGCTGGAGTTGGACGCTCACTCCCATCCACTCCAGTGAAAGCCTTCTAAAGCCCATGCTGCTAATAGAACATGAGATGACAGGGCTGTATCCCTGTGTGACATGGGGCTGGTTGCTTTTGTGAAATGTTTGAGAATGATTTAAAATTGCTGTTACTTTCCAAAAGCTCTTTTAAATTCTGTCATTTATCCAGAAATAAATACCATGCTTTGCTGGACTTAAGAACTTATAACAAATTTTAATCATAAATCTCACAACTACATATTACTCACTAACCAAAGTGACACCATCTCATCACACTAAGAAAAACTCACATATACTAAGCTCACAAACAATTAATATTAAAAAGCACATACTCACACTCCTACAAACTCTGCTAACCTCTGGTGACATTCACCCTAATCCAGGTCCCCTCTCAGCCAGACAGACATCTAACCTGCTGATCTTAAATCTCAACATAAGAAGTATCACCAACAAGCTAACAGATCTACATGCATTCATAGCCCACTACAACCCTGATGTACTAACCATTACAGAGACCTGGTTTAAACCCAGTATCCAAGATGAAGACTTTCTTCCTCCAGGGTATAATACACTTAGATCTGATAGAACAAACAGGAAAGGAGGAGGAGTAGCCATTCTCTTTAAAAACACCCTTAACCTCCAGCTTCTGCACATCTCACCACCCACTTTTCAAAATGCTGAAGTCCTATTCTGTCCTATCCATAAGAAACACCAAGAAGATCAATATAATATGCTGCTACATACCACCAGGCAACATCTCACTCATAATAGAAGACATCCTACACTGGCCAAAGGACAATCTACCACAGGAAACAATCCTTCTAGGAGACCTTAACACTGACTGGGCAGCCTGTAACTCCAGCAGTCCCTCTACACATATCAATCTATATGGGTTCTCTCAACTAATTGAAGAACCAGCTAGAATAGATAAGAAAACAAAGAAAGAATCCATACTGGACTGGACACTAACCAACTATCCCAAACAAAACTATACAGTAGGCTGTCTCCCAGATGACCTAAGTAATCATCTCCCCACCTTCCTACTCCACAAACACTCCAATCACCCCAAACCAGTAGTCTACAAACTCATAAGGGATGACTTTAACCTTACCCCATGATACCTAAATACTGTCCTAAGACACTGCAACTGGGAACCACTACGGACACTTGGGTTAGACCAGGCAGTAGACCACTTCAATACTACCTTCTCTAACATCCTTAACAGTGTAGCTCCCAGCAGAAAGATCAGAGTTAAAGCCAACTACGCACCCTGTCTACATAGGGACACCAGAGCCTTACTAAAAGCCAGAGATAAAGCCTGGAAAACCTGGAAAACTGAAAAAACCCTAGCTCCAGGCAGTACTATCAACAGCTTAGAAACAAAGCCAAGGCTGAATCCAAAATAAACAAACAAAACTATTTTCTTAGCGCCCAAAGAAAATATTCAAATAATCCACAAAAATTCTGGCATGCCATTAACTCCCTACTAAAGCCAGGCAAAACCACTACTCCAGCACCCAGCTCTACTAACAATACCCTAGACATAGCTTCTCAATTTAATAACCATTTTACCAAGTCCATGTTAGCCCTGGTAGTCAAATAACCAAAAACAATCTACCTCAATCACAACCCAGCCTATCCCACATCACCCCCTCTTTCAGCCTATCAGCAGTGCCCACCTCAACTATCAAAAAACTCCTCCTAAAACTAAAACCAACCACATTGACAGCCGACAACATACCTGCTGCATACCTGAGAATGGCTAGTGATTCTCTATCATATCCTGTCTCCGTCCTAATCAACCGTTTCATACTAGAATCCTACATACCCAAACTCTGGAAAGTATCTCACATCATTCCTGTCCATAAAGGAGGTAACTCCATCTACCACACAACATGGTTTCCGTCCACATCACAGCACTACCACAGCCCTTCTGTCCTTCACTAATCATATAAACCTTCACAGGAATGATAACAAATATGTATCAGCCATTTTCATAGACCCCTCAAAAGCATTTGATATGGTCTCCCACCCCATTCTACTAGACTCACTAACATCACTATCCTTCACCTCTTCCACTATAGCCTGGTTCAGAAGCTACCTATCTGACAGGCAACAATCAGTCCAGTGGAAAGGAACTGTGTCTCCACAACTTCCAACTACCATAGGAGTCTCACAAGGCTCTATACTGGGCCCACTATTGTTCTCTGTTTTCACAAATAACCTCAATAGCTCTACACAACATACCACACTCATATAATATGCAGATGATTCAACCCTGATCTGTTCCGCCTCATCCCCCACTACCCTACATGCACTCACTCAGTATACTTTTAACTCAATAGAAAAATGGATATCAGGTATCCAGCTACTTCTAAATCCCAAAAAGACAAACTGTTACTATTTACTCCTAATAGATAAAAAAATAACCCTCTCCTTTACCATAACATCAAAGGATGGCACCACCATCTCCCCTTCTAACCACACAAAACTTCTGGGCATCGAAATAGACAATAATCTCCACTTTGATGTACACATCTCACATACCATAAAACTAGTTCAGAAAAAGCTGGGCTCCCTATACAGGCATAAGTCCTTTCTCTCACAAAAAGCAAGTCACTCTTGCACAAACCCACCTCCTCTCAACTCTATTATATGCAGCACCAATCTTTACCCAAATCAGACAATGTGACCTAGACAAACTAAAATCATGCTACAATAAAATAGCAATGTTTGCTACAAACTCAACCTATAGAAACCATCACTGTACTACACTAAAATAACTAAAATGGCTTGAGCTACCGCAGCTACTTAACTATCACCAGCTGGGCACAGCCTACAATATTCTCAAATATCCTGAGAAACCCCCCTCATTATCCAACCTACTTACTGTCTACACTGCAAACCAGCACCTAAGATCTAGTGAAAAATCTCTCCTCTCCATCACCAAGGCTAACAATAATGCAGGGAAAGTGCTCTACTCCCACACCATTGCCAGAAGTTGGAACTCTCTTCCCCTATCCGTGTCCAATGCCCCCTCCACATCCATATTCAAAACTCCCTCAAATTGCATCTTCTCAGTACCTGGTTATGCCCTTGTATTACATAACCCTACCCACACTGCTACTAACTCCCCATACTGCCTTCTGATCACATGCTGGATCTCTGATCCCCTGTAGGCTTGGTCGTCTGAAAGAGTATTCTTAACTGTAGAATCTTACTTGATTAATTGATCTATTTTCTTCTCTTACCAATGTATAACTGACATTGTCTTTTTATTTATGTTCTATAACTTCTCTCACCTGGAGTGTCTTAGTAATTTCTTGTCATATTACTATGTTCAGCATACATGATGAGACCTGTTTTGTGCATTATGCTAGATGTACTGGAACCGAAGTTGTTTTTTTTTTTACCTATGTTCTATATTTTCTTTTACCTGGAGTGTTTTTTTTTACCTGTTGTTATATTACTATGCTCAACATACATGATGTAACCTGCTTTGTGTATTATGCTGGATGTACTGTATTTGTATAACTTGATGCCGGAGCTTTTCTCCCCAGGCCTCCGCTGAAAATGGACCTGGTCCAGTCAGAATTTCCTGGTTAACAAATGTAAAAATAAATAAAATAAAATAAATAAATAAATAATAGAAGCTGATATGGATTAAACAAGTACTGTTATTAATTATGAGTCATCATCAACAACCCCCTTCTTCTCATTTTCTACATGGAAGCAGGGTGCTGCGTCAACTGCCCCAGCTTCTGCACCATACAAAAGTACTGGTCACACCACTGTTTTGCACACATTACTTTTCAACATCTTTAGAATTCTTCTGTTATACATTACACCTTACACTCCATGCCATTTGGCTTCAGCCCCCTGATTTTAGCTTTGACCTCATTCAGACTTCCCTTTTCCTCACTCATTCCTCACAGATAATTGAAGCTGTTAACCTGTTCCATGATTTTCCCTTCAGTCTTAGTTTTCAGCTACTTATGATTTCCCCCATTTGCTGCCATGACAACTGCTGTCTGTGCTCAGTTTCCATTCCTTGTGTCTTCAGTTTTACATTCCATTCCCTATTATTTAGTGAAGTTCCTGTTCAGAGTCTGATTGTAATACGGCATTGTCTGCATACAGCAGCTTTGTTGACCTGTCTCTTCCAATCTGCTTGCTAATATTGTCCAACACTAGTATTAACAGTAGTGGGCGCAGAACTGAACCCTGATAACCCCCTCACTACTACTGGGAACCCCCTTTTGAGTCCAAACACTGTTTCTACTTGAGCCATTGAGTCCTAGTACATTCACACTACTGCAATACTGTCTGAATTAGCTTTCTTGGGACCTTGCCATATGCTTTCTGCAAGTCTAGGAATGCTCAGTTGGACTTTTTCCTCATCTTTAGCATCTTCTTCCTCATCTGTTGTAATACAATATTAGATTGGTTGTGCTGTATCCTGTTCTAAATCCGAATTGCTAAAATCCTATCTTACTTTCTACTACTCTGCATATTTTTTGTCAGTCACCTAATCCAGCACTTTTATGCAGTCTGACAGGAGCTTAATACTGTTATACTGCCCACTGCTGTGAATGTTCCCTTTATTCTTGTACAGTGACATTGGAATACTTATTTTGTAGTCATATAGGATATGCCTTTTTCTCTATACTGATATAAGTATTCTTAGGAGCCATTTCTCTCCTAACCTGCCTAATGTCTTAATACCTCAGCTGAGCCTGCTGATTTCCCAGACTTCATTTCCCATAGTGCTGTTCTTACTTCTTCTATGGTGAGCTCTTCTTCCTCTTCATCTTTCTTCATTGGCTGCGTATGGGGCAGTAACATTTCTGTGTGGTTTTCTTCAGTCAGCAGCTGCTAAAAGTACTCCATCCATCTGCCTTTGATGTCCACAGGACCGGTAAGCAAGTTGTTGCTTGCTTCTCTTATGAATGTTGTCTGATGACTATCTTCTTTATCTTTCTGACTTTGCCTTGCAACCTAATAGAGTTTCTTTGTGTTATCTGCTGAGTCACTTGCCAGAAGCTGGCAGAATGCCTCTGATACTTTTTTTTTTGCTTTTGCAAGTACTGTCTTAGCCTCTTTGTTAGACAAACAGTATTCCTTTTAGTCTGGTCCATCTATACTATCTCCCACTTTTTCTTGCACTCCTTCTTACTTGTGATAACTTCCTGGACTTCTGCATTACACCACCGTCTTTCCTTATGTTCCTTCTTTGTATACTTAACTCGGCCATATATTTGTTCTATAGCCTGCTTCATGTTGTTTTGAGACACTGCAATTCTTGTTTGACTCCACCTATTTTGTCTTCTTCTTGAGATGCTAGAGCTCTGAGTGTTTCCTTGAAATCTTATGCTTTAGCTTCAGTCAACTGTCAGATCTTCAGCCTAGTCTCTGTTAACCTTTGAGCCTTCTCTGACCACTGCTTGTAACTTATTATGCTGTGGGCCTATGGTTTCACTGGGGATGACTTTGCAATCTTTGATTCTACCCCTATACCCTTTTCTTATTTGTAGGAAGTCTACCTGAGCTGCATGGTGACCGCTCTTGTATGTGATCTTGTGAATGACTCGCTTGCAGAAACATGTGTTTACTACTGTTAAGCTATTAGCCAGACAGAGGTGTAGAACAGTGCCTCCTTTATTCCCATTACCCTACCCACATGGACCAAGGCAATCCTCATATTCTGTTCTGTTGATCTTAATATGAGGATTCAGGCCCTCCCCCATTATCAACACCAACTTACTTTGTCCTGCTTTATCAGGAGATCCTGTGGCTGCTGCCTGAATGCACTCTTTCCTCACCATCACAACCCTGCTGTAGGGCATAGGCTGAGATTATGAATATTACTCTGTCATTACACAGGAGTCTGATTGTTATGAATCTAACACTAATACTACTGACACCCCTAACTGATTTCAGAAGACGCTACCTCACCACAATTTATACACCATCTCTAGTTTGTTGTCCCCCTGAGTAGTAGACTCTGAATTTCAAATCAAATGGTTTTGCTACACTGCCCTTCCACCTTGTCTCTTGAGTACACTGGATGTCCAGTCTTTTCCTTACCATCATGTCTTCAACTTCAAAACTGCATCCTGTCATGAACCTATATTCAGAGTAACCTGAAGGGAAGATGAGGGAGATGGATATGTTTTTAAGGGAAAGAACAGTTGCCCATCTTCCATTTTTTATTTTTTTTTGCAAGAAGGGTAGCAAGCAGCATATGAGGGAAAGGTGGAACTTAGGCAAAAACATAACAAATGAAGACATAGACAGTCAGGGGAGGTAGGGACAAAAAAGGATGGGGCAAAACTGGAGACACACAGACAGACACAAGATAACTGGTGATAGGAAGGATTCAACTACAAACAGAGTCTGGGAAGTGAGATGCAAGGAATGGGATCACCATGATGGGGAATAGGGTGGGTATGGTTGGCCTCTCAGATCAATCCAGAGATGAACCTGTCTAGAAGTCAGTTGCCTTTGTGGAGAACACTTTGGGTAAGCCCTGCTTTGGTGGCCTGATGATTGGGATCAGCCGTTCATGCAACTGTATTAACCCCGCATGGAGATACTACAGAATGCTGCAGGATGATAATGTGGATATCAGTTTGCTGGTCCAACTCTGCCATCATACTTGTTTCCCTGTTGCTGAGTGACCTTTTCTGTGACTCTCCCAGGTGAGGAGTCTCAGATTCCCACCTACAGAGTGCCTTCAGACAGCAACACCAGTGAGCCATCCAGGTTACCTTCCAGTAGGGGACCTCCATCCCTCGAAGATCCTCCTGAACAGGAACAGGCCTGATAAGCATGTTGGCTGTTGTAGGTCCAGGTCGCCACTGCTTCACATTGTTCTGTATTATAGCTGACCTCTTAGAGAGATAAAAGTAAAAAGAGAGAAAAAAATCTGTTTTCAGTACACATGTATATTTCACATTTGTCCCTATTTTAAATGATACATAACCACCTATAGCACTAACTCGCCACTTAGAAAGCCTGTCCTGTCTCCTCAGGTAGGCCTCATGATTTACTACCATCTCTTCAAGTGCAGTAAGGCACAAAATAAAACAATACTCATTAATTACAAAATATAAGATAAGAACAGAAAAGAACAGTCAGAACAATGCACTGCAAGCTAGTGACAAACTGCTTACAATCATGCTGGCTCTCTTTCTTTGACCTTTAGTAAGCACTGGTGAAACAGGTCAGGGTGGTACATTCAAGGTCAGTACACCTCTGTTGGTGCTACTCACTGCAGTAATACCAATCCCTGCCATGATATGCTTATGCCAGGCATCAGTCTTATATATGAGTCATCACAGACCCTCAGCAGGCATTCTCTGCAATCTCTAAGATGCAGGTACAGAACACACCTCATTTCTTTGCTTCACAAGTTTTAGGCACTGCTATAATCAGTGACTGAAGAGGCCATACCAAGGCTATAGATATAAATAAGGTAGGAAAACATAGCCCAAAATACATTACTGCACATCAGGACATTACTGTCTACCAAGGATAGTCATACATGCAGTGATGTACTTGTATTGTCCACAGGTGTACATGTTCTGTCATGAGACCAAAGGTGTACAATGCAATGAACCAGTACTGCAGAAAGGTGGCATTATGAGCTACAGATTGTCTGCACACAAGCATACTTTACACCATGGCCTCATAGCCTGAAAATGAGCGTATTTATGTTTTGTGCTGGTACTGTGTTTGTGTCAGAACTGAAATGCTTAGTGCTCTGTATGTGGAATAAACTGTAGCAACTTCTTGTTACAAATGTAGCAAGCTTTTCTTTTTTTAATAATGTAAGCAATTTTGTGTTCCATGTGCATAAACTGCAGCAAATGTAGCAAGCAGTTTGCCCCAGTTTGAAGACAGACAAGCGTTTTTGCTCTTCAATTTGGAAGAGCTTTTTAAAGGAAGATCGGGGAATGAATACTGGCATCAGAATAGCTGGCTACTCCTCTGTGCAAGTGTGAAGTGCTGCCCCCTTCTGAAACCCCCCCCCCATGTCTCTGGTAACAGTACTGACAACTCTTTCAAGGTATTCATCTACAATACACCCTCCAAGAATCAGTGAGTGCTTGTACTTTGTCTAGTGGCCTCTGGTGCAACAAAGACATCACTTACCTCCACTAAATGTCTTGCATATTTCCTCCCATCATTTGCTGCAAACATTAGCCCGTCTCTTCTCTTTCAAATTATTATACCATAATCCGCTGAAAATTATATGTGAGACCTGTTTCATTACTTTTTAGTATCTAGTAGCAGTAGTGAAATGTTCTTGAAGCCTGACTTCATAGTTTCCCTACTGGAACAGGTGAGAGATGTTACTGTTTGCACACCTTCTCACGCCCTTAGCTGCACACATCAGTCTATCCCTGACTTCCCTGCTATCCTATCATTACTCATGTGCTATCACAGGTTTCCCCCTTAGATACAGCTTCCCACTCAGTGAACTCCTCATGCAAAGACATCTGCCCACACACATCTAATTTCACTTCTTCATCTCTTTATTTTACTGTTCTACACCCTGTTTCCTCCTTACAGTGACACCACTTCTCTCCATATTCCTCCAAAAGCAATTCCACAAATATCCTACTTTTCATATTAATAATATTACTATCCCATTAATAATATCATTATTTCTGTTCAATATTTCTTCCTGTCCCCTGAACACAGTACTCATTTTAACCACATTAGTACTCTGCAAACATGTTCATGTTTATCAGCCTAACCCTAATTATCTGTTGTCTGGAGAAACGTGTAACAATTACAGAACTCATCAACTCATCCCTTTCCTTTCTCATGCACTTAGGTGACACAGAATCCAGCCATGGTCCCTAACCTTCTTCCCTAACAAATTCACTGTTACACTCCTACTACTAATATAATAAACACCTAAAACTGCCCATCAAAGTGTTGCAGTATCATCAATAAAAGTGAGCCTTTTAATGCTTGGCTGCACCTCTGTAAACATGCCACTGTACCCATTGCAGAAACATAGCTTAAAGATGGACAGCCTTTCTTTTCCTTCACAACTAATACATACAGCTCTCAATGAAATGTCCCCTCTGGTAGTACAACTGGGAAGAAACCATGCTAGTAACAAAAAAGCTATAGTTCCTTCCTGTTACAGCAGCTAGACTCACCAGGGATTTTTGATCCCAGCTGCACCATTGCTAAAATTATTACAAATGAAAATACAAGGTTAATTACCTCTGCATATCATCTACTTCCTGCTTCCACATCAACTTTAACTTACTCATATGCAAATTTTCTCCTTGGGTCAGTAAAAGTCACTAAAAACTTCTAATCTTGCTTGAAAATCTGTCAGCTGGCTAGGCTCACACAAAGTAAACTAAATCAAACTGCCCTTTTCTTCAGATTAACCAATTTTATTCCACTGACACATATCCCAGTTTGTCCATTTCTACTTCTAAGACTGTCTACTTGACTTATAACTCAATTTAACTCACCATACGCATGCCTTTGACATTCCTCTTTCTTAATTCCATCTGTGACAACTGTCTCTGCCGTTCACTGTCACCTTAAAGAAACCATAAAAAAGCCTTATTATTTCATGCAGGATATTCTGTCCTTGTTAGGAAGATTCACTCTTAGCCATGTTTTGTCTAATTGACTGGTCCCTACTATACTCCTTAAACAAGTCAGAAAATGTCATCCAATTCTTCTGTAACATACTTTATCCAAACCAGGAATAGATTTGTCATTTAAAGATGTGTTGCTTAAAGGAAAAAAAACCTGCTTCTGAGTAACAAAATAAATGAACTCTTAGAAGTGCGGACAGTAAACATAGCATAGCAAAGTGTGCTGGGACTTGTACTATTGAACTGCTGGGATGTTGTGTCTTTCGGCTTTTCCCGGTTAGGGGTTGCCACAGCGGAACTCCAGTCTGCTAATGATTGGTAGTTGATTTTTACATGCCGAGTTACTGGCCCTGATGCACAACCTTCAACGAAGGTACACCCATTCACGCATGTCTCCACGCAGAAGACGCTCTAGCTGAGAATTGAACCGGACAGCGTCTGACTGTGAAGCGACAATGCTATTGCAGCACCACCACCGTAAGTGAACTGCTGGGATACGGACAGGAAACAGGAACTGTTGAACATAGCGGTGTGTGTGCTGGGACTTGTGCTGTTGAACTTCAGGGATACGGATGGGAAACAGGAACTATTGAACATAGCAGTGTGTGTGTGTGTGTGTGTGTGTGTGTGTGTGTGTGTGTGTGTGTGTGTGTGTGTGTGTGTGTGTGTGTGTGTGTGTGTGTGTGTGTGTGTGTGTGTGTAATGCCCAAGTTGATTTATACTGGGGGCTAGAAAGAAAAACTCTGGATACCTGGTGGTGGTTAGAGAATACCTCAGGCTTGAACCCTGTACCTTGGGTGTAGGTAGCAAGAGCCTGAATTCCCCACCCACCACCATTTGTGAAAATTTTGCAGATTTTTGCCTCATATTTTTGTTCTGTTCTGTTCCTCATAAAATCTGTGGTATCTGGATTTTTAATTAATTAAATAGTTGATGGTGCAGTAGTAGCATTGTTACCTTACAGCTGGAGGTTCTCTGGTTTGGTTCTTGGCTGGGGTGCCTTCTGTGTGGAGTTTGTGTGGGTTTCCTCTCGGTGCTCTGGTGTCCTCCCATGTTACAAAGACATGTGTCTAGAGTGTTTCTCCCTGGGCCTCTGCTAAAAAATAGCTTTTGTTCCAAGTCAGACTTTCCTGGTTAACAAATGTTAAATAAATAAAATTGATAGGCATTTGAATTTCAGACGTCATATTCTTCAGAAAGTAAATGGTAGCACAAAACCTTTAATTCTAGCAATTTTCTAAGTTTATAAGATGAATATTTGAAATTTGTCCCTATTTTTGGGACTCATGTTCCCCCATAATTGGCATCATCCAGTTTTTTTGTGCTAAGGTTGAGAGTTATGGTGAGAACCAAATTTACTGAATATGTTTGGGGGCTGTATTCCCTCATTACTGGCTTTGTCCAGATGTTTTGTGCTAAGAGGTTGACAGCTATTGTTAGAACTAAATTCACTAAATGGTAGCCATTTAAGTTTCAGTCTTCCTCCTCTTTCACAAAACAGCTGATATGGCGTAGTGGTATGTTGCTCTGACTGTTTTGCACAGGGTCCTGGGTTCAAGACTTGGCAGTGAAATGTATGGTGATAGCACAACATTTTATTCTAGCAACTTTCCAACATTATACAAGCAATATTTAAAATGTGTCCCTGGTTTTTGGGATTTTGCCCCCCTCCCAATAAATTTTGGCTTTCTCCAGATTTCTTGTCTGCAAAGTTGAGAGAAACAGCTGAATTTTGAGTAGATTTTACAAGGAGCTGAGAGCTGC
Source organism: Protopterus annectens (assembly GCF_019279795.1). Lineage (NCBI taxonomy): Eukaryota > Metazoa > Chordata > Ceratodontiformes > Protopteridae > Protopterus > Protopterus annectens. Next base: position 1,571,323,964 of record NC_056743.1, read on the forward strand.
AGGGGAAAAGAAGTTTAGTGCTGCTTATGCTGAGCCTGCTTGTATTGTTAATAGCACAACAGGTAGTGTACTTGCTTTTAATGCAGAAGGCTGTGGGTTCTACTCCCACAATATGTAGATGCATTGCTGATACTGATCTCTTTAATGTGGAATTATTTAGATGACTTTTACTTCTTTAGAGATTGTGCATATTTACTGATACTGGAGGATTGTAGAAGTCTGAGTAGACTTTTATGATGGAAATGTTCTGAATTGGGCAGTTTTGTCATTATTGGTGCATGCATTTTGTTTTTTTTGTTTACTGGAAAAAATGTTCAAAACAAATTTTAAACACCCTCTAACAACTGTACTGTATTATACAAAGAATATAATTTAATACAATCAGGAAGGTGTATCAAAGAACACATGTATGTTTTGTCTGCAAGGGGTCTATGATTTGAAAACAGCCCAAGGTTTATCTGCCACTGGCAAAATGTATTTTCTTTGAAAGTGGGTTTCATTGCAGAAGGTTGTGGGTTCTACTCTCACAGTATGTAGATGCATTGCTGATACTGTACTGTGTTGTAAAGGGGTGGATGCTGCAGTCCTTTTTGGCAAAGATACCTAGTAGCTACAAACCTGTTATTAGTTTGCCATCCATTCCCTAATGCAATATTACTACCTTATTTTTTAAATGTAACATAGGCAATTTATTCTTCAAGGGCAACAGGCACTTTATTTGTAGATGAAACAATGAAATATAAAGTTGTTTGCTAGCAGCAACCTCTTCATTAGTTACAGATCTCTTTAATGTGTGATTATTTAGATGACTTTTACTTCTTCAGAGATTGTGCATATTTACTGATACTGGTGGATTGTAGAAGTTTGAGTAGACTTTTATGATAGAAATGTTCTGAACTGGGCAGTTTTGTGATTATTGGTGCATGCATTTTGTTTTTTTTTGTTTACTGGAAAAAATATTCAAAACAAATTTACAATGCCCTCTAACAACTGTACTGTATTATACAAGGAATATAATTTAATACAGTCAGGAAGGTGTATCAAACAACACATGTATGTTTCATGTGCAAGGTCTATGATTTGAAAACAGCCCAAGGTTTATCTGCCACTGGCAAAATGTATTTTCTTTGAAAGTGGGTTTCAATGCTGTTTCAATGAATGTGAGTTTCAAGGACAGATAAGTTTTAATGCTAAGTCTATTTTCATTGTGAGACTGCATTGCTTTGTTTAGCAGATGTCTATTAGTGTTTGTGCTGTAAAATGCAAAATAAAACTTTCAAATGAAATCCAAATCATTGCAGAAGTAAAGCAGTATTTACATTACAGTGTTTATGGTAACTGTGGCAAAATAGCCAAGTAATGGGACATTGGAATGACTTCGGGGGAGGATCCATTTGACCATGATTTTGTGAGGTGGGAAGGGAGGCAAACTCAAAGACATCCCCGGCTGAACTATACCTCTCAACTGTCCAGATTTATGCAGAATGAATAGATTTTTGCGTCTTATTTTTGGTTTGTTTCTCATAAAATTTGTAGTTTTCTGGCAAATCATTTAGGAATGAAGTCACTAAATAATGACAGACATTGAGTTTCAGAATTCATAACCTTCAGAAAAATGCATGCTAAAGCAAGACCTGCTATTTTATCAACTGTCTAAGTTTATACAAGAGCAATTTTTAGTACTATTTGTATTTTCCCCCAATATATTTGGCCTTGTCCAGATTTCCTGCATTAAGAGGTTGAGAGGTACATGCAAATAAATCTCTTTATAGAATTAGGAATATCCAAACCTCTCAACTGTCTACGGTTTTGGCTCAAAATGTTGCTCTCCCCCTAATAATCTCTCCACAAAATGGCAATTTTGGAAGAAAATGTGGAGGGTTTGCAATTTAAATAACTGTAATGATCAGAGTTATAGATTACTTTTATTTCAGAAATGCATGTAGATTCTCTTATTTTGTCAGCTGCTAAAGTTAACAGTACTAATATTAAAAAAGTGTCCCTTCTTTGACAGTTTCCCAGCTGTATTGTCTGGCAATTTTATATGTTTGCATCACATTTTGGTCTGTTTTTCATAAAATTGTGGTTTTTCTGGCAATTAGTGGCAAATCATTAAAGACTGAAGTTAGAAAACAATGACAGACATTTGAGTTTTAAATTTCATACCCTTCAGAAAATTCATACTAATGCAAGACCTACTACTATTCTATTATCTTTCTAAGTTTATAAGTGCAGTATTTAAAAATTGTCCTTATTTTTGGGTCTTTGTCCCACTTCTGTGTATGGCTTTGTCTAGATTTCTTGCTTTGAGGTTGAAAGGTATGACAAATGTGTCAGAGCCATCATCGTCAGCCAGAGACATTTCAAATTGTGACATACTTATTGCACCCAACTCCCCCATGTAGTGACTTGGGATGTGTCCAAGCAAGGCAAGGAGCAGTTATGCAGTGTAAGTGTGCTGAGTATTCACCCATCCAAGGTAGACACAAGTACTGCAGTGGCTTTTCATTTGTCCTTGATTTTGCAGAATGTTCTGTTTTTCTGTCATATTTTTATACTGTTGATTTATGCCTCTTATTATTCAGGAAATGCATGCTGTTGCAGTGCCCTGTTGCTCTGTGTTTAAGTAGCAATGCTTTAATGACCATCAGGTAAGCTTGTCTGAGATTGTAAGATGCAAGTAAGCTTTAATAAGCATACTGTTAAAGAATTACCAACATTGAAAGCCTTTTTGTTGTTGCCATGCAGAGAATATTTACATAACTAGATAACGTATAAGCCTTAGGTATTGAAATGCATATGACAGTATTTGTAATAAAGGACAGCATTACAGTATTCTAAGAAGCTCATTACATTTGTTGGAGACTTGCAGTCATCTTTGCAGGCTTTACCCATAAACTAAACAGAATGTCAATCTATCATGTATGGTCCATAACCTGTGCAGTAATCTTTTAAGCAATGTATCTTAAGCTTGTCTGTTGTTTGCTGTTCATTTTTTATTTTGATCATGTTTTCCCCATGAAACAACTAGATAGTTGTTGTCAGGCAGCAGGTCTTTTTTGGATAAGAAACATTTTTACAAGTGGGGTATCACGGAGATTGCTACTTTCAGCATGTTACTTGGTACTTTTATAAAGCTGAATATAAATTATAATTAGAACTCCAGTGCAAGGAGAAGTGGTTTGATATGAGTGCTGCTTGTTTTTTATACTTGATTTTGACTGGCATTCCAGTAATGTATTTAAAAAGTAATTTATTTTTTGATGCCTCACAACCTTTTGTTTCCATCTAGATATTAAGTAAGCTGTCATGTAGCAAATGCATTGAAATACTTTTTGCTTGTACACTTTATTTTGTCTTGATTGGACTCTCAAAATGATGGTTTGGCACCCAGGGCAGTGTATTTAAAGTTTTAGTTGTTGTGGTTTTGAGCATAGCTCCGCCCGTTTCTAGTTGGTCACACCCCATCCAATTGGCCCCACCCATTCAGCTGTCTCTTACAGACCCCCTTTGATTTGAAGTCACCAATCACCACTGACAACCAATATCTCAATCATTTTTCTCAGAACACCTCATTTGGCTTTCTTTGGGGATGCCCTAACATTCAGTTTTAGGCCCAGCCTTTTTTTGACCTTCTCCATTAATAATCTCCTTGCAGCATTTCATGAGTTAATCACTATCCTCTAGGCAGACAACCTCATTCCTTTAAAATGGAATTTACTCCCAAGAATTAGAATCCTGAAAATAAACTAGCTTCCTTCAACTCTGTACTTAATTCTTTAATCGCAGACACAGTGAACTTTATAAAAACAAACTCAGAGATACCTCCTAGGAACTTTCATTCAACTCCCCTCTATAATGCTCTCACAGTAATCCCATCATCCTGTCATTTGTTAGAAATATCTTGACACTTCCCTTTTTTTCTTGAGCACACTCACTTAATCAGGACTAAAATTTTCAACAAACTAAAATATGGCCTATAGACTAATCAATATACTTACAACAGATGTCTGCAAATCAGTCAGTAAGAACATTTCAACCCCTAAGCTTAAATATGTTCTTCCCCTAGCATCCCTTGCAAACTGACACAACACCACTATCCTGGAAAAAAACAACAATATATGCCTCATTAATCAGCCAAGTCCACAGCTCACCAGCTTTGGGTATGTAGTTCAGCAGATGTACTTCTCATACTGGAACAGTCTTCCTTTTGTCTCCTTACTTTGAAACTTCGGCCCTCTACTTGCCAATAAACTCAGTTTCTTTTCCCATTGTTATTCCCTTCACTCACAGGTGCTAGGTTCCTTAAATTAGGGTAAGCATCACCTCACCTGGACAACCTCTGGGAGGTCATTCTGTAAAATGGGCTCAGTAGTTATGGAAATCTTTGTCCTATCCACATTATGTCTGTGTGGATTAGTCCTACTTAACCACCTGAAAGCCAGTGCCAAATGTAAATGTTTCATAGACCTGGATAAAAATCATATAAACTCCCTTCCATTATCCCTCAGTTCTTTAAATCATTCAACTTTTAAAGTTATACCCCTCTCATCACCTTTGAAATTAAATAACCCACTTGCATTGTTATGCTTGACCACTAGGCTGTCCCCTTTGAATCCAACCTAGTGGGCAAGGGTATCACTTCAGGGTAAGCCTGGTTTACATAGTGTCAGCTATGGCAGCTGTTCAGCTATCAGCCCTATCAGCCCTCACTGCCCCCCTTCTTCCTTAAGTCTAAGCTTGACCATTCTGGTACTCTGACCAATGCATCATTTATTATCATGACACGTAGAAAAAGTACCATCAACTACAAACATACTAGTACATGTGAAATGTTACCTTAGTTTGAAACATTTTTACAATTTGGCATCTTTTTGAAGCTTCTTACAAATACTACATTAGCTCCCTTATCTAAGAAATATTGTGTGTATTTCTTGTGTAATAAATGTGGTCATTTATGTAACAATCTATGTAAATTCACATCTAGTAGTACGATGTGCCAGTTATCTATATCAATCTGTCTGAAAATAGGAGAAAGTCTGCATACATTGTGGCAAAATATATCAGGGCTGCTGTACCCAAACTAACTCCATTCTTATCCACAGTGGACATCTAGCTGACTGTTTACTACCTTCTGACTTTGTTTACTTTTGTATTTTCACTCAAATAAACACTGAACTACGTCCTCACACAGTATATGTTACTCCATCTAAGGTGGTATATTTACTTATTCACAAGAGCTTATGTTAACAGTGGCAGATATGTACTCTCTATGTCCAGAAATGTATTAATTGAAGCAGGATTCTTGTATAATCTGCTATGAATGAAATTGTAATAATTTCCATTAATATTCCTGTCATGAAAGGAGATACTGCCAGCCCGGCTATCTGGAATTTTGTAAATACTTATATGTCATTTGGGAATATCAACATGATTCATATGCTTGTGTTACAAATGTATTAGAATTGTATGTTGCGTGTATATCAAGCTGCTGGTACAGAAGTGTGTGTTGAAAAGGGTTGTAAAGTACTGAGCTTTAAAAGTGTATATACAGTGTACCCTGCTGGAACAGAACAGAAATATACATAAACTATTGTAACTGTTTAGATGTATATATTTTAAAAGGGGAAACTGGAATACAGAAGGTTAATCTGCAAAGCTTCAGAAAAGTATTTGGAATAAAATTACTTTATAGCCATGCCATAAAAAAGAATGTTATCTTTCTGTTTCAGTGCAGTAATAGACACAATGTCTAGAACTAGAGGTTTATTGGATTGCCCTGGAAGTGTTTTTATTGTTTTATGACTTCCAGGATCTGCCTTAGATCTAGTCTATTTATTTTCATAGGTAGATGCTAAATGCTACCAGCTGCATCAATGTGAGTTTTACCTGGGATAGTCAGATGACAAGAAGTGATGTCATCCAGTTACTTTCCACGTTTATATGGGCAATATTTAAAATCTGTCCCTATTTTTGGACCTTTAACCTGCCATTATTCAAGGTTTTGACCAGATTGCTTGCTGTAAAAGGTTCAAACACCATACCAGGTAGCTCACAGCAGGTAAGAGGTTCAGAGGTATGGTTGTGCGTGAAAAGGGATCTGGGGATCAACACACCTATCTGGTAAAACAGAAGAAGTAGCTAAACTTATTGCATTTCCCATTGGTTTGTTTGTATGTCAACACATACATATGAGGGAGAAATGAAGCATCAGAAAATTGATGAGTTCCTAGATGCTTAAGCAAGAATGGCGATCTGGAGAATGTTGTTTCAGGTTATAAATAAAGCATGCACTTCCTTTGTACCATGTCCCCAGACTCTTGAATAAACTTGTTTTACTTTATATTTACTAGAAATGCATGTACTAAATATGTATTATCAAAGAATTATTAAATATGTATTATATATGTGTGTGTGTGTGTGTGTGTGTGTGTGTGTGTGTGTGTGTATGCACACTGAATTGTAAATAACCACCTTTCCTTCTTGAATCCCCTCTAAAAATGAGCCAGACACTAAAGGGTTAACCCAGTTAACAAGACATAAATAAAATAATTAAATAAATAGATTATTTTTTTATTTTATTTTATTTTATTACTCCGTTGATCTGGCTAGCCTTACTGGGCCTACAATTATGATATCTTTTAAAGTGAGAGCTGAAGGAGTAACGATGTCTGAAAGAATAAATAACACAGTAGTGTAATATGACTCAGAAAAGAATTTGTACAAAAACACACTAGAAATGCAAGGAGATAGCTGTCTCCAGTGTTAAGGTACAGGATTGACTTCACTTCTTTGTTATTTGTGTAAAATGAAAAGGGTTCCTGGATGTGAGGCAGATTTACCAGAGCCACTGGTGATCTTTGTCATCAGATAAGAATGGGAAGACACTGGAAATAAACAATGCAGTTAGAGGATAGTATTATAATCTGCAGAAATACTTTAACCAACTTAGAACATCTGTAAGGCAGTATACCAGCAGAGGTGATTTAAAGAAACATGTATTTATCCTTTGTTGACCATGTTAGTACCACAAGGCCTCTGTTTAATGTCTCATCTAAACGGCAATACACTCAGGAGTGCAGCACCTCCATATACTGCTCTGCAGTATCAGCAATCTATGTACCTGCTGTGGGAATAGAACACCTATTCTACTGCACCAAAGTCAAGTGTCAGATCTGTTGCTCCACTGATACTTTTTTGTGAGGGACGATCCCCTCTTGAAACAAATATTCACAATGCTCTCCATTGTTCTGATGTGAAGATGTGCATTGTGGTAAAATGATGTTCCTTAAATAGTAAACGAGGTATGTACAAGTTCCTGCCACCTTTAAAAAACACATGCTCACATTCAACTGCAGCTGTTAAAAATGCTTGACATAAACACTACTTTTTTGCTAATGTTTATTGTTCCCTTTAGGAAAGCTTCAATCAGAGATTCTGTGATGTGATAAATGGAGATAATTTTGATTTTGAAACTCTGCTTCTTCATATTCTGCTTTGCTTTAGACAAACAATGTTGCCTCATGATTTAATGACAGATGGATATTTTTTAGGTATGGCTTTCTCAAGAAAAATATAAAAGGCTTGCCTTTAAATGTTGCACTTTGGCTCTACAGCTCTGGTAGCTGGCTTGAAAGGAACAGCAGGTTTTTTGACTACTTTGCAGCATTAAGTATTAGAATCTGTTTGCTTTTGATGATAAAACATTTTTTTTTGTTTTCTAAATTTTTGAACTTACCTCCTACAGTTTGTGGTAGAAAAGGTTAAGGCAAGCACTGACTGCCAGGATTATTCGTTTGTACAGTGAAAAGACAGTAAGATGCTATGTTCTGTGAGTGCTGTTGTTTGCATTGCCAGAAGTGGCAGTTATATGCTTGTAGCTTCTTCTAAACATGTGCAAATCAATACTGTGCCACATCCCCTATCAATCCAAAAATGAAATCTCTTTTTGTTTTTCTTTTCCTTTAATTTCTATAGAATATCAGAACAATCTTTTCTTGACAGAAAATCGGTCAGGGTTAGGAAGACTAACACACCCACAAAGGCTCAGAGCAGATGTTTGGGAAGGGAAGGAAGATAAATGATAGCTTTCAGTTTTTTTAGACTCAGTTTAACAAACAGCTCTGGGCTGAGCTGTGGGGATAAGGGAAGGGACAGAAATCCAACAGCCTGTCAAACTAGGCCAGAGATGAAGGGCTTCTCTTGGGCCTCAGTGACAGCCAGTATTCTCCATCAATATTCCTTAACAAAAGTATAAACATCCACTGCCAAAGGAAACTTATCTTAGTTTTAATCTTTATATTTGCGGAAAATTGTCAGTGACCTAAAGATAAAATGGAATTTGGATAGCCATGTTCCTATTCTTAGTCCTTTTCCCATCATTCCCCAAAACACAGATAGACAAACAGACAAGTCATATGCACTTGCGCACACACGCATACACACACAGTCTGAGTGCATGCATAAAACCTATTATAGGAAAAATCTATATCTGATGATAAGACTGCTTTACCTTCAAAATGCATGAACAAATCTGACTTCGTAATGAGATAGTCACACTTGCATGATCAGAAACTAGTTCTGATGCTAGATATATTAGAATTTGAACATCTTTTGCATCAGACAATGTGCAGAAGGAAAACATGGATGGTCTATTGAAAAGGGGTCAAAGTGAATGCAAGAGGATGACTGGGGATCTAACATGACATGAAAGGATGGAATTAAGCAAACGTGCATTCAGCCAGCAATGCTGGATATGTTATACTATTGAAAACACAGAATAACGTTAAGTGAATAACATTACTACCTCTGGTTGATTTGTTTTTGTAGCATTATTCTTAGTGCCATTTCCACAGAATTCCTTATGTCTGTCATTTATTCCAGTTCTCTGTATTCCTGTTTTATTTTGCCTATTTTATGTAGTTATCTGCATTGTTCAATAAAATAATTTATTTAAGAAACATAGTTTTTCTGTCCACCACCATCTCAGTAGAGAAATATACCTGATACTCATTCTTAAATGTGTTCTTTCCGAGGCTGAATTTGTACCTTACATTTTAGGTCACTCACTGCTGAAGCTGATTATTTTTATCAAGTGTTGTTTGTGATGTTCACAGCTATGTCTGATCCATTTGTGTCTTCCAGTGAATATAAGACTACGGCCTCCAGACTTTCTCTGTATGTTTTCTTTTAGTTTAATACAATCTACCTTCTTGAGGGTCCCTACTTCACTTAATACAAGCTGTTATCCATAATTTCCCCTTACACTGTCACTGCCACGGGCATCTTTCATGGTTCCTGAGCTATTAAGTTATATATATTCTCTCAAACCTGTACCACAGGCAGGGACACACTATTCTAAAAATTCAGGTCTTATTTGCCTATCTAATGAGCGAAAATAATTCCCAAATCCCATTTGCTGGTAGTACTACTAATTGAAGTGCAGCCTTTGCTCCGGCAAGGTGCTTTTCATTAATTATTCTATCTTGGCTTCCTCCAGCCATTTGTTTTGCTTTTCTCTGAACTGTTTATCCTGCTGGACTTCAAATCTGCACCTGTCTGTCGAGTACAGGCTAATTTCCCTAACACACAATCTAAAGAACTACCAAAGTTTGTTTATAGCTTTTTTAAGATATGGTAGTGGTTCTATTCATGTATGCTAACTACTAACATGTACAGAGAAATGATTTATTCTTTCCCATGCTGTTTTAAATATTCATTTTCTGTCAGGCCTGCTATACCATTAAGTCCTACATCTTTGAATGCTACATATACCCATGTGTTTCCTCCCCTTTCCTTCAATATTAGCATCCAATATCACCTAAAAGAGAGAGCTTATCCTTCCATTGGGAATCCCTTAATAGCAATCTTATCTTACTTGCACAGGCTGGAGAGGTATGAGTCAAGCACCAATGGGCCATCGTCCATACATACAAATACATACATACAAATGTTTCAAGCAAGGGCATTAAGCCCTTCTAGCTTGCCAATATGCTAAAACACTTGTTCCCATAATAAATGTCCAGGCTGTTCTTAAAAATATCTAAACTAGTACTTGCTTTAATGTAATTTGGTAGTCTCTTCCATGCATCATCTACTCTGTCAGAGAACCAATTAGTACACTTCTCATTCCTATAGAATCTTCTACATAGGTTATCTGATGATTTTCTAGTACTTTTTGATAACCCCAAACATTCCCAGAGGTAGGTGTCCCTAAATGCCCTATATACCTGAATAAGATCTCCTCTTAAATATCTGTAAGAGACACTGTACAAGTTCAGATATTTTAGTCTTTCATAATAACTTAGATTTTCACATCCATGGATGCCCTTGGTATATTTCCACTGTACTCTTTCCAGTTTATTCATGCTTGTTTTCCTATACGGTTTCCATATTGTTATTCCATACTCAAGTTTGGGTCTAATGTAACTAGCAAACAATGACTTCATTATGTTTGATATCCTAGACTTTATAAATCTTTTTATACAACCTATAGTTCTATAACTATCATTAGCCAATTGGTTAATATGATTAGAAAAACTCATAGCTGAATCTACCCATATACCCAGGGCCTGATCACTGCACATCAATGGGAAGTCTATTTTTTGTTGAAGAACATAACTCCCGCAGTTTAGCTGAGCCATGCAGATGTGCCCATCCCTTGTGGTGCATGATGTACACCACACTCTTCAGCAGAGATCAGCATTACGCCAGACTGGACTGCCTCCCTCCTCCAATGCAATCAAACTAATGCTGGCTGTTTGTTCCCAACCTCACTCGACAAGTGGTACACTGGTCATTAGGGTCATAGTCAGGGCTCTACGCCGTTACTTACAGATTTAGGTTCATCCTTTCCTTGTTATCATCTAGATAGCTAGGCCGAGGCTTTTACTTAACATCCATAGATTCCTGTATGGAATATGATGTCCTAAGTATGTTGTGATTCTTACTACCTGATCTCTTTTGGTGCAAATGTCCTGATCATTTGTACATAAATTCAGTGGATGTTTTTCACCCTTTTCATGCAACTTCATCTCTCAGGACTGTCCAGATTGTTTCTACTACTGATAATTGAACAATAAAAAAAATGCCATGAACCAGCGTACTCTAAACCTTAAATAAAACAAAAAACCCAGACCAGAAAAGTCACAGCACACACAGAGTTTAACACCCCTAAAAACTGATCCCATAGTTAGGGATTTGGAAACCCATGTCAACAATGAACTTTGCTTTGATCACCATGTAGGAAGTCACAATAAAAAATGAATATCAAAATGCAAAACAGAAAAGTATGAATGCAGTTTTCTTGTAAATATGGTATTTCAGATGGGCACGTCTCCTGCAAAACTGCTTCACACAACCCTTGTTAGTACGCTCTAACTTTGAGGTCACAAAACTTTGTCTAACAGAAATACTTGTTTTTTGTTTAAAACAAGTGTTTCTTCTGCCTCTATGGCAGAGTGACCTCATAGAATATATTAACAGGCTCTGCCAAGGACCTTTGGCTTTGCAAAGAGCAGTTTAAATGTGCAAGTTGTTTTCTAATTTTATATCAGTTTACATAGTTTTTGTACTGGAGTAAAAGGAAATGTTGCCTTTAGTGAAAACTGTATATAAGCATTTCCATTCAGTCTCTTGAGATTCAGCTTTTTGCAATTTGATCTTCAGAAGTAGAAACCTCCTGAGCTACTGCTGGGCCCTGTGTTGGTCCTTCTGTAAAGGCCACTGCCAACGATTTGCGGTAATTTACAAAAAAAGGCTTTAACAGAAGTTTGGATAAGCTGTGACAAAAAGTATATCTATCCTGATCATTTAGTCAATCCATTTCACCTGCCCAGTGAAAACAAAGTTGGATTATTGTTATTCAGCAGTCTAAATGCTGTTCTCTGTCTTACTGTACTACTTGAACAAGGTTAACCTGAGCATTGAGGAAACCCCAGTACTTATCTACAGTATATCAGAGGATTACCACCCAAACTATCATGCTGACAACCATATTACTTAGCCAAACCTAGAGCTGAGCTCTGATATGACACAGAAATACCAGTTTTCTAACTGCACTGTCAAATGATACACAACCAAAGGCCATGCTGATGTCCAAGCAAAGACATCTATCTCTATCTCTTCAAGCATGATTACTGCTGTGATGCCCACCACTGCTCACCGGTATGTGATGTCCTCACATTTGGCCAGTAATCAAGGAGCCTGAATCCTCACCACTGACACTAGAGGGGGACGTTCACTTGGAATACAAATGGATACACTCAGTATTTCAAGAGGCAGACCTCTGTGCATCAAGCACAATTTAAATTAAGAGCATCCAGGGAATACAGTCAGCCCAGGGTGTAGATTTCTTTATATCTGTCTCCCTCCAGGACCCCACTAAGGCTCCCCACTAACACATCTTTAGGGTTGGGTCTTCAGCCTAGTGTCCAAGCCAAATCCTCCAGAACCCTCTCTGTAATACCAGTGCCATGTGTCTCTGCTACCAGCAGCTGACATGCATATTCTTTGAAATTTGATTTTCACATACACACACACACACACACACACACACACACACACACACACCTGCTGTGTCCCTTCTGGCCTGACTATAAGGTAATTATCATGGCCACCAGACACTAAAAGGTCAGCTACTTTAAGGCTCTTACAAGGGTACCCAGTTATACTGAGTGAAATTAATATTAATACAATGGTACTTTGACCCAACACAAGGCTTTCGGGAGTGGCCATAGTTATCGCCAAATAAATACATGCACATACTCTCAAATCTTAACTATTTTCAAAAGACCAGCCACAATGAAAAGTTTAAATATATTTAATAGTAAATAATAAAACATGAAAATACTTAATATTCATTTACAGTAAACACCAGAGTTTCAGCCACATGAGATATTAAAAATAACACAAATGGAAAGTTTCATACAGTTATAGAAAAACAATATTTCTAATCTCATTATATTTTCCTGACTAATCTTAAAGAATTACTGTTCCCTAGTTAAGTTACTTACTATCGCAAGGCAAGATGGGTGAGTGATCTGTGTTTTCGGATCCAAAACAGAATACAGAATGCTGAGAGCAAACTCCTACTAATTTCTAAATATTATTTTTGGCTTACAGAATTACATCAGACAGATCTGGTCATTTGACTGTGTTTCCAATGCTGTCACCAATACTAGAAGCTGACAGGATTTTAGCACCCATGTGTTACCATACACACAGATAGAGCTTTGCTCAGATCTCCTGGAAGTCATAAAACCATAAAACACTTCCCTTCTTCCTACAGGGGCTACAACCTATTCTCTAGCACAGACATTGAGTCTCTGGCTCCCTTCAAAACTATGGGATGACATCTTTATGGCTTAACCCATAAAGTAAGTTAATTTCAGATATATTTTAAAGTTTGCTGAAGTTCTGCCATTACCCACTGTTGAAACATATACATTTAATTCAGTTACAATAATGCATGTACAATTCTTTTCTTCCCGCAGGGCACACTGTTGATACAGTTTAACACAAGTAACATTACAAATACATTTTTCAACACAAGCATCTGTACATATCAGTTTGATATACAAATGACATAGGATTATTTACAAAATTCCACCTAGCTCTGCTGGCGCATGTCACACATCCACAGCCGTATGTCTCCTGGCATGGTAGTACCTCCTATTGTCACAACTGCATTATAAGTTAGTGATATCTAACTGACTGCGGAAGATGTTTTTAGTAACATTCACCATTACATTTGTATTACAATAGGAATAAAAGGTATGAAGTTTTCAAGATATGCTGAATTTTTCTCACAAGGCAAAACATTTTAAACTATTTCTAGTTTTACTATCTAAACTTTCAAAGACTGATGGTTATTTACAGTGCAGTTTATTTCTAGTAGATGTTTAAGTGCAGTACGACTAAAATTCTGCTGAGTGTATTTAAACCTTGTGGTAGTGATTTTTAACACAGGCTTCATCTAGTGATGGTGATAGACAAATTAAATAACCAGGAGGGGTGAAAACTGTTAGGCATTTACAGAATTGCATGAGACATGCATTTTCCCTTTTGTTTCAGTAGTATATTTTAGTTTATAAAAATTAAGACAACTTATTTTATTGTTGAATTTGTCTGTGCATTATTTTGGGCATTACATTCAAGAAATACAAGGGAATACTTAATATTTTTGCATATATCAGTATACTTTTAGCAATACTAAAACAAAATTCAACATTTCATAGTTTTCAGTATTAGTGCATTAAAGGCTGATTGTATAATAATAAGACATTTCAGCACCTCAATGGAGCAATGCAGAACTGTCGTATATTGCCGTCGCTGCATTCATACTCTAATTCAGTACGATGTAACTACAATGCAGTGTGGGGCAAAGTAAAGATTCAGCAGTGCTTCAGATGTGGCCTGGTCTTGTTAATAGTAATTCAGCCCTTTCTAAAAGATTCCATTTGTGAAAATTGCCAGAATATAAAAATCTCTGAGAATAAATTAGTTGACTTAGAAATTACACTTGAGAATTTACACAAGGGACACCTTTAATTTATTTCCCAGAACAGCAAGGTAAAGGCACTGCAAAGAGATGTGAGGACTATAATGCAGCAGTGACTAAACTCTTTAATAATGGAGCTATGGAACTCTAATTAACTCATTTGGTTAAACCATCTTTCAAACTAACATCCATTCAAAGAGCTTTCTTAAAAATAACCTCTGACCAACTAGAATGATATATCTGAGGACATAAGAAACATCAATACAACCAGACTATGTAGGACTAAACTCAGGTCACATCTAACTACACTAAATAAATGTTCCTGCTTCAGTGATGAAGGGTAAGTCTTACATCTCCATCTAACCTTACTTTATTCTACCTTGACATAGCAGTTTAACATAACTAATTGGTTATACATCTAACTTAATATAATACACTATGTTAAATCGTTTTGAACATTTTACATATCTGTAAGGCTATGGAAAGGATCATTAAGTTATTAATATATAAAGATATAAGAAATCTACAGACTCTTGACCCAACCCAGTTTGGAGTTGTCGAGGACAGGTCCTGCCTACTTAAACTTGTCGGCTTCTCAAAAAAGTTACTGTAGTATGGGATTAGGGTGAAACAGTGCACACTACATATCTAAACCTTGCAAAGGTGTTTGATACAATCCTACACTTGGGTATCATAGATAATGTCTCCCAGCTAAATGTCAATCCCTGTGTAACTTGTTGAATAGAAAACTGGCCTACAAATAGAACCCAAGAAGTTAAGGCGGGAAGTTATACTTTCTCCAAAGGACCTGTCGCTAACAATGTACCCCAGGTTTCAGTCCTTGGGACACTCCACTTTGGCATATACTTCTTGAAGGTCAAAGCTAATATTAAGGGTTTGTGGCTGACCATGTTTGCAGATAACCATCATACCTCCCCCCACCAGGACACTAAGAGGGCTTGTCCCAAACAGATAGCAAGGGTCAAAACCACAGACTAAGATTAAATGCCATGAAGTGTATAATCCTTTGGTAAGCATGGCTACCCTTCTAACTGATCACCATGTATCCACTGTTGTAAGGAAGTCCTCTTTCATTGCACAGCTTACAGGCTGTAAGTGAAATAAAGTAAAAGACAATACAATACAGTTAACTACAAGTGGCCAAAGCATTACAGTAAAATATCTGTGAGACGTTAATGCACAATAAAGTACATTTAGCAATGTGAATACAAGAATGTTAAGTATATTTAACAGCATTGGAATATGTTTCAATACACTAAAAGATATATGTATGCATACATATATATATATATATATATATATATATATATATATATATGTGTGTATGTATATGTATATATATATATATATATATATATATATATATATATATATATGTATATCTATATCTATGTATGTATATATGGGTCTACTACAGATGCTCACATGCCAGTAGTTAGTGACATGCCCACTCGCTACCACTTAACTCCCACTAACCCAATCTTCTGCATGTACATAGCCCTCCCCATACCTGACCCTATGCAACTGTATAGCCCTACCTTAAAACCCCCACCCAGTACCCAATCTGAGTCCTTGCTTTCTTACCCTAAACCTCCTCTCCCTAGCCCCTAACTCTAACGTCTCCAATCACTCCCTAAACCTAAAAATTCAACCCCCCTCCCTAAACCTAAATTCTTCAATCACCTCTAAGCCTAAAACCCCCTTCCTGCTCCCTAAATTGAAAAACTCCTTTACTCTCCATAAACCTAAAACTGCTATCCCTCTGCCTAAACCTAAAACCCCATTCCTGCTCCTTAAGCCTGCAATCCCCCCCTCTAGCTCCCTAAACTTAAAATCCCCTCCCCCTCCCTTCCAATGGCTGCTTCCCCAAACTCATATTCAGGATCGCACATGAGCAGCAGCCTGCCTGAGCTACAAGGAGCGTGTGCCTTTGGTTTCAAGACAGTAGTGTTTGGGTGCCTGTAGTGCTCCCTACATTATATAAATACACCCATATATACCCATACCTACACTTACATACTTATAAATACACATACATAAACTTATAGGCTCATAGGTTCATAGCTGTGTACTAGGCTAATGACCACCAGGGCCTTTATAAACCTATCTGTTAAGAGGGGGTCTGTTAGGTAGGAAGTTTCTAAAGGTTATGGGGGAAATGTTAGTTTGGGCATTACTGTCTACCTCTGTCTCTCAGTGACATGGGGAAGAACTATGGTAAAGTTCTGATTTCCCATTGGTTGGTAAAAGTTATGCTTAAACAGGATTAGGGATACCTTACATCATCACCTGGGTTAACCATGCATCTTTTCTGTCACCTTCAAACATACTTGATACGCTACCATTCTTCTTTAATCACATTTATTTCCTCTTCGTCCTGAGGTACTAGAGCCCTGAGTATGGGATGATTTTATGAATGAGCCATTACATAATAGGTTCATAGGCATTTATTAAGCTATTAATCCATGAGTATCTTAAGAAGCCTAGCCTTACATTCCTATGATAGTTTTTAGCTCTTATATTTTGCATACAAATAACCAAGAGATAGGGTGAACAAGTATATATTGTGACTTTTACATGTTTCCCCTATCCATGAGGGACATGGGTAGTATACCAGGATGAATTTGCAGTTTCCCATCTATTTGTCCAAATTATGTTTGAACAGAGGAAGTGAAGAACTTCAGTTTATGTTGAAAGGAAGATGGTTCCATAGAAGAGGTATTTTCTCTGGTACATACCTATCTCTCCAACATGTTCTATTTATGTTGCAAAAGGGATTAAGATCTCTTGAATGTGTGATACCATTCGACATGCAAATTTATAATAAGGTCTGTTGATGCTCTGTATGCAAGGGAGAGGTTGCCTCTTATACATGAGGCAAAGTTCATAGCAGACAAGTGAAAATAAATAAATGTTAATACAGAGACTATAATTATAATGCACAGAAAATGTGCTATTTGCCTCGGTGATGGTGTTGTTTTTCCACAAGTGATTTAAAATGTTGCATGTTGCTTCCTCATGATCATAAAGTGCAAAGCAAAATGCTATACCTGTACTGAGTAAAATCTGTTTCTTGTTTCTACATATAATGCCAATGAGAAACAAGGCACAGCAGAACTATATATGTCATCAGTAAAATGTGCTTTCCCTCCCTGTCTGCATTAACATCTATGGTATATAGCAGCAGACATCAGAGTTGTGATATAATATAGCAGCAGACATCACAGCTGTAGACTGAATTCCACTAAGGTCAGACTAACATCAGACAAATGCAAATGAAGGACAAGTTATAAAATGCTGCCAGAGCTAAGCAGAAGTAGCAAATGTAAGGAGTGAGATGACACACCTAAAAAAACATATGTCTGAATTAACAATATTATCAACTTATGAAATTTGAAAGGGAAACTGGAGGGAGGCACAGACAGACAACAAAAGTCATGTGACATTGTGCAATGTGTGTATGCAAGTTGAGGAAGTGGCCAGGGAATGAATGGAGCCATGTTGTTCATGTACATGTGTAAAGGTGGGCCAGGAAATAGATGAGTCAAGAAGTGATGAACAGGGCATTATGAGTACACCGGGTGCAGCTGGAGGACTGTGTGGGTATATAACAAGTTAGAGAAGGAAGCAGTTTCTTCATATTGATGGATATCCAACAGGATATCCACTTCTCCAACAGGAAATCCAAATCAAAAATCCACAAGGAAATCCAAAGCAAAACCACCTCCTCTCTCTATGTACTCCACTAATGACACTATAATAGAACCAGTTAACCAAACAAAACTGTTTGACGTCACAAAAACAATAAACACATCACTCACAGTTAAGAAAGTTCACATCAAACTTGGTGCTCTATATAGGGCCAAATCTTACCTTACTCAAAATGCCAGACTAGCCACAGCTAGATCCCATCTCCTATCTACTCTTCTCTACTGTTCTCAGCTTTTCACTAACCTGCACAAGTCTGATTTGCATCTACTTGATTCCTGCTATAATAAAATAGCAAACTTTGCTGCTAATATACCCAAAAGGAGCCACCATTGCCTTGCTCTTCAAAAACTACACTGGCTTGAATTTCCCAATCTGTTATTACTCAATCAGCTCACCACTGCCCATCCCATCATCCACAAACCTAAAAACTGCCCTGTACTCTCCAACCTAGCACAGCTAAATAACAACCCCAGGACCCTTCGACCATCCGATAAACTTATACTCAAGGTTACAAAGTCCCATAATTACTTTGGTGACTCTCTCTTCTTCTTCAAAGTAGCCAAACAGTGGAACCTATTACCCCATAATATCTTAAAAAACACAGATCATCATAGCTTCAAAAAACCCCTAAAAGAATACCTTACTGAACAATGGCTGTGCTCCTGTAATAGTCCTGGCAAGTTTCTCATGCCTTCGAGCAAATGTTTTCTATTCTGCTGTGTTCTTTTCTCACTTCTTCCAAATGAAAATACCACAATGTTTTTTAGTTATATATATAATGAGTTTTGTATTACTGTCTGTAGTAAGGCTTAAGAAATGTAATGTTTTCTGTTTTACATTCCTCTTTTTGTAAATTGTGATTGTTGGCAGCTGTCAAACTTTTTGTATATTGTTTGTAAATCTTTTAAAAAATTTTGTAATCTTTTTGTACTATTGTTATGGAGCTTATCTCCCTGGGTTTCCTCTGAAAATGGGCTACTTGCCCAGCCAGACTCTACCTGGTTAACAAATTTTAAATAAATAAATAAATAAATATACAACCTTGAAAAAATGATAAAGGGAAGGTCACACTTGGTGTGCTGGTTTAAAACAACACAGAAGTGCAAGGTCTCCACCATAGCACTGCCAGGAAGGGGAGGTGAGATTCTACAATTGTCAAATGCTAATCACCATCCACCTGATGCCCTTAGGAGCTGCAACCTGTGCTGTACTTTCAGACATTTGCAGTAAGGCAAGGAACAGCCAAGATAATTCATGTCAAGTGGTGAATGATATTTGTGATCCATGTAATATTGGAATAGCATTGCATTTTTCATAATAGTGAGCTTTAATAAGACATATGCATAAGATCCATTGGGTGTGTGCTAAAGAATGCCAAGAGAGGATATGCTTCCTGAAGACCTTTCTGCCAGTGGCTTGGCTCTTGAAGTCAGGTACATTTCTATATAAATACCTACATAAATATCTCTGTGATAGCCAGTCAGGTGTGGAAATACTCAAGATAACATCTGCAAACCTACATGATTTGAGCAAAGCACAACAGTGGTTTATAGATGGCACATACCACACAAAAGGTGAAATTATGAATTATTTGGCAGCTATACAGCATGCATGGCCTAGTGAATTGTAAAGGGACATCAAAGACAATGTCTCTGATATTTGTACTAACGTTCCACAAAACTCTGAAAGTCTACAATATGATGTGGGGCTTGAGTTTGGAAACTCTGGATGTCATGGAATTATTGGCATCCCCACAATTTATCCTGTCGAGATTCGAATCTGCAGCTATCTGGAGAGTACAGGCTGATTTCCCTAACACACAATCTATAGGATATCTGTTCCATTACTCACATTGTGTGTGGAGGGATGCAGTGATATGGTATGGCTCAAATGGATGCATCAAACACATTTTTTCAGCAGCTACTGAAATGTCTTATATCACTAGCCTTTCTTCAACCAAAGGATGTTCCATGTACCTTTGCAGAGTTGAAGCAGACTTTTCCTGAGATAGCAGCTTCTTTACTGGAATAGCTGGAGGACAACGTCATGCTAGGATGTCTGTGGACATTTGGGACCCAGTCTTCTTGAATGCTCTACATTTCCACCTTCTCTGTGGACTGCTGTAGAGTTTTTTCATTCGGGTCCTCCACAGAGCCAAAATTCCACGGAAGTGTGGCATTGCCATATGCGGTGCCTTCTAGGGCAGAGGAGTGTTGAGCTGCGCAGTCATTTTCAAGTGCTATAAGGGAAGCAAAACAGGACAGACACCAGTCATGAGAGGCCGACTGCTAGTGTTGATGTTATGCTCACTAGATGTGTCACTAGAAGGCATGAGAAGTGCTTACTCTCTGTAGTGGAATAAAGAGAGGATTATGCCCTTCAGGATTTCCTGTGGATGGTCACTACATGTCTCAAGTTGTAATGTGTGATTTGTGGCTGTAGATGTGGGTGTCTCTTATTTTTGATGTGTACGGCTCCATTGGATAGTGGTATAAACGATGATGTTCTTCATTTAATGAAATGGCTCCTACAGAGCAGGTAGGTCGAGTACCCATCTACTCTGAGAGGTAAGGCGACTTCCATATATTACATCCCTACTGCTTTCTATTATGGGTCTGTGCTGCATGCTTTTCTTACATGGTTTACTATCTGGGCTGCTTCATTGATATTTTTTATTGCTGCCATTTTTGCATTTGCCTTTCATGTACCTGTTGTATCTTTTTGGCACATTATCACTCACACCTGCACTTATTTTGATATACTTTGTTATTACCTTTATGCATTTGCATTTTGTGTTTCCTTTGCTATACTCCCCAGTCAGCTTCCGCTGTTGTATTGCTGACACTCTACAAAGGATTTCTGATGCTGGTCTCACTGTCTGTTCACTTTCATAGCGTTCACTGTAGTGGACTTTTGGGTATCTGGCTTCACTCTATTTGCTGTCACTGAATTTTCTGTCATGAGTCGACACGAATCCACACCAAAAATTTGAACACAGAAATTAGCAGTTCTGATACTGATAAAACTGTGTGAAAGTCCATTAACACAATACACTGGGAATTAAAGTATGGAGGCTTATTTTTAAAAAGCAAAATGTCACAAATAAACACCATAAAATCAGTTTTATCTGCTCATTTGCATTAATCTGCATGGCACGTCGTAGCCCACAGCAGAGTCATGGGCTGTACTCCACTGAAATGACACTAATAGTAGACAAATGACAGATAATTCATTAATACATTTTCTAAAACTATAGTAATGTTAAATGTGCATTTTCTCATTGGCATTGCTTTTCTCGGTCATTTTGATGCTGTATTTGCTTTCCTTTGATTATAAAGTTTAAGACAAAACATCACAGTTCTACTCTGTAAAAGCAGCAAACATCAAATCTACTAATCCACTCAGTAAAGTATGTTGTTCTTCCGCATCACTGTTGCAGTATTCTTTACCTAAGGGATTTCCTGCCAAGGATAGCCCAACATCCAGCCATTATGCCAAAGACTTTAGTTCTTATAGGTGTTGTACATCACACACATTATTCCTGTGCAAGACGAAGTGTATAAAGGTGATGCATGGACACACACACACAAAATTTCTTTGCTGTCAATCCGAATGCCATTGTTGAGCAATGCTCTGAATGCCATTCTGCTGTGCTGGTTACCAAGCAGGGTTTTCAGCTAAGTGACCCATTCGGGTTTCTCCTGTTTCTTCTTTTTCTTGTGGTTATTGTGTTCATGTCATCCAAAAAAGGAAAATGTCAGTGTGAGAGGTGGATTCCCCATAAAGACTGTCATGACCAGTGTCTCTTTTGCTTGGGTACTTCCCACAGTCATACACTGTGCTTTATTTGCCAGGCATTTCTGCCTATGACCCTATGTAGTCTTCTGTCCTCCTTGTCCATATATCTGGAGAACCAACTCCTTATGTTGTTGGCTAAGGGTGCTATGGTGAAATCCTCCCATCCTAAGGGCCAGCCATTTGTGAAGAAAAAGGCCAAAAAAAAAAAAGTTAGGTATGATCAGGCTGCTGTCAAGCCTCTCCTGGACATCTTGCTTGAGGCTGGTGAAAGCCTGGAGGACCCTCCAGCAGTTGCTTCAGATTCCTGTGCTGTGACCCCATTGGAGGCCAGTATGGATCTGGCTTCTCGCACATCCTTGGAAGCTTTTTAAACATCTTTATCTGATGTTGAGAGGGGACTTTGGCTGATTATATCCAAAGGACATAGGGGGATTACTCAGATATTAGTAAGAGAGGACATTTCTGCATCCATTATAGAGTCACGCCGGGGGTCTGACCCTCCAAGGGGGTTTCAAGCAGATGTTCCATGGAAAAAGAAACAAAAAACAAAGGATATTTCTCCTGTTATTAAGGATCACCAATGTGAATGGCAGGGTTTAACTCAGAGTTTATTTAATGCTTTCATGGCCTTGAAGGCCTCTCAAGGGATCTCTGTGCTCCTCCCTGGTTTTCTACTCTACTCAACTCAAGAGACATAGGGAATTGGATTCTTCAGATGAGGATTTGGACTCAGGGGAAGAATTCTTGGCTTATTCTTTCCAAATCCTTTCCCCCTTGGACTACAATTCAGAGGAGGAGGAGTCCATAAATACAGATTCCCCTTTGGAATCTGATTGGATGTTCAGTCAATGTTTAGCAACATGGATTGGTCAATTATATTTTTAGATTTCTGTATAAGAAGATGTTTACTAGGTTCTTAAATGGTCTGAATAAGCAGTTTAAGTCTTTAGAATGGATACTTCTGGTGCTGTTTGTTTTGCGGATATGCAGAAGGTCCATCAGAGTGGGGTCTGACAATGCTCTGTATGTCAGGCATAGATCTCCCCTCAAAAGCCTGTGAGAGACAGAATACAGGGATAGAGCACTGAGGCGGCCTGCATAGGACATTTTACTTAAACCCTGTATTCTTTCAGTGAAGAGCGTCTGTGGACGTTTCAACTGTTGGATATGCCTGTTTAGGTACATACTAAAGGGGGTATTGCAGTCAATGATATGTCTTATGAAGGCCAAATACAGTGAAACAATGACTTCTTTGGACTTAGATGCCATATCTTTGCTTATAAGTTGCACAGTATAGAATGATTTCCTCACTACATAGACACGTGATTGTCAAAAGTTAGATTACTATCTATGTGTGTCCCTAAGTCCTTGACTACTGGGTCAACTCTAAGGGGTGTGTTGTTAATATGATAGTTAGCAGGGGTGGATAACTTCCTGAAGGATACTGTTATGCATTTCTTGGCATTTAGTTTTAGTCCATGGCTCTGACACCAGTTGTTTGTTTGTGTCAGCCCCTCCTGGAGAACATTTGTGTCAGTGTTGGATTTAATGACAGCTCCTAATTTGCAATCATCTGCAAACTGAGTCAGCCAAAGACCACTGATATTCATCTTGACTTTAGAGAAGTAATTGCCAAAAAGGAGCAGTCCAAGGACTGATCCCTGAGGGACTCCAATTGTGACTGGCCTCTGTGTAGAGGTGAACTCCCCAATTCTAACTTCCTGTGTCCTGTCTCAGAGCCAGTTGGCTATCCACTGGATGACATACGAGTTTGTTCATAGGTTCATAGGTTGGTACTAGGCTATCGGCCCTAGGGCCTATGCAAGCCTAGCCATAACAATTCCCTGGCTATTTCTTCCCACAATATTTACTTCTCTGGGCCCCTGTCTAGCAGGGCAACTGACATGATCCCCGGGGTGAATTTCCTATCTCCCATCCAATCATCAAGGTTCCTTTTGAAGAGGGCCAGTGAGGTGCTCTGCTTGACATGTATGGGCAGTCTATTCCAGAGTATGGGAAGTCTCTGGATCAGGAACCTATCCCTCCAGCATGTTTTGTTCATTGTGATGACAAGGTTTAGATCCCTGGAGCATGTGGCTCTGAGGGATTGGGATTTCTTTAAGTGGAGCATGTCCAACAGCTCAGGGTTTGACATGGCCTTGTATGTTAAGCAGAGATTGCCTCTGAGTAGACAATATGCCACAGAGTATAGCTGGAGTTTTTTTAGACGGTCAGCATATGGCATCTGCTTTAGGCCTGTGATTCTTTTAGTGAGGTATTTCTGTGGCCTTTCCAACTGTTGCAGATGTCTTGTGAGGTACATACCAAATGGGGCATTATACTCTTATAATGGGTCTAATGAGGGATGAGTATAGTGGGACAATGACCTCCTTTTTTCTGGATGAGAAGCTCTTAGTGATGAGGTGTGCCACATAGAAGGATTTCCTGACTGTTGTGGCGATGTGGTTATCGAAAGTGAGACCACTGTCCCCTGTGTCCCTAAGTCTCTCATCACTCTTTCGATGTTTAGCGTCCTGCCACCTATGTGGTAATTCATGGGTACATGTTTTTTTCCAAAGGGGATAACTATACATTTCTTGGCATTAAGCTTGAGCCCATGACTCTGGCCCCAGGCATCTGTTTCTGTAAGGCCTTTTTGTAGAATATCCACATAATTTGGGGATTCAGTAATGTCTCCCAGTTTGCAGTCATCTGCAAACTTTGTTTGCCAGAGTCCCTTAGTGTTGGCCTGTACTTCAGAGAAGTAGATGCCAAACAAGAGTGGTCCCAGGACTGAACCCTGAGGTACTCCACTTGTCACTTGTCTGGAGCTGGATTTGGAGTCAGCTACTTTTACAGTCTGGGTTCTGTCAGTAAGCCAGTTGGCAACCCATTGAGTGACGTAGGGATTTATGCCCAGCTTAGTAAGTTTATCTATGATTCCAGAGTGGGGGATGGTGTCGAAGGCCTTGGTGAGGTCCAGATAGGCTGTGTGGACCACCTTACCCTTGTCTACAGCTCTGGAGACTGATTCAAAGAAGTCAGTCATTTTTAGGAGACAAGATTGGCCCTCCACAAACCCAAACTGGGTAGGGTCCAGTGTTTGAAGGTTGCCAATGTCTTTGTTTAGAAGTTCCATGATAATGCGTTCCATGCCCTTGCAGATCAGGCTTGTCAGACTGATGGGACGATAGTTCCCGGGCTCCAAGATGGATCCTCCCTTGTGGAACGGGATAACTGTATCTGTGCACCACTCAGTGGGCAGGAAGCCTGAGGTGAGGCTATGATTAAACATGACACTTAGGTGAGGTGCCAGTTCATTTTGTAGTTCATGTAGTACACAGCCTGGGATGTCATCTGGTCCCATGGATGCTGTATTCTTAGCTTTGGAGTGTGCGGTTTCTATCTGTGTGGCCATGATTATCGGAATTTGGCAATCTTTTGGTATTGAGATAGGCCCTTTATGGGGTGAGAGGGGGGTGAAGTTGGCACTAAATCGATCTGCCAGGATATTGGCAATATCCTTGGGATCAGTTTATTTAATGCCATTCTGTTGTAGCTCAGAGCAGATCTGAGCATTACCATTTAGATTCTTGACATAACTATAGAATGCCTTGTGGTTGTCTTTGGAATCTTTGGCAATTTTATTTTTGTAACTAGCTTTTGAGGATTTTATGAGGGATCTCAGCTTCTTACTGAGGTTGGTGAGGGAGTTTTTTGCATCCTGGGATTTTCCTCTTTTCTGCAACAGTTTCTTCCTTCTGTTGTATAGTTTGTTTATAGCAGGGGACCACCAGATTGGCTTCCTTTTCTTGGTGAAGAGCATCTTGGTTCTGTTTGGGATGGCACGATTCATGCACGAGTGGATATGCTTGTACAGTGCCTTAGTGTAGGATTCTGCAGTTGAACTTCCAGATCCCGTCTGCGTGGGTGTTGTGAAGTTTGTCACTTCTGACTTCAGTAGCATGAAGTTGGCTTTGGAGAAGTTTTTTAAGGAGGTTTCCTTACTGGGGGTGGGGTGGGGGTGGGATGTGGATGTCAAAGGTGATTTGCTTATGGTCAGACCTGACCAATGAGGGGGTGACCACTGGTGTGGAGCATCTATCTCCCATGTTGGTAATGACCAGGTCTAGGACATTGGCTCCCCTGGTGGGACAATGGATTAGTTGATCCAGGGCATTGGAATTTATGAATTCCAAGAACCGTTGGGAAAAGGAGTTGGTACCCGAGTAGTTTTCCCAATTAATGGTGTACCTAACCTTTTGGGTTTGTCACCACTGCCCAAGTGGGGTATTGTGTCAAATGCATTGGCTAGGCCAAGGTAGGCAGTGTGAACCATTTTGCCATCATCCATTGCTTTGGTGACCTTCTCAAAGAAGACCACCAAGTTGAGTAGGGATGATCTGCCCTTGCTGAAACCAAACTGGGCTGGGGGCCAGTGTCTGGAGGTTTACTATATCACTAATGATCATTTCCATGATAACTCTTTCCATGGCTTTACATATTAGACTAGTGAGACTTATGGGTCTGTAGTTTCCAGGGTCTGTAGATGGCCCACCTTTGTGTAGAGGGATGATTGTTGTTGTTCTTCATTCATGAAGCATAAAGCCTGTTTGGAGGCTATAGTTAACTAGCATTTCCAGAGGCCCTGATAGGTCATGTTTCATGCTATTTAGAAGGCATCCTATGATATTGTCTGGGCCCATTGATTCAGTGTTCCTGGTCTTAGAGAGAGCATTAAGGACCTTTTCCCTAGTGATAGCGGGGGGGGGGGGTGGTGGTTATATTTGATGGTATTTCCTGAGGGAAGGCTGAGAGGGAGAGAGGGGTAAAGTTGGAGCTGAATTTGTTGGCCAGTAGGTTTGCTATATCTTCTGGCTCAGTATACGTGGTGCCATTTACAATGAGCTTTCCACACAACTGTGTATTTCCTTTGAGGTTGCAGACATAGCTAAATAATTGTTTTGCTGTTGTTGTTGCTATAGCTAAAGAATGCCTTGTGGTTGTCCTTGGCCTGGGAGGCCAAATTCACCTCAGATTTGACTTTGCTAGACTTTATTTTTCCTCTGAAATGTTTGTTTAGCTTGGTGAGAGTGCTTTTATCCTGCTGGATGCTGCACCTCCTAATTTTTGCCATGATTTTCTTCCTTCTGTTATACAGCCTATTGATTTTGTGATTCCACCAGGGTGGCTTGTTTTATGAATTAGTTCTGTACTTCTTCCCTGTGGGTACAGCTGCCTCTATGCAGCTATTAACATGCTTGTACATGGTTTCTGTGAACAGTTCTGTATAAGCAGCAGTGTTCTCAGGGCTTATGGGGGCTTGAAATGTTGCCAGGTTATCACTTAATAGCAGGAGGTTAGCCTTAGAGTAGTTCCTGAATATTCCAGGTTTAACTGGGAGTCCAGGTTTTATTTTTACTTCAAAGGAGACAAATTTGTGGCCTGAAATTACAATAGAGGGTGTGCAGCACTCTCCCATACTAATAAGGTAGGGAAGGGATTTCATTCCAGAATGGTTTTGGTCCCATGAAAAATGGTACTTGGAGACCAATTCTAGATCTTTCCCAGCTAAACACCTTTCTCAAGATTCCTTCTTTTTGGATGTATCTGTGCAAACATTATTTCTTCTTCTTCTACCCAGTCCTTTCTAGCATCTCTGTCTCTGAAGAATGCATACCTTCACATTCCCAATCATCTTCTCTTCAGGAAATGTTTAAGTTTCTCTGTCTCTTTCTTGCATTTTCAGTTCTCTGCTTGCCCTTTGGCCTTTCTACTGCTCCAAGGGTATTCACCAAGTTTATTTATTTATTTGCCTTTATTGACTGGAAAGTCTGACTGGGTAGAGCCAGTTTTCAGCAGAGGCCCAGCTAGAAAAGCTCCATCACAGTACATTTATATTAACTAGTGAATTTTAGACAGTTATTTGAAAAACAACAGTTACATTTCTCATGAAAAACAAACATAATTACAAGACAGGGTATATACAGTGAAGTATTGACATCAGCAATTATAAGTCTATACAGTTGTTCCAGCTGTAAACTCTTGCAGGAAGTAAATGGATTGATACTGCAGAAGGGAAAACATTGTTGTAAAGCAGTTTAGTGTTCTTACATTTTGCTAAAGAAAGGTTTGCAAGGAGTTCAAGATATGCAATGAAGTAAGTTATAAAAATGTGTAGGAAGGGAGATTTTAGTATTGCATAGGTTTGTAAAAATTTCAAGTGATATAATGAGGTAAGTTATAAAATTATGTAGGGGAGGGGAGATATTAGTAGTATATAGGAGGATAGTTGTAACAGTATATGACTGAGAGAGCAGGGTATAGGATTAGTTCTATTTAGGCTGCCTGTTCCAAGTTGGTGTATCTAGAACATGCATAACTTAGGTATACAGATGCTGCATGAAAGGAGTAGAGTGGCAGATGGGGGCAGTTAGAAAAAGAGCAAGTTGACAAGTGTTTTTTAAGGGGGGAATAGGATACATTGATTCAAGTGCAGGAGGGAAGTTGTTAGGGGTGGAATGATTCGGGTCTATATTACGTTATCGAAAACATAATAGTTGACCCTGAAATGTTGAACTGCAACTATGTCGAATGCTAAAAACAATGAAACTCAAAATATTGAAAATTTATAGTTGGCTCACTTCACAACACGAGCCTGTGTCTCATTAATTACTCATGAAACATAAGAAAAGACAATGCCACTTATGCTATGAGCAACACAAACTCTCTTTTTCAAAAGTGATACTTTTACAAGTAAAAAAGAAATGCGAGAACCACTCAGTCATCATTTATCTATTTACAGCACCAGCGTGTCTCACTTGACACTACTATAACATAGACCAAAAAAAAAAAAAGTGTTGCATTCTCCGTAAGTGTTTCCTTGGTATTAAACCGTATTACCTTAAATGAAATATGTATTGTACTATGTAATCGCACTGGTTCTAAATACTTTTAGATTACACTAAGTAGAATCAAAAGAAAAAAAAAAAAAGAATGTCTTGAAATGAAATGCTGCGACTTTGTACACCTATAGGCTGCTACACTTTCAATAACATGACTATGGCAGATACAAATTCAACAGTAGAATATTCTGCTCTCCTCTTGAACACTGTTTGCATACGTGAATATCTCTCCATAGTCTTCCATTTTTTTGGAGATGAAGGATATCCTGACTTTAACTGTAGGCTCAACTCATTCACTCTATTCTGTTCCCGTATCAACACATCAAGAACTGCTGGGATGTCACAGATACGTGTACCCAGCAAACATCTCAGACGTCTGTGCCATCCCTCAACATAGTTATGTGTATGAGGCAAACATAGCTCATTCAATGCTGAAACATTCCAAAACAAGATTGAAAACATAGGAGGAAATCTGTTTGAACCAGTACTTCTTGTGTGCTGTTTTCTCGGTCGTCCTAACCCATACATTTCTGAGAAGTATGTTAGAAGTTCCTTACCCTCAACAGAAACATATCAGAAAGTTGAGAAAATGCACTAACAACCTCACTTTCAGGAATAAATGACAGTGCAATTCATTTCTTAACTGCTAACTGAAAACTTGCACTATGACCACAGAGTGTAGCTAAACCCAGTGACTGTACTTTGCGTCATACAGCCTGAGCAAAGTGGAATAAGCAACCCTTACTTATCACCTCACTAAAGTTATGCTTCACACTCTTAACTGAAGCAATCTCAAAATCTGTAATAATGAACTTTACTGTCGCCTCACAATAAGACGTCCTGTTCGATTCTCAGCTAAAGTGTCTTCTGTGTGGAAACATGCATGAATGGGCGTACCTTCGTTGAAGGTTGTACATCAGGGCTGGCAACTCGGTACGTAAAAATCTACTGCCAATCATTAGCGGACCGGAGTTCCGCTGTGGCGACCCCTAACTGGGAAAAGCCAAAAGATACAACAACTGTAGGCTCATAGTTCACTGATGACAACAAGGAAAATAAACATTCCCATAAGTAGTTATACACTTTGAAAAACTTTTCAGACTAAAAAGTAAACTAGTGGGAGACTTTTACAATTCTCTCCAAATGTTATTATACCATGTATAGAATACAACTGACAACAAAGTTGTCCTTTGGTCAAAAATATACCACCCATAAACCATATGGTACTGTCACACAAATCCTGTAAGTTTTCCTTTATTGCAAAATAAAATAACATGTACATTATTTTGCAGATCAACCATTCTCTTTTGTAGAAAGATTCCTTCTTTAAGATAAAACGTTGTAGTATCTACATTACTGAATGTACATCCTACAGACTTATATGTGGACATCTTTTGCTTTCTGACATGGTTTACTTGCTGAAGCATTGACCGTCTTGATGGCAAACTAATAGTTGTTTCAATAGAAGCTGATGCTACTACATCTTCTACCAATAGAGCAGGTGTAGTTCTAGACAAACCTGCACTTTCTTTTAGTTGATGACACGCTTTGTACTTTTCAACTTTAGTAATGTCTGAAGCATGTTGATGTGTACTGATTTCAATAATATTTCCCCATCTCCTTCTCTTTCTGTCACTGCTCTACCCTTGCATTTGTACAACAACTTTAATCTACAGCACCAGTACTTTCTCCGTTATACTAATTTTTCTAAATTGTACATATATCCATCAATAGTCACACTGGTTTATTTTTTTTGAGACTTCATTGTCTCATAAGCATTACCTACAACACTAGGACTCGGGTGTGAGTTAGTAGGCATAGCTTGCATTACTTTATCCTGTAACGCACAATGAGCATCAGTAAACACAGAATCATTTAACTTAAATAAGGCAGCACTCTATTAGAAAGAATTATTAAATCACTCCCTAGTAGTTTTATTAACATTTCACTTCTTACGTTGTAAGTAAAATGAATCTCTTTAAAGCACTTTAAAACATATTTAATTTTAAACAAATATTTTAATGAATGTGACATCACTTCGTATAAGCGCCAAACATCATTTAATTCCACTGGGCCAATTATTCCATTTCGGCAAGCAGTATTTCAGAATTTTTAGTGATCGATATAGTTGCAGTTCGACATTTCAGGGTCGACTATTACGTTTTAGATATTTTAACAATTTGATAACGTAATATAGACCTGAATGATTCAAGCAGAGGAAGGCAAAATATTAGTGATAAGCAATAAGGAGTTTGTGCGTTCATTAGGGGTCTCAAGCTGGTGATGAACATGAGCATGACCAGGACTGGGTAAGGTATTGTCTAAGCTGGATTTTATACCTTGGGAGTTTGTTAATTATTTTTATTTGTGTAGAAATGGTGTTCTAGAGTTTGAAGATGTAACAGGAGTATAATGAGTCTCCAGTGAATTATTTGCTTTAGTAGTGCTTTGGAGAAATTTATCACCAGAATGGAGGTCCCTTGTGGGGGTTTAAGGCAATAATATTTTTTTTAATACAGGGCATAATTCAGGCTAATATATCAGTGTGCATGCCATAACTGGCTCAGAGTATATTATGTAGTTGTTAAGCTCAAGCCAGTTTGGCTGCTTTAAGGCTTGGCAGTGGTGAGCTTGGTGTGAGGTGTTCGCAGCAAATTTAGCTACTTTATTGTAACAAAGGGCTAGTTTGAATTTTAGTGTAGAGCTTAGGTTTGTAAGGATAGGTGAGGCATACAAAAGGGTTTGAACAAATAGGTTGAGGCTAGGGTTTTTTCGTTGCTCGGTCTGTAAGGTACTGTTTTGCCCTGTAAAGACAGCCAAGTTTCTGGTGGGTCATTTTAATTGTTTGAAGAATATGTTGATCAAATTTAAGATTGTCATCTTTTACAATGCTTAGTAATTTAGTCTGGGGTACTACCTCAATTTTATTATTATTTGTAGTTGTAACCAAAAACGATTGTGTTTGATGAAGATAATACTTAACCATGGTGTATAGTTCATTTTGACTTTACCACCCCTAAAATTGCTTCTCTCTCACCCTTGCAATGTGGATATTATGCATATACCATGTCAGTATAACATATGTCCTAGGTATATTTGCACAAAGCTATTCACTGGTACTCTGGGGCATTGTGCCGCATGCCCTCAGTGCAGTGCTTCTATATTTGTTTAAATAGATTGCACTTTGTAAACTTGCACACTGCAAACTATAACCACTAAAATCACTTTACTTTCTTCCTTCTTTTAACATAACTAGGCTGTACAAGTTCAGGTTGCTGTATATCCAAAATGTTTTTAAATATCTGTATTGACTTACTTGTGACATAAGCAAGCTTATATTTATATAAAAGAAAGGAAACCATCCTAACCTGTTCACTATTACAAACATTATACATCAAAAAGAGAAATAAACTGTGCTATCTTCTCAAGCAACTGAATGAGGAAACACAGTTATTGACGGCCACAGCCAACTATCACATACTTTATCCACGTTTATTGCAAAAGTGGAACTTGAATTTAAAAATCTTGGTGCCGGTTGTGCTCGTAATTTGAATATTGATATTGTGAATGGCAAGGACACTAGTAAAGCCCCCAGGGAGCAGAGAACTGATAACATTAAAGATATTCCAAGGTTGGGTCATTCTAAATCTAGAGGTCCCAACGACCGCATTCCTAACGGCAATGCTAGTGCTCATTTTACTAATGACATTCAGTCTGCTGAACCTGGTGTGGCATACAAAAAGAAAAAAACGAACACATCAACTGACCGGCTTAATTCTACTTCAGATAGTTATTCTGATGGAATTTTCTTAACTAAGCGCAAATCTGTTTCAGTGGACAGTGCTGACATCGATTTACCAGCTGGTCAATGTGCGATTTCGAATGTGGAGGCTAACCGAATGGATTCTACAGGTTTTACGTTTGACTTCTCCATCTACGATTTTGAAGAGGACGAGGATTATATGTTACGTACTGGGACTAAGCACAAGCGTGTTAAGCCTGTTAAGACCTACGCACATACAGTAGGTAATACTATGGCTAACAAAGGTACTGAACTTAAATCCAATACTTACAGAAAAGTAAAGGAGGACAATGGCAAGTGTCATAATTTGAATAACTTTTTAAGTAGTGACTGTAATTTTGACAATTTTAACAAGGGGAAAGATGGATCCCCTATAAGAAATACTGACAGTAATTTAGCTTTAAAAGATAAAATTTACAAATTGGGGAATTTAATGTGCAAATTGGACAATATTAAAATTGAAAATGCTTATTTACACAAATGTTTAACTTTAAAGGTAGTCCCAATGGGACTACGTTTTTTTAAAGTACCATTGGGATTTGAAATTAATGATGTTGTTATAAATGATTTCAATGAATTTTTTGACGAGTGTGGTTTTAAATTCATGAAGATGTTAATCAAGTACAATGATGAGCAATTATTGCAACTTATTAAGGAGGTTGAGAAATTGAATTTAGAGATAGAAGGTGATTTATTGTTTGATGAATGGAACAATCTATACCGGAAACAATTTACGATTGTTGAAAAGAAATCTAAATTAGTTCATGAAAGAAAAAGTAAGAAAATTAATAGGGACTTGTTGCAGTACAAGGACAATAGAGTATATAGATGGAACATTAAAAGGGGTAAAAACACCTATGAGCCCACCTTTCAAGATGTTCAGTTCTATAGACATGAGGGTATAAACAGAGGTGAAAGTGAACGACATTTTGAGGAAGTAAATAACGATTTTTATGATGACCAAGAATGGTATAAACAAAATTTTCAGAGGAATTGGAACCCCCAATATTGGAAAAAAGGGGGATTCAGGGGAAGGAAATACAACCGTGGTCAGTATCAGCAACAAACGAAATACAAGGGGATGAATTGGAATTGACAATAAATATCAATAACAATATGAATTATGAAAAAGAAAAAATTGTTATGGAGATGGACAATGGGACAAACAAATTGGATGAGTTTAAAATTTACAACTTTACTAATTTCAAAGTTGAAGAGGTCCATCACAGATTACTATCCAGAGGAATGAAGTTTATTCCTACCCCGAAATATGATTTGGTTGACCATTTGATAGAAACCAAATTATATTCACGTAAAC
This sequence comes from Protopterus annectens, assembly GCF_019279795.1. Classification (NCBI taxonomy): domain Eukaryota; kingdom Metazoa; phylum Chordata; order Ceratodontiformes; family Protopteridae; genus Protopterus; species Protopterus annectens. The sequence goes on from NC_056743.1 coordinate 1,571,358,019, forward strand.
TGAATCTTTCTGTTATGTTTCAAAACAAAAATAAAAACAAACAAGGATTAGACGGGGGTGATAACCTGTTAAAACCTAAAAGTACTTTTGTACCATATATGAACCCCGTGATTGAGATGTTTGAAAAACAAGTACATAGAGATCTTTACAAGTTAGCTGATACAGCAAAGAAGATTAAAATTAAGGACAATTTGTCAAAAGAAGAAAGGGTTGAGTTAACTAAACTAAGAAACAACAATAATATACGTATTATGAAGCCAGACAAGGGAGGGGGGATTGTTATTTATGACCAAATGGAATACATATTAAGGTTACACACTATACTTACTGAATCAGGCAATTACACTACGGTTTCTTTGAATGAAATTAATATTGCCTATCAGAGGATCAATTCCTATTTAGAAGAATTTTGGATTGACAACCGAATCAATAATGACTTATACAACTATTTAAAAGTGCAATATCCAAAAATGGCGGTACTGGTGGGTATTCCAAAAATTCATAAAGACCCAGTCAATCCACCCTTCAGGCCTATAGTATCTGGAAGTAGGGCTAAAACTTTCCCATTAGGTAAAGTGGTAGATGTTTGGCTTAAGGATATATATAAGGGTATTCCCCACTTACTAAAAGATTCTTGGGACTTCCTAAGGAAATTTCCAACATTGATTGATACAAGGAATCTTTACTATGTGACTATCGATGTCATTGATCTATTCTCCTGCATACCCAGTAGACAAGGTTTGGAGATGTTCTGCGAAAGTATCAGAAAACATACCAACTTTGACTGGGACAAAACGTGTTTGATCATGGACTTTATGTCACTTGTATTGGAGAACAACTTTATATTATTCGAAGGAGAATATTTTAAACAAAGCAAGGGTGTGGCAATGGGGTCGGCAAGTGCCCCAATTTTTGCCAACCTAGTAATGTTATATTGGGAAGAAGAAATTCTTTTTAAAAGTGTACATGTTACGCATTTTTCTCATTATACTAGGTTTCTTGACGATATTTATATTTTATGGAAGGGTAACATTAATGAACTTAACGATTTTACATCTTTCATTAACAACAGTAGTGACTTTTTGAAATTCACCTACACTATTAGTAAAGAAGGGTTACCTTATCTTGACACTATTGTGTCCCATGATGAGGAAGGTTTTAAATCTAATATCTACAGGAAGAACACTTTCTCTAATGATTATTTACAATATAATAGTAATCATCCTAGGAAGATGTTGCGTAACATTTTTAAGGGTCAATTAATCAGAGCGGCTAGAATGACATCTAGATATGAAGAAATGATAGCTGAGATTGATCATATAACTAATATGTTTATTGAGAGGAAATACAATAAAATCATGCTATATGATGTTCAACAGTATGTGATTTCTCAGAGGGAAACTAAATATCAATCAATTTTAGGAGTGTGCCCTCTGATAGACCATGAGACAGACTTGAACTTAACAAGCAAATACAAAATGGCTTGTATTCTGCCCTATACTCCTTTTGTCAACACAGTTAAGGAAATATTGTTTAAACATTGGGGCATTTTTCAAGTGAACCCCGATTTATCTCGAATATTAGGGGATAAACCACTTATTGTTTATAAAATGGTACATAATTTGAAAAAAATTTTAGAAGTTGGTATTATAACCAATTCTAGAAGTGGAGATTGTGGAGTTTCTACCTCCACCAAAAAATGTGGAAATTGCACCCAATGTAGGTTTATTATGTGTCATACTGAAATACGTTTAGATAATGTCAACAGGACGGTTATAAGACCTGTTAAAGGTAACTGCAATACAGCTTATATAGTATATATTGCAAAATGTGAAGCATGTCCAGCCTACTATGTGGGCAAAACTGAGAGGGCTTTTAAAAAAAGAATTTACGACCATTCTTACTGTATTAGAAAGAAAGATCTAAACAACGCTTTGTATAGACATGTAGACAGCAATGGTGACCAACACAGTTTTAAATTTGCAATTTTGGAACAAATTAAATCTGATCCCAAGGGAGGCAATACTAAAGATGTATTGAGTTTTAAAGAGATTTGGTGGCAACTATATACTGATGCTGCTACATTACCAGGATTGAATGATACCATTGCCATAAAACCCCTGCTGACAAGATAATATTTTATATACAATTAATTTTCTTACACTATCATATTTTCTCCCTTATATAATCAAATTTTATAAGTTTTAACATTACTACCAATAATGTTTTTAAAACAGCGGAGATTAATTTTTGTATTATTGAAGCATTAATAATTTATTATATTATGTATTATATAACAACCACTTCATTTTTCAACATTTTCAATATATTTAACATATTAATTCAATTATTTGTGTTATTAATTAATTAATTTCTATACATATTTATTATACATTTTTTTATTAATATTTATTGTACATTAATAAATTAATATCTTTTAATGGATTATAGGAATTGTTCACTTATATCTAATTATACACATTCTTTTCCCTAAATGTATGTATATTAATTTTTTACACATTTAATAATTTTTTACACATTTAATAATTTTTTACACATTTAATACTTTCAGTATACTACATATTTTTATGTTTTATATTTATTAATTCATATATTCATACAGATAGCATTTTATTCTGATTACATTTTTGGAAATTTGTGACTATCAGAGACCTGTATAGTAATATTTTAAAAATTTTTTTACATCTAATGTTGCACATTATGTCCTCATAAAAACTTTACAGTTTTAGTTAGGATGAGGTCAAGCTGAGTATGCCTATTAACATTTTTATTATTCACATTATTAACATTTTTATTATTCACATTTTTAGGATTCACAGTTTTAATGAATAAATGTAAATGTTGATTTATAAATGTATTAGCACAGTTCCACTTTAAATGTCAAAGGAATTATTGTACAGTTTCGCGCCAAAAAGCTTATTTAAATGGCGAAATAACAAAATGAATGAGTTCTGATGAAGCCTATAACTAATAGGTGAAAGCGCTTAACTCTTGTATTATGTGGTTTTTTATCTAGTTGTTTCAATAAACGTCTGGCTGTGGCCGTCAACAACTGTGTTTCCTCATTTGGTTGCGTGAGAAGATAGCACAGTTTATTTCTCTTTTTGGTTGTTTTTCCTCGCAACACTGGGATTCTGTAGTAAACATTATACATCACATATCTTCTTTTGTACAATATAATCAATCCAACATTACATAAATTAAACATTTCCTGCCTTCCCTTAAATATCATTCCACCTCCAGTACATTTTTCTGCATGTATTGTTCTCACAATTTCCGTATTTGTCTATGTAATTTGCTCCAACCCTTCTCTAAATATCCAATTTCTAGTTCTTTTATCTTTGTTACAATATTCATTACCTCAAGTACAGTTGGTTTAGACTTTGATTTCCATTTTGTAGTAATTGCTTTTTGGCAGCCACTAGAATTAAACTTAAAAAGGTCTTATATTGTCTAGGGAATTCAGATCCTGTATCCCAGCTCAAAAAAATAATTTTCTTATTTATATCCATTTGCTCGCCCAGTATTTCTGGCACAGTACTGTGTAGGGAACTTAGTCTGACAACTCATTACAATCTTAAAAATGTATCATTTCCAGTTACCTCTTTCTTCCCCATCACACCTTTAACATTTGCCATCTACCTGCGGAAAAATTATTTGGAGTCTGCTTGGAGTATAAAAATGCCTATGCAAACACTTCCAAGCAGAAATCCTAAATCTTCTACATGTTGTTGCATATTTGGGAGCAATAAACATGTCCTCTCATTGTTTCCTTGTGAATTGTTTATCCAATCTCTCTTCCCAATCTTTTCTAACCTCCTCTGATTGATTACTGGAGTTATTGTGTAATATTTTATATGCTCTATTAATTATACTTTTTTTTTTTGTAACAGCATATTCTGATCTAGACTCAACTAAAAACTCTACTAGATGTCTGTCTACCAGATGTCGTTCCCCTAACCCTTTCTCTTTGCCTATACTCTGATATTAATCCCTGTTAGGGAAGGCTGTTTCTAGCCAGCAATCCAAATGTCTTCTTGGCCTCTTCCCATTCTATTATCTTTCCCCATCTAGTTTTGCAATACCTTGGTTCCTTTGCCAATATCCTCCAGTAAATTCTAGCCCCTTTTTCCTATTTTCTGTAACTGTGGTCATCCCTATCAGCAGAATATCCTTTTTCCATTCCTGTGTTGGAGTAGTCCTTAAGATACTTTCTGCTACTTTATGCATATATTTGCCTCTTTTTTAATTTCTCCAAGTCTGTTGGGTTTCTAATATCATGATGGGAATGGACCCCATTCCTAAGTCAAAGTATGATTAAAGTTCATGAAATTAGTATTGTTCCAATTTTTGATGTTAGCCAGAAGTGCTCTTTGCAGCACCCGCAATGTGCCTAGCAATGACTCCTTCTGCAATTCATATGGAGTTACATGTATCGGTAACATATCTAAGTAGGATTGTAAATTATTTTTTAGAAGACCTGTTGCTCGTACTACTATTAGAACTATCTGGGTATCTTACTTCCATATTGTTCTTGTTTCTGCCTGCAAATCCTGGTATTTTATGACTTTGTGTCTGTCTGTACACAAGACACTGTAGTCACTAGGTGTTCCACTTTTAATGATTAATGCTACTTTTGTCTTCTTTTCATGGACTACTATACCTGTTTTTCTTTCATTTTTTAATTGTTAGTAATGGGTGATCCTGTGTGATATAAATTTATCATTTTCTATAATGCTTTGTGGCTCATGTTTGTTTCCAGTATTTTACTTTACTTCATTATCATAGTGTTTGCACAATCCCCAATGCAACAGTCTTGCAACATTATTATGCCTTTCAGTATACACTCCTTTTGCCATTAGTATATCACAACCAGCAACGAGGTGTGTGACTGTTTCCAATTCTGTTTTACAAAACCTACATTTGTCTGTTTCTCCCTCATGTTCAATGGACTTTGTAAACCAACATGTACTTGTCCACTATCTTGGGCCACCAATATTAATCTTTCATCTTTTTGTTTAAATTCACCTCTCCTTAACCATTCCTGTGATTGATCCTGATCAACAAGAGGTTGTTCCAAGAGTTTTCTGTACTTGCAACTATAGTTATGCATTTTCTACATCTGTCACCTTCTCATCTGATCCTCTACCTGATATTCTTTCTTTTGCTTTTTTTAGCACATTGAATTGCGGCCTGATTTTTATCTACTTATATTTATTATATTTATTTTTATTTAGTATTTAATTTTATTTATTATTATATTATATTATATTATATTATATTATATTATATTATATTATATTATTATATTATATCATTTATTTTTATTTATTACAATATATTATTATTATATTATATTATTTATTTTTATTTACTTATCGTATTTATTTATTTATTAGGTATCAAAAGTTACCTTAATAGCACATGGATTTGCTTCTGTAATCATCCCACATGAATCCACCCCTTTCTCTACCACTGTCCTCTCTATTCCCCCCTTCCCTACTACCATAACTCACTTATCAACTGCTCTGTATTTTACAGTTACCCTCTGAAGATAACCCAATGTGTTAAGTGAATTCATTCATATGTTTTATTGTATATTTCTTTGCTATGTTCTTTCTTCAATGATATAATGCCTCTTACTATATTGTACTGCGGAGCTTTATGTCCAATTGCTTAACTGTTTTATTGTATATTTTTCACTGTATTCAACTTCAGTTTTTGTAAATTTTTCTTGCTTACTTGTACTTTGGAACTTTTCTCCCTAGCCCTCCAATGAAAAAAAAACTTTTGCTCAGATGGACTATCCCAGTTAACAAATGTCAAATAAATAAATAAATAAATAAACAAATAAATAAATTCTTCTGGTTTGATTTCCATTCCTGCTTGACACTGATATGCTTATGCTAAACTAAGCAGGGAAGTTATCATAGACTTATTCTCCTCATGTTTTAAAACTTTCACTATGTTTGGGTCTTGTTAGGTCAGCAGGTATGTATGCATTCCTACGATTGCAGATCTATACATGTAATAATTTTTGAGGAAGCCCGTACCTCCTTCAGAATGGGGAATATACAGTCCTGATATACACTGATTTTTATAAATCATTTGATGAGCATGAAGCATCCTTCTTGTTTTCCTGTCCAACTGATCCAACACCTTTTGGGGCCAGTCGATCACTCCAAAACTGTTTAAGTTTTAGGACAGGAAGAGCAAATTGGTTTATAGCTTGAATTTTGTTCCTGTATGTCAACACTATTTTCAGTATTAATTTTAGTCCTCTAAAATATTCTTTACTAAGTTTTATTCACATTTGTTCATGTTTAATTGTTGATCCTTCATCAATTGCCAAATATTTATACACTCCCTCCTGCTCAAGTTCTTTTATGTTACATTCCTGTCCCAGACTGATGTCTTCTTGGTGCTGCAACTTTCCTGCTTTAAAGGTTGCTTTTGCATCTATATCAAAACCAAATGGCATTCTTATAGCATCTGAAAAAGTGTTGACCACTTGCAGTTGTGCTTTTAGTTCCTCATCTGATGAACTATACAGTTTTAAATCATTCACAAAAAGAAGATAAGAAGTCTTTACACTATGCAGTTTTCTGGGAGCCAAATTGATGCCATGACTTAATCTGTTATGTAAACAGTTTAATGGGTTAAGGGCAAGGCAAATGAACAGTGGTGACAAATAATCACCCTGGAATATCCCCCTTTGAATTTTTATCTCTGGAGTAATAATTTGTCCTTCATCATGGCTTAATTGAAAAGTAGTTTGCCACTGTTTCATGGTCGCAGTAATGCAATCAATCAGTATAGCATGTATCTTATACATTTTTAAGCACTCTTTTATCCATGAATGTGGGATATTGTCAAATGCTTTTTTGTAGTTAATCCATGCCATATTTAGATTCTTCCCCTTTTCACAGTTCTCCACTATGACTGTATTTAACAGCAAATGATCCTTTGTTTCATATGACTTTCTTTTACTGTCCTTTTGTTTTATTGCCATAATTGAGTTTTCTTCTAAATGACTATAAACCCTGTCGGCATCAATTCCAGTCTATAGTTTATAAGTCTTTGGAAGGCAGGTTATCAGTCTATAATTTTAAGGGTAGCTTGCAGGTTCACTCTTAAGTAGGATCATTGTTTTCCTGTTGTTAGTCAGGTTGGTGTCTTTTTGGGGTGCACATATAAATAGTACTTACTCATGACTAAATTTTCATGCAAAGATGTTAATACTTTTAACCAGAAGTTAGGTACTGCATCTAACCTGGGATTTTCCAATTAGAGGCTTTTCTTAACTTTGTTTTTGTTTCTCTGGCTGTTACTTCTTCCCATCTCATATCCTGTACCTTTGAACTTCATATTCTTTCTTTTACTTTTTCTGTCCATTTATCATCTTTGTTATGTTCCACAGGATCTTCATAAATACATCTCAAAATGTATCTTTCAATTCTTTTTACCTTGTTTCCCAATTCTCTATAAAACTTTTTTGTGTCATCAATAAATTGCTTCTTTTGTACTTTTCTTTTATATTTATCTGTGTATCTTCTAAGTTATTCTGCCTGTGCTGATATTTTTAGTTTATTATTTGCGATACTGCATGATAAATCCTGATGCATTATAATACTGCAGATTGCTTTTATCACATCTATCTTTCTGAGTATTTTTGTTGATCTGTTCCCTCTTCTATAATCTTCTAATAGTGACACTTCTTCTGTTAATTGCTTTATAGTTTTATCTATTTGATATTTCCATGATGGTATTTGATTTCTCCCCTTCCTTTCCCTCACTTCCCTGTGTTTTTGTGGTAGAGTTTTATCTGTCATTAATTTAGCTGCATAGTAATATATCCTGTTTACTTCTTTTGTATCGCATGGATCTCTATGGACAGTCCTATTTACTATGTTAATTTATTGTAGCAAACTTCTGACTTTTTGGGTTTTATTGACCTTCTTCAATCTATTTTTTTTGCTGATCTTAATGTATCTATTTCTTCTAAATCAAGCAACTATTCTCTTAGCTCATTTTCTTCTAAACTGAGGGCACATTTTTTATTCTCCATTTCCTGCAGGCATTCTATAGAGAGGTCTATAGCATCGTCCTGTGGCACATTCTCTTCAACTTCATCCTGTGACATCCATTGCTGTGTCATATGGCAACTCACTGGCCTATCACTCCTCAACATTGACTGAGTCAGAGTTGCCACAATTTCCTATTCCTTCCCTTGCCGTCCACATTTATACTGATTTCCTGTGGAAGGCTCCAAAATATCTTCATGTGGCAGCTGACCAGTTGCTTCCCATTCCACTGGTTTCTCCTTAATTTGGATGTCCATTGCTCTATCCTGCTGTGGTGCTTTCTGAGTTAGATTTTCTACACTAAATCCTTCACTTTGCAGGTACTCCATAACCTCAATTTTTATTTCTTTAAGTTCGTCATCACTAATCTTCTTTTCCACTTTTTCTCTGTCTTTTTGTTTTTTGTATTGTAAAGTTTTCCATGTCTGGATTCCTTTGCCTGTATTGCTCTTCAAATATCCCTGGTGCTGCTCTTTTTGTATTGATTAGTTTTGCTTATTTCTTTGCATAAATATTACACCATATTAAATCTCTTTTTCTGCCCATGTCCATATTTCTTCTTCAGATGTCTCCCGATCTTCCTGTTTCTCCTTACTCTGGGGACTTATTCTATCATGCTGTGATGTAGCCCGTGTTAGACCTTCTACACCAAATTCTTCACTTCGCAGGGATTCCATAACTTCAACTTCTATATTTTTTACTTCTGTCTTACTAATCTTCTTTTCTACATTTCCTCTTTGTGATACTATATTTTTATTGTGAAATGTTCCATATCTGGATACCTTTGTCTGTATTTCTTTTCAAATATCTTTGGGGCTGCCTTTTTTGTATTGATTAATTTGGATTTCGACTTTGCATAAATATTGCACCATATCAAATCTTTCTTTCTTTCTCATGTCCATATTTCTTTTTTATACTTTTTAAAAATCTCTAGGTTTTGTTGTTTATATTTTTGCATGTCCTCAAATTCTTCTTTTTCCAAACAGATCAAAGTTTCTTGGTCTATATAATGTTTTTTAACAAATGTGTCATGGTATTAACGAACACAAATTTTTATTTGAAGCTTCTGACAGTTTTTCATGTGAAAGTATTTTTCTTCCCTCTAATTTCTCTTTTAATCTTTTTGTATATCTTGTATCTGGAAATTGTGGGCTTTTTGCATAATAGTAACAATACTATAGTCCACTCTGTCGTCTTTATGACTCTTCTTTGGCCTATCAGTTTTTGTGATTTTTGTGGACTTCTACTTCCTTCTACAGCAGGGTGGCCATCCTCCCCCTGGTCCTGGCCTGCCCCCATTGTAAGAAAGTTTCTGTATTTTGATGATTCTGCACTGTCATTTTTTTTCCAGTTCTGGCACCAGTGCACCTACCAAGATTGGGCACTTTTTTATCCTAGGTCTTGTGCACCTGGCTATCTTTTTTACTTTCTGACCTACTTCTGTCCATGCTATATGCTATTTAAAATACAGTCTATATATCAGTGTTGTCTTGGTGAGATTTTGTGAAAAACAGGGTCCACCTCATGAAGGTACTCACCAAGACTTGAGGATGAATTCAATTTCAGCAATACTCCTCTCCTTTGCTTTCTGACTTATCATCTCTGCATTCAGACCCCATCATCTCTCCATTCAGATCCCTTCATCTCCACATTTGGTATGACTGTTGTTATTATCCTTAAGGATCTACATCCAACATCTCACTCTCCTTCTTTCTTGAATTTCCTCTCTACTTTATCATCATCTCTTTCCACTTTGAATTGTAGCTTTCTGCATGTGCTATGTATGAGTCATAACTGTGTTGCTCTAAAATATTCCTTCAAATCAGGTAATCCTAAACCACCTTGTTCTATTGGAAGTATCGGCTTATCCCTCTTCTTCTCTCTCAGAGAAAATCCTTCATCTCTTTATTGATTACTATCCACAACTTCTCCTGTGGAAGATAAAAATATGGCTGGCCTGTATATAAAACTAAAGGGACTAAAACCATTCTTACTGCTTGTATCTTGCTATCCATATCCATAGACCAGAACTTCCAATTTCTCAATTTTTGTATTATCTTTTGTTTAGTCTCTTCCTGCATATCCTTAGCTGCCATAACAGAATTCTTTTTAACTCTTGCTCCTAAATACTTCATGTTATGATGTCTCCATAAATATGCGTATTGCTGAACCAATTCATGTGTGGGTACATGGTTTACATCTATAGCCTTTGTTTTATCTTCATTAATTTTATATCCCAAAAAACTTGAACTGTCTCAGAATGTTCCACGATACTGAAATTACCTTTTCTGGTTTTATCATGTACTGAATAATACTGTCTGCAAATAAAGCTAACTTTTCTCGATTACCATATGAATTATAACCTTGAATTTCCAAGTCGTTATTTTCTTTGTCAATGGTTCTAAATATAATGCAAATAACAATGAGGAAAGAAGACACCCCTGCCTGGTTCCTCTGCTCATACCCAACTTATCAGAGAGGAACCCTCCCACTTTGATTTTCACCTCTGATTCTTCATGTATCCTCCTATATAACTTTATTATTTATTTTACATTTGTTGACCGGGCTAGTCTAACTGGATACATGTCCATTTTCAGTAGAGGCCCGGGAGATAAGCTCCGTGGAAAAACAAAAAAAAACAAATAACAAAAACATTTAGATTTACAATGAACATTACAGGTTAACACAGAATTATCAAAGAGGGCAGAATACTTCACAGTGCAAAATGCAGGTACAATACAAAATGCAGGTAGAATACATAATATAACCCAGGGAGATAATCTCTATGGATAAAAAAAAACAAATAACAAAAACATTTATATTTACAATGAACATTAGAGGTTAACACAGAATTATCAAAGAGGGTAGAATACTTCACAGTGCAAAATGCAGGTACAATACCAAATGCAGGTAGAATGCATAATATAACAAAAAAGGCAGCTTATTGTATAATTATATTAATAAAGTGTTGTCACCCTTATAGGTAAGCACAGAGGACGAAAATAAGATTATGTATGGGAAACAGTATTGTGGTTAATAAGGAAAGTATAACTTGTTAATGAGAAGTATAGGGTAGGCAGTGCCTAGTTAGAAGAGCCAGTTGATTAGACAGGTTTAGTACAGGGGCATAACCAGAGTGTTCTCAGAAGACGTTTCAGTCTGTTTTTGAAAAGTGATATAGAGGAAAGTGAGGAAAGTTCATTGGGAAGAAGGTTCTAGGATTTTCCAACAGTATTAGCGAAAAGAGAACCCCCAGCCCTGTTATTAGATTTAGAGGTATTGACAACAAGTTTATCTGATGAACGCAAGGATTTCAGATTATTATAGGGGATGATGAGGGTTATTGTATCAGCAAATGCAAATACTTCCATTGCCCACTTAAAAAATCCCAGCTTAGTCTGTTGAATGCTTTCTCAGCATCAAGACCCACAAACAACAGCAGAATTTTCTTACATTTTCCTTCTCCCTGGATAACCATTGTTCTAGTAATGTTGTCAAATGTTTGCCTCCCCTCCACAAAACCACATTGATCCATATCATTCAATTTTGACAACATTTTTGCCATTCTTTTAGCTATTATATACAAAACACTTTATACTCATGGTTTAAAATTGAAATGAGCCTGTGCGAAGCTGGATCTGAGGGGTCTTTACTGTGTTTAGGTATTACAGCCACCACTGCTTTTTTTCTAGGCTGTTGGTGGTTTTCCTACTATTAAAATATTGTTAAACAAAACTTTCTCTTTATCACTTTCTTCTCTCCTACTGTAGCTTCCAAACTTCCACAGGAATACCCTCTATTCCTGGAGACTTTCCTGCAGATTGGCTACACATCACCATTTTTATCTCATCTCCTCCTATCTTAACTGTCAATTGTTGAGCCTCATCAACCTCCAACCTTGTCATATTTAAGTCTTCCATAAATATTTCTATTTGTGCTTTTTCTTGATTTCCACATTTCTCTGCTTTATACAAATTTTCATAAACATTTTGAAATATCTCTAAAGTCTTTACAGAAGCTCTGGTTATTTTTCTTGATGTAGGCACCTGAAGTTTGGCAACAACCATTTCTACTTTCTGTTTCCTAAATTTTTGTGCTAAAAGTTATTATAAAACAAAACAGTTGCTTAATAGAAATATGTTTAAACTCATATCATGTACTCCTTTATTTGTCTTTAGCACTCTGTGAGATTCTCCTTATTGTGCAATACAATATTTGCCATGCCCTCTAAATAATTTTTGTTGTATCTTAACTGCATCTCTTTTTCTTTTATTTCTACCCTATTTTTAAACTCCACTTTCATTTTATCCCACTCATTAGCTATAACTTTTGAAGTACTTTTCATCTTCTCTAGTAACTCCCAAATAATTTCCACTGCCCATTTCTTAAATTCCTGTCTTTTAACAGGTAGGTGAGGAAGCACCATAATTTCATTTTTACTTCATTACCCTGCATTTTTATTTTAGTTATTATTGGTACATGATCTGAAATAGTTATTGGATGTCTGTCAAAGTTCTCAATTAAATGCACATGTTCCTGTGAAATGTAATTTCTGTTGAGTCCAGTCCAGTTATTGTACCTCTGGAAATAATATGCAAAAATTCTCATCTTCCATACCAAATATTTTCATAAATGTCTAAGGAATTCTAGCCTTTTGTTACATTTTCCCTTCTAGTCCCACAGATGCACCCTTACTGTTTCAAATCAAAATCCAGTGCCTTCCTATAAGTAATATTACCTGCTGAAAACTGATTATTTCTCCCAAAAAGTTCTTAAGCAGTTTTAGGTGGAATTTGAATACATGCCAGCATAATCTTCTTCCCTTGCCAGTAGCTCCTTACTATTCAAATATACCATTATTACCCCCCCCTCTTCTATTAGTGTTGGAATTTCTCTAGCAATTAATAAAAGTACTCTCCTATTCCTTTGACCCTGATATTCTTCTGAATAATTATTCTGAAATCCATTTTTATCAAATTCACATGCTATTTTCTTTCCAGGTGTATTCCCTGTAGCTTTGGTATTTGTACTCTCCATTTCTTAAAGTAATTCAGTGCTCTTTCTTTCTTGTCTATATCTGTGAGACCATTCACATTCCATGATAATATGGAAGGTGTCACCATTACAATAAGAAGTTATTACTCCCACCTATTATATATATGACAGCTTTTTCTCAGATGTCCAATTCCAGATTTTTTGATACATGCACACACTAATGTTTGAGAGATACATCTTTTATTCAGTTGTTTCTTATCATCTCCATTTCAATCTATGTCACTTTTTTACAAGATTTTTTATTTTAATGAAAACCCTTAAACAAAAAACATAGACACTACCAGAACACTCCCATAACTTGTTAACTTAATACAAACACACAAAACTATGTACATCTTCAAATAATGAAGTTTAGCTCTCCTAATATGAACAAGTGTCCTAAATACATAGCTGCAGAGGCAGGCACTATCTGACCTAAATTTAAGGGTATCCAAACTAAAACATGTGTTACTACATGTGGGCTACTTACACTAACTGGTGTCTGTTTCTTTTTTATTTTTATTCCACTTGCAGATGTGAAAAACAACTTGCATGCTTTTGGAAAACATTAACTTTTAGCCATAAAGAAATCAGTGTTGTGGCTTTTATTGCCCTATAATCACTGTGTCTCCATGGAAACAAAAGAGAAAAATAAAGAAAAAAATTAGCCCTCAGCTGTGGGTTGCTAGAGACATTCTGAACATTTATTGCTAAAGGAAAACTTTTCATTATATTCAGTGTTCTCTTATTTACTTGTTTCTGCTTAAAACTTGTTATAGATTAAACCAAGTGTCTTAATCCAGGCATTTATCTATGCAAAAGTAAGAGAAAACATATCAGCTCTACATATATTATAATCTGTGTACTTTTACATCACATTCCCCCACCTCAACAACCCAAGATTACAGCCTAGTAAATTAATAATGTCCTTGTCCAGCCTTCTGTTTTTACTTTTTGCATTCTAATGCCTACATTTCTTAACACTAAAAAAGAAGAATGAAAGAAGAAAAGGCACATGATTACTCCAGCATCTTTATCACATGCAGCAGTAACTGAAAATGTCCCACCATACAACATGTAATGTACATCATGAAAGGTTTTATAGAAACATTGTTAAAAATAAAATAAGCAGTTTACTTAAAGTTACTTTTTTTCTTTCTTCTTCCCTTCCCCTTTGTGTTCTTCCAAACATTATGACTCAATGCCTTTCAGTCCTTCACAAGTTTAATAAAGTCAACAAAAGTCCATTCCTTCCACCTTTTTTATAAAGCCATATTTCACAAATGCAATTGTTGCTTTTTAATCAACATTTATTCACTAATTTCCATGTTGCTGGTCTTCTTCCTGTTCATCTCTATCTCCCAGCACCAGACTCCACTTCAATTCCATGGTACTGACAATTCTTCTAGTCATCTCCTGTGTTTTTCTGTGTCTCTCAAGCATTTTACTTTGGAACATTGGAAAAAGATTCACTGGCAAAGTCTCTCTTTGAGATTTATTAACAGACGAACAAGAAGCAGAAGCCCCTTTTTCTTGATGGCTCACTTTTTGTTGGACAAAGTTTTGTATGTCCTCCTTAGCCTGTTCTGCATCAAAAATGACTTAGATTATCCAGGAAAAATATTCTGAAGACAGCTGGATACAGCAACTTGAATCTCACACCTGCCTCTTGATAGTCTCTGTTGGAATAAATGTGCTCCTTTTCTGCCTGGTGTACAGTGAAAAGCATTTCCTACAAACACTCTACTGTCTCCAAGTTTTAATACTTTGCCCTTCGTCTGCAGTTTTTTCAAGGTTACCTCTTTCTGCTAGTAGGAATACATCTTAACTAATACAGGTCTTGTCTGCTTTCTGATGGCCATGTTTGGATCACACATGATTTGCCCTTTCAATTAACAACTTCTGCTGTGGAATACCAGTCTAGTTTCTTATTTTTGCCTTCATAAAATTAATATAGTCTGTTCCTTCCAGTTTTTGTGGTTCAGCAGAGAATCTCAGGTTTCCCTGCGTGTTCTGTCTTCTGATTCTACCATTTTTGAGACATCTTTTCTTGAGCAGTATCACAGCCTTTCCTTCATTTTGACCTATGATTTTTGCAGATTTATCAGTTCATCTGAATATCTGTTTAAAGCTTCTTCCATGTTTCTAGCCATTTGTTATTTGAATTGATATACTCCTTCAGTGTTTTGTTAAATTTAATCAGCTCTGAGAACATTTGACTTATTTTTCCTCTAGGTTACTGGAAGCCATGTCTTGCCCTAAAGGGGGAGCTTGTACTGCTTTTGGCTGAACAGCTACAGATTCTTCCTAGTCAATGTTTTCTCTTCACCTTTTTTAGTTGCTTTTCTTTTAGGCTGTTTACGTTTCTTCTTTGCTGATGTCTAAGCAGTGTACTTACTAGCTGAGAAGTGGCAGAGTAACTGGCCCTTATCTTTCAGTTTCTTTTTTCACACTGGGAGAACTGAAGTTAAGATAAATGTGCAGCCATCTTGGAAGTCTTTGTATATTCACAGTGTTAAGCTGCAGTGAGTTTGACTTCCACAGGAAATGCAGCTCTAATATTTTTTGTCACTCAGTTTATGTTCCTCCATGCCTGCTGATCATCTCTACCTTCAATCATTCTGAATGGGGTTATGGGGATCCCTCACCTCGGTAGCTACCTGAGAGATAATTTTTTACCTAACACCTATAGTTTCCCAAGCATGTCCAGCAACACCTAAGGGATGAAGTACACCATCTGTAGCATGAGACTCATGAGTCATGTAAGCCCAGAAATATCCCTACCCCCTTTAGAAGCAAACACTGCTTGCAAAGCTCTTCAGTATCCAGCAGTGGGTATTAACAACATACACACCCATGAGACATAAATTCTTGCCATCCCTCCAAGACAGAGATGAACAGACACTTCCCTACCATTCCTTCCTCTCTCTCTCTCTCTCCCTCCCCACTTAGTTTCTTCAACACCCAGAATGCTGTTCAGTTGTAGGTCTCCTGGTTTATCATTTTCCCTCTATGCTAGTGAGTCAATAAATACAGCTGATATTGCATTAAGACAAAGTCATTATGTACATTTATTTATTCCTTGTTACTAAAGGGTTTAACAGAAGCAGATGGGTGGCCCAAGTGTGAGCTGCCATGACAAGAAGCCTCAGTAATTGTCAGTTATATTTTTGTTAAGTTTTGCATCCCCACTGCACTATTAGCAAAAATAACATACTGAAAATGAGAACCATGTGGACAGAGGTCTGACCCACACTCTCCAGGATCAGTATCAACACTGGAAGTACTAATGAGCAAACAGATTCAGTGGCTAAACTGTTACTGTCTGTGGAGCTCAAGCTCCATTCACTTATCGTAACATGAAGTGCTGCATCTTGTATGGTTTATTTATTACTTCAGCCAGTGGTGGTCAATGGATCAAAGTATTGCAATGTTTTCAATCAGTAATAGTAGCTGTCAACCAAATTAGAAAGTCAGACAGCTCCGATTACTGCACACCATTAATGAAAATGGCCGGAGTTCTCCTGCTTAAGTTCTTTTAAGCAGTGATTATTTTCTTGAGTTGTGTAATTGTGTTAAAAAGAAATACAAAAATGTATTTTACTTGTACTAAACTGAATCTTTTATTCAAAGATTTGAAGAAGCTGTGTTTGACCTTCTTTTAAGTACATACACATATTTTTAGAAAAGATGCCCACTGTACTTTTTCTTTTCTATTTTTTTTTTTTTTTTTTTGCTTCTGTTCCCTCCTGACCATCAAACACTCCATCTTCCAATGCTTAATTGGTCAGTTCATTCCTCATGGAGGAAAAAAAAAAAATATTTGTTCCTTGGAGGGCAGGAGTGAGCAGGTCAGAAGTGATCTTTTATTCTTTGCAGCATATGGGGGTTTTCTGCTTAAGCCATAACCCCAAGACACATGTAATCCAGTAACATGGTCTAGGGTTTGGCATGGAATGGGTGTTAAAAATGGCATGCCACTCAATTCCACAGGTGATGTAACCCCTGAAAACTGATCTGTCTCCTTGAAGCTAGTACTCATGTGAAGCCCCTAGACTCTACTAGAGGATTCTAGCATACGGACATGCACCCATTGCATTTGCTCCCACAACCTCCCTCAAAGAGAGGTGATCTGGCAGAGCCATGTGATTTCTGTCTTCCCTGACAGCAGCAGCTCCAGTGGAAGCTTGATCCATGATTGAACTTGGGTCACTGGGGTCATAGTCAGGGCTTTGTCCATGGAGCTGGTGCCTGTTACACTTTTACCACAGAGTGTTTGTCAAGAGGAACATCTGCACTACATCTCTGGCATTTTCTAGTCTTTTCTGACAGAAAATACTTGGCAATACACAAAAAGGAGATAACGTAATACCTCTGCAGTCTTACATTGAAGCACACAACATAAAGCTATGCATCTGAGCTTGTTCCCATGGAAACAGAACTATAAGTGGAACAATTAGGCTTAAGTGTGCAATGGGGGATTCTGGAGGTCAGGGTAGGGGCAGTACTGTACCTTTATGCATTTTCTGCTATTCTTATGGTGCTCAAGTTCACTTTGCTATTATGTTTGCAGTTAAGCAACATTACAATTAAAAACATAAATAAAACAGACAAAATAAATCAATCAGTAGTCTGTAAACAATAATGAAGCACTAGAAGCTGAAACACTGGAGATGAAAAATGTAATCTATTAATTACTAAAATGCAAGTAATGTTGGAATGCACTGGAACAAGGGTTTCAAGTTTATAACCAAAAAAGAGATGTAGTGGTAGACATTTCATATACCACACAAACAGGACCCCTACAAATAGCCATTTATCTGTTTCTTTTTTCCTTTACTTTGAATTAGTGTTCACTTTCACTTCAGTAAGATGCCACAGTTGTGTAATGTGCATTGAGCAAGGTTTTGTTCAGGGTATTTTATGAATAGCTTGTTTCATGCATGATTTTCAACTCAAGCTGTGTGGTGAGTTGTAAACTCTTTTAATAATGTTCTGTTTCTGAGTGTGTGTGTGTGTGTGTGTGTGTGTGTGTGTGTGTGTGTGTGTGTGTGTGTGTGTGTGTGTGTGTGTGTGTGTGTGTGTCTTTGTGTGGTGGGGAATTCTGTATCTCTCAGCTATCCCTAGAGTAAGGAGTACTGGCTGTAATACAGGAGGGTAAGGAGGGAACCCTAGATGCCAAGGACATTTAATACATATTTTAAGTCACTTACAAAGTTAATAGAATGACATTTTCTAGCAAGAAGCTGGAGATGCAGACATAGAAGTAAAACTGTAATGTCTGGTATTATTGACTGACTGTATTCATCCATGTTGTTTACCCAGTGATTGCAAGAAGCAAATTCATATCCTCTGACAGCAGGGGTGGTTGAGAAGTATAGGGATGTGTCCATGTATGTATGTGTATGTGTGTGTGTGTGTGTGTGTGTGTGTTTGTCTTTGTGTACATGTGTGGTGGAGTGAATGAGATGGGTGCCTCTGCCAACACAATGTATGAGTTGCCTGCAGTGATTACAGCAGCAACTGTGGTAATCACTGACCAATTTACAGACATGCAAATTAGCTGATAATAAAGTCTTTCCTCTTTGTAGCTAATAATCTTCTGATTCACTTGTTTCCATGATCACATTAAATGGCTTTTTTTGTCAGAACCTTACCACTCATGGCTGGGCTGTTTTTGAATCTGGCCCACTATACAGGGAGTAAAAATATGAGGATCAAAGCAGAACAACATATGAGGGTTTGTAAATTCATTTCAATGTACATAGATTAAAGAAAACTAACAGCAGTCACATTTGGAAAAAGGGAGTCAGAACTATAGAAGCGTAGCAATAAGACCTAAAAAAAAGAAAGAAAATCATAGTTTTACATTGCCTTTTGTGTACCAAGGAGGACTTATTGAAAGCAGATACCAATAGGGATTACTAAAGACAGGGAAGGATTGTTGTAAAATGAACCTGTATCTCTGAAGCAATTGCATTTGTTTTCTTTAGAGAGATGACAATGAATGAATTCTTTGAATGTTTTGAGATTATCAGTTTATTGGATAATCTCATGTCGGGAGTTTCAGCAAGGTGGGACAATCTTGAGGAAGGATTTTTCACAGGTAGCAAAAGCAAATGAAGGTCTTTTTTTAAATGAATAATTGTCGCCTCATAGCAAGATGTTGTTCCGTTCGATTCTCAGCTAGAGCGTCTTCTGTGTGGAGGCATACATGAATGGGGCGTGCCTTCGTTAAAGGTTGTGCGTCAGGGCTGGTAACCCGGTACGTAAAAATCCACTACCAATCATTAGCGGACCAGAGTTCCGCTGTGGCGACCCCTAACCGGGAAAAGCCGAAAAGACACAAAAAATGTCAGAGCTATGGAGGGAGTTTGTAGAGTATTTGACAGTCAATTTATTAAGGAGAGGTGGAAAGTATCTTTCACACAATGGCTTGAAAATAAGAATGTTTAGGAGAAGAGCAGCTCTAGCCCCAATAGGTAGCCATTTACCTTTGCTCACTATGGCACGATCATTCATTGTACTTTGACAGGTGGATAAATCTAAACATTTGTTGTTTTTTTTTTTGAAGGTTGCAGAAGGTTGTTTATTTATTTTTTTTCTGAAAAGCAGAGGATTATGACAGGAAGTCCAGTATTAGTGTATTTTATATATTTAAATGAGTTTTAACGACATTTTCTTGTGCAGTATTATGAATACATTTTTTTGTTGTTTTCAAGCACCATTTTCTTAATGCATCTTATCATTTTAGTCTTTTTAGTGATGTATTTATGTATTTTTTACTTTGATTCAGGTGGAGAATGCTATATTTGTTGGTAGAGTGGATTTTGATTTGTGGCAATTTACCCTTTTCCCATTGAAGGATATAAGAAGACTAGCTGTTTTTTAAATTTCTTAAGTTATATTAGCTTTTGATTTTTATTTTGCAGTTGGATTTAATATTTTGAAGTGCTGAATAACTCTGATACATTTGGGGAGCATTTTATATTTAGATTGTTGCTTTTTTATTGCATTTTTCCATTAAAGTGCATGGGAGAAGTAAGCCAAGTTTCTTTTTTTGTGTTTGTGAGAACAATATACTCAACCTGTATATTTTGGATGATCATCATCTACCTAGTTTTTCCCATTTCTAAATGGGGTCGTGGAGTTGCATCAACTGTCACCACTTTGTTCAATTTAAAGTCACTTACCTTCATTGATAGATATGCCTGATTGTTGCAGGTCTTCTCTCACACAATCCATCCATCTTATGACTGGACAGCCTCATCTTCTCTTGCCTTCTTTCTGAATCTGTTAAATATGCCTTATCGAATTATCTTTCTTCTTTCCTGCATTTGTGACTGAACAGCTGTAACCTGTTTCACTTGTCCTACTCTACAGCTGGGGTTCCTTTTTCTCCTACTCTCATGTCCTTATTTATTTCTCCGTCCTACAATATGCATCCCCCTACAGGTCTCAGGCACTCCACTTCCATCACTTTAATTTTCCTTAGCTGCTCTGCTTCACTGTCCTGATTTGTCTATCATATAAAGGCACACACTTCTGTTTTGTTTACCTTAGCTGTCAGCTTCTTTCGCATTCTTCTGTCACACACAACCCCTGACATTTTGTGCCATTTAGTAGTAGCACCTCTGATTCTAGGTTTGAGCTTTTGATTCAGATTTCCCTTTTCCTCAACCATATCTCCCAGGTACTTTAAGCTGTTAACCTGCTCCACTATTTTCTTTTCTATTTCAAATTACAGTTTCTGATTCTCCTACTTGTTGCCATAAACACTATCTTACGTGTAGTCAGTTTCATCCCATGTGCCTTCAGTTTTACACTCCAGTTCCTTATCATTTGCTGAAGTTACTTCTCAGAGTCTGCTTGTAATTGCACATTATTTGCATACAGCTGCTTTTTGAGTCTGTCCCCTCTGACCTGTTTGTTGATGTCGTCCATCATGTGTATGAAAATGAATGAGGTTAGAGATGATTCCTGATGCATATCCACTCCCGCAGGGAACCCCTCTGTAAGTCCAAACACTGTTCATACTGCATTACTGAGCACTTACACATAACCTGCAGTAATTCTATCATTGTTTCTTCAACTTAAAACCATTGCAGGACTGGCCAAATTAGCTTTCTTGGGACATTTTCACATGCTTTCTCCAAGTCTAGGGATGCCCGATTGGACTCTTTCTACATCTCTAGATTCTTCTCCACTATCTGTCTCACTGACAACGATGGGTTGGTTGTACTACATCCTGATCTGAATTCAGACTGCTCGTCTCTTATCTTATTTTCTACAACCCTGTGTAGTTGTTTAACAGTCATGCTCTTCAGTACTTTCATCAGTGTAATAGGAGTTTGATACTTCTGTACTGCCCAAGTTGGAATAACCTCTTTGCTTTTGTATACTGGCACTAGAATGCTTATTTTCCAATCATCTGAGATACACCCCTAATTCCAGTCCACTCAACATCTTGATCATATCTGCTGTGACTTCATCTGAGACTGACAGATTCCTCAACTTAATTCTCCTTGGTGCACTTAATACTTCATCTAGGGTTGGCTCTTCTATCTTTTTTTATTGTAGGCTGTGTATGGGGTAGAACAGCTGTTATGTGGTTTTCTTCTTTCAGAAGCATCTTGAAGTACTCCTTCCATCTTTCCTCAATATCATCCTTACTGTCAAGCAGATTGTTACTAGCATCCTTTGTAAATGACATCTGCTCACTGTCTTCATTTTTCTGTTGTTGCATTGCAACCTGATAGAGCTTCTTTGTGTCACCTGTTGAGTCCCTTGCAGACACTGATAGAGATGCATTATTCTTTTATTTATTTATTTATTTGGCATTTGTTTACTGGGAAAGTTCACTGCCTCTGACATTCCAGGTCCATGACATAGAAGGATAAAGCCTAGGCTGCAGTCCATTTGGTCTGGGTTTGATTGCTTATGGACTAGATGAGCTGGCACAAGAGAGAAAGAGAGAGAGAGAGAGATGAAAAGACCATAGCTTCTCTCCTGTCTTCTCTCTGGAAGAGAGAGTAGGGAAGATGTGTTGAAAGTATGCTGCTGCACTGTTGTTAGTGGAGGTTGGAGGACAAGATCATAGCAGCTAGGCAGATGTGTAGTTAGGGACTTGGGAGGTTATGTCACTAAAGAGGTGGGTGCCCCCCCAACACAATATCCCTTTGCATGTCTATACATTGTGCAAGACACCAGCATGTTGGAAAGTTACTGCTTCTCCTCAACCTGCAAGTTGAACAGCCAACGGCAGCATGATGGTCTTCTCTACATCTGCTCCCGTCCTCAGTCATGGGATGTTCATAGACTACAGCGCCATAAGGCTATCCCTGAATGAACAGAAAGAGCCCATTAGTGAAAGGACATGTCCAGTATGTGTACCAAAATACATAAAAGAACAGCACGCATAAGAAACAAAACAAACAAAAAAAAAAAGTCATTTCAAAAGTGCTGAAAAAAATGTCATTCAGTGAATTTTGCAGGGGAGCTGCACCCTGCCACTCTGAAGTATTTGCCACCTGATGCTTCTTACTTATACATAATCTCCACAGTCACACATCTATAGGGAAGCCAACAATTGCAAGAACTATGCTAGTAAAAAATAGCTTATTTTTGGTGAAATTAACAGGTCCGTGCTTCCATACAGTATATTTACAACATCAATGTCTTTGGACTGTAGCATAACATTCCAGACAGTTTTGCTCAAAATGCTTTTCTAAATGTACATGCTTCCCAAGAATTTACAGAGAAGAACTCTACCAGTAAGCCATACAGATCTCTATAAATATTTCTAGAATGGAAGTGTAACACTTTAACTGGCTCCATCGCAGACCACTACTTTTGAGCATCTCCAGTTTTCCACTAAGATAACCAGTTACTAAAGAGAGACTAAGTAGTTCTGCCAGAGGTTTATTGAGTACACTTGCACACTCATTTAACAACTGGCAATGTAGTTCATCTGAACTTTGGGCCTTGTCTCTTTGAAAACTTTTACATTCCTTCTCTACTTCCATTTCTACTCTGCTACCCATTTATTTGTCCCTTTCTATACTGCTTTGCCTCTCCATCATAACATTCAACAACTTCACTCTTGCTTAAATAATCAGGCAAATAATTGATTCCATGATTTTCTTGATGCACAGCATTTTGACTTCCATTTTTACCTTAAAGTGATTTATTGATTCACTGTTTCTCCCTGGTCTCCTCTAAAAATGGGTACCTGCCCAATTGGACTACCCTGGTCAACAA
Organism: Protopterus annectens; assembly: GCF_019279795.1. Lineage (NCBI taxonomy): Eukaryota > Metazoa > Chordata > Ceratodontiformes > Protopteridae > Protopterus > Protopterus annectens. The sequence continues at coordinate 1,571,381,418 of NC_056743.1, forward strand.
ATGAAATAAACAAGCAAACAAATAAATACATGTATTTTCTTCCTATGTTCTTTAATTTGTCCAAAAAAAAAATTTTTTTGATCATCTTTTATTCCTTATACTGACTCATTCTCTGGAGGTATCATTGCTCGAGCTTTCTTGTCTTCATAGTGTCATGGTCTTGGGCTTTTTCCTCATTCTTTCCATTTATGTCTATTACTTCTATATGCCTTCCTCATTTCATTAATACATTCTCTTAGCAGTCTGCCTTTAAATTGGCTGGCTGCCTCCTCTTATGATATCTGTTTCTTGTGATATTTGATTTTAACTCCCTGCCTATCTACTACTTAATGCAATCCCATAGCTCTTTCATTGTCCCCAGTTTCTGATAGTCCTGTTATTTATCATTGTAGTACAGAGATGACACTGTGACTTATTATAATCCTAAGCCTATGCTCTTTCTTTTAACACAATTATTGAATTATCACTTAAGACACAAGCAAACAAACTTTTATAAAAAAGAAAATAAACCATGTTAACTGTTAACATGTTCAGAGTTGCAGATATTATACAGCACATATATTCCTTTATACAATTATAGTCAATCCAGCATTAAATAAATTGGTCAATTTCTGACTTTCCTTAAACCTTACTCCTCCTTACAAACATTCTCTGTGTATTGTTCCCACAATTTCCATTTTTTCTATGTAATCTGCTGCTACACTTTTCTAAATTTCCCACTTCCACTTATTTTAGCTCTGTTACAATATTCACTACTTCAAATACAGTTGGTATTTTTTTTTGCAGCCACTAGAATTAAATTTAACAAGGCCTTCCTATGCCTAGACAATTCAAATCTTATATCCCAGGTTAAAAAAATTAATTTCCTTATTTACACCCATTTGTTCATCCAATATTTCTGACAGAGTACTCTATAGGAAATTTTTAAAGCCTGCCAACTCATTACACTCCCAACACATATGTTCCCAGATACCTCTTTCTTCCCCATCACATCTCCAACATTTCCCATCTACCTAAGGAAAACGTCTTTGGACTCAAAATACCTATACAAACATTCCAAGCAAAAATTCTAAATCCTGTAGATGTTGTTGCACATTTGGGAGACATACATATGTCCTCCCATTGTTTCTTTGTGAATTGCTTATTCAGTCCCTCCATCCAATCTTTTCTAATCTCCTCTGATTTATTCCTACAGTTATCATGCAATATTTTATATGCCCTGCTAATTATCCCTTTTTTAACAGCAGATTCTGTTTTAGATTCAACTAAAAGCTCTACCAGAGCAGGTCTTTTATGTAGAATTTCCCTATCTCTTTCTCTTTGCCTGTACTCTGATATCAGTCCCTTATAGGGAAAGTTGTCTCTAGCCTGCAGTCCAAATGTCTTCTTGGACTCTTCCCACTCTGTTATCTTTACCTTGCTAGTTATTTGCTCCCAATTCCTTGGTTCCTTTTCCAGTTTTCTACACTAAACTGCAGCCCCTTCCTACCTATATAAGTATCCCTAATTGTAGTCATCCTTAACAGCAGAATCTTCTATCTCCATTTTTGTATTGCCTTAGTATTAGAATACTTTTTGATACTTTATAAATACAATATTATACATGGCTGTTGTTATTCTCCTTAAGGATCCCCATCCAAAAGCTCACACTGTCCTTATTTCTTGAATTTCCCCCATGCTTCATCATTATTTCTTTCCACTTTGAATTATAGCTTTCTGTTTGTGTTATATCTATGAGCCTTAACTGTGTAGCTCTAAAATATCCCTTCAAATCAGGTAATTCTAAACCACCTTGTTCTATTGGAAGGATTAACTTTCCCCACTTGATCCTTGCCCTCGTTCCCCCTCAGATAAATTACTTCAACTATTTATTACAACTTCTCCTCTGGTTGATAAAAATATGCCTGATCTGTATGTAAAACTAAAGGGGCTAAAATCATTTCCATTGCTTGCATCTTGCTATCCAGATCCATAAACAAGAGCTTGCAGTTTCTCAGTTTTTGTATTACATTTTGTTTAGTCTCTTCCTACATATCCTTAGCTGCCATAACAGAATCCTTTTTAATCTATACTCCTAAATACTTCATTTTATCATGGTCCCATAAATATGGGTATTGCTGAACCAGTTTTGTGTGCAGGTACAACATTTACAGCAATAGCCTTTGTTTTGTCTCATTAATTTTATATCCTGAAAAAACTAACCCCCGGATTCACGAATCCTACGTGTAAGACTTAATAAGTCTTACTCGGAGGCTGCAGTTGAATGGCATGACGTCAGCATGCCATGAATATTTATGAGGGCATGCTGACTCAGCCGTAAGTCTTACACGGACCGTGTAGGAAAGCAGGGATCGTGTCCGACTGCCGAGCAGTCTAAATGTCCACGCCCCTGCAAGGTTTGGAAAAGTAAAATGAAATTACACAAGAGCGAGTCCGCTGAAATGTCCTGCACCCAACACCATACTCCCTGACATTGTAAACCCCCATCACAGTTATAAAAAGTAAAACATTAATTTTATTTTTTTTAAATTCCTGAAATAGCTGCCCGTATTTGCGCGTGTGTGCGCGGGTGTGCCCATTGCTTAGCTGTACTTAGCAATTCCGACATGGAAGAGCATAAGGAAGAATGTTTATGCAAATCACACCAAATAGCAATAGTGTAATAGTAGAGCGTTCGCACAAAGAAGAGGCATTCACGGTTCGAGTCCCACCACTCCCCTTCTTATTTATGTTTTAAATCAGCACATGGAATAATACCTGACAAATATGATTAAAATATTAATAAAAAGCAGTGAAATGGCCAATGTATCAGTGAACAAAATATATATTTTGAAAGGATCCTGATATATAATTGCTTGCAGTTAAGCAGCGCTTTACCCAGTGCAATAAAGTTGCCCATAGTTTAATAGTGCTTTACCCAGCGCAGTAGAGGTGCTTAAAGTTTAAGAGCACTTTACCCAGCGCAATAGAGGTGCCAATAGTTTAATAGCACTTTACCCAGTGCAATAGAGTTGCCCAAAGTTTAAGAGCGCTGTACCCAGCGCAATAGAGGTGCCCATAGCGAAATAGTGCTTTAACCAGCGCAATGTGTTTGTGTGGACGTGTGTGCCACGCCAACCAGGGCACTGTAGGACACCGTGGAGCAACGTAGAGCAAAGTTGCTTAAATGCAGCCACACCCCCTAGCCTGTCTGGACAATATGAAAATAAAATGAATGACAAGGTTCGAACCCAGGACTCTGTGCATCATAATCAAAGTACAGAACCACTAAGCCATGACAACTTAGAAGAAACAGCCACTGTTAACATACATATACTTAGTAATGGTAGATTAACCATTACTAAGCAGGTCTGCAGTCAGCCAAGAATTTTCAAAAACGGCCAATCACAAAAAAGTGCGGGAAATGCGGCATATTTAAGCCCCATAGGCGGGAATACTCATCATAAGTGATTGTAGCTCACATCTGCACTTAGAATGGCTGGTGCTGGAGAGGGTACACACTTCCGAGCGCAACGTTGGGGCATCGAGGACTCGAAATACATGGTTTGGCTCCTTGTCCACCGTCATGAGTCAAGACTCCTGCAGGGCCAATTCCAAGGGACGGAGTACAAGGCAGAGGCTTGGAACCGGTTAGCTCATGACCTCACCAGTGTCACAGGTGTTCCTCGGACTGGTGGGCAGGTCCGTCACCACCATGCAGACCTGAAGAGACAGAAGCAGGACGCCTGAACCAATGGATACAGGAGGACAGTGGGGTGCAGGATGCCCCACAACTGAGTAGGTAGCCATGGAATGCAGTATGTAAGAATTGATAATTGATTCTGTATAATGGATAGGTATGTCTCAATATCCCTTTATTTACTTTACAGCTGCAGGTGACCGTGATGCGAATCAGCAAGCCTATGCAGATAGGCTGCTAAGGCTGCGCCACCAGGCAGGTTAGTGATTATTCTGCATGTATTGTTATATAAAATAGGGGAGAGAGCATGAAATAAAGTGTTGTAGTCCAATAATACAGCCATAAAATGGCCTGAATAAGTCCTCTGCATGTACTGTCAGATAAAAATGTCAGAGAGCCAGAAAAAGAGTGTAGTAACCCATTAAGAAAGGTAACTTATGTCCGGAATAATATCTCTGCAGGTACTGTCATATAAAATAAATGAGCGAGCCTGAAAAAGAGTGTTCTAACCTATTAATAAAGGTATAATATGTCTTGAATATGTCTTCCATATGCACCGTTATAACAAATAAAGGAGTGAGCCTGTGGAAAAGTGTGTAATGTCATTAATAAAGGTCTAAAACCCGGAGTGTGTCTGTGTCACTTAGTTTGAAATGTTGTTGTACCCTTGCATTATACAAATAGTACTGTTTTAAAAAGTGCTGGCAACCCAGAGTTGTGCAGTCCCATATAAAGTGGGTGATGGAAGTGCTAGTAGCTGTGAAGCATATATACAGTCATCAACAGTCAGTTTCTGGCTGGCATGCATAAGTAAATCTGGCACACGAGTAGCTTGTTAATTTGTTCCCCAGAAATGTGAGTGTGTGTCAAGAAATGCAGAGTTCTGTGCAAATAGAAGTGAAAATGTCATGTGAAAACATCCAGATATGTAGATAAAGAAATATAAATGCAATCAAGGAATATGTAGCAGTAACATCTGCATCTCGGACAGTTAGTATGTCAGATATAGGTCAGGCATATATTGAACTAGCCAAACCCATTACACAACCTAATGCATGGTGGCAAATGTAATAATACATGTAGGGGATATACATTTGCAGTCACTAGGAATGTAGTGTAGACTAAAAGTAATTATAAGATGTTAATCCAGTTTTTTTTCTACACCCTACTGTATGTGCATAAACCATGCAATTCCACACCTCAATGGGTATGTGTAATCTTAAATATTTGTTGGGACATATGTCCTATTGTTCTATAAATATTTGCATTCATGTTGATGCATGTGCCTTGTTCAAACACCACAATCATGGTGGCCTGTTGCTACCAAACATCCCTGCATGCTGTTGGAATATCCACTGTCGTTCAATATATGCATATGTTATGCTTGCTGTTCAACTGTTGGAACCTTGGTGTGTTGGGTTAATGGGAATATTACTGCATGCTGTTACAACTAATCTGGAATGCTGTTGTTTATGTTGTAATTAAACACACCTAATCACAGAATGTATGGGAAGGCCGGTCCCAGCGGACCCACCTGTCCCTCCTCAGCTGGCGAGTGCACCTGGCACCAGCAAGTCTGGTGCCCAGCCCGGGCTCCCCTCCTCCATTGGTCCTGTGCCACCTTTGGGTGGAAGTGCTGCAGGGGATGGAGCTCGTCCCCCCCGTGCAAGCGTGGGCGGAGAAGGGCCACCTGTCACCCTTCGAAGGGTTCCGGCTGTGGTGCGTAGGGAGATCCAGCGTTCAGTCGCTGATCCTCTATGCCAGTTCGAGGCGAGAGTGGCGCATCTCACGGGTGAGCCTGCCCATCCTACACAGCCCCCAGCACAGCCACCCTCGGGGCTGTGAAGGTGCAGTGGTGACTGCCCATGGGTGGGGATCTCAGTTCCACTGTTACCATCTGTGGGCTCATGGGCTTGCGATTTCCAAACATCCAACCCCGTCAATTGTGTTCACCCACCCCATGTGTCATACACCGCCCCTGTATGCGTCTTGTCTGTCTTGTCTGTTTACCTCCCCAACCTACCTCCCCGAACATACCTACTTTCTCTACCTCACTTTCCACTCTCACGTGAAAAAAAAAAAGGGCAATCTGTACCCACAAAATTACGCCCCATACATAGCTGCCCATTTTGCACACATGTCCATTGGACATGTAAACTGATAATTATAATTGGCAGAACAACATACTTTGTTGTCCTTACCCCTCTCCCAGGGGTGGATGGTTTCAAATTTTACTCCAAATTTATTGCATATGCCCAGCTGTTGCTGGTAAAGAAATGGGCAGCTATGGACCTTCCCTACATCCGTCCTGTACATCCCGAGCTTGTTTACCTAATGTCTGTCCCTCTTTGCGCCCCCTTTTTCACCACTTTCCTATCTCCCCATTTTCTTTTCTTTCAAATAAATTTGCGCGGGTGTTAGCGGGAGTAAGCACTTTTAAGCAGTAGTAAGCGGGTTTAAGCGAGTGTGCGCATGCGTGCGCTTAGCTAAGCCTCGCTAAGCATTGCGCAAACCCATGCAAACCTGCTTACAACTGCTTAAAAGTGCCTTAGACACTCTATGGAAGGGCCCTTGTTCTGCTCAGCAGCAAAAGAAAAGACCTCTGCCAGTCTCGAACCCTAGACCATTGACACAATAGACTGCATGAATTACCACTAAGCCACAGTAGATATACAAATAACCTGGTGCTGAAATAAATATATCATGCATTACAATGAGGGAATTAAATGGAAATTAGGAATGGTATAACACAAATCCTGTTCTGTGGATCTTTACCAGCAGTTGTTGTGGAATTGCATGACATGACTGTGAAAAGAGAACCAGCCATCCAAGCAGGGAATAATGTTACAGTAACACCTTACAAACACCACACAGTATCAGAGCAGGATAAATACTGGCAAAGTTGAATAGGGCAGAGGCCAGACACCCCAACTGTGACTGCTTTACAGGGATGTCCCTGATTTGTAAACAAATGTTAGCTGTGCCCCACTGAATCACTCTGGAAAGTACTAACTTTAGGCAGACAAGTGTGGAATCACATGTAATGAATAATGTCAATAGGTGAGAGTAGACACTGCTTGCATGTCAGAAAAGGTGTAGGTATACATATGCTCTGATTCCCAAGAAAGTCTCAACTGCAATATGTATGTAATATATTGCAGGTGTATCTAACATATATGCACCTTTCACTGAGGCCATTCAAATATATACCTGAGAGTATCTGATGCCTGGCAGAGGCAGAAACACACAGGCATATCAGCATTACTGCTGTTACACACTCTGCAAATAGCTTTGGAAGGAGTTCCACAAGCATGCCCTTATGTAGGAGTACAACACAGAAATATCACAGGATGTAGCCATGTACTGCTAGCAACCAACTGTGACAATGCCAATGTGCCAGTGCTGAAAAGACTGGTGTGGTGCACAGACAAAGTATAATACGCTAACCTCTAGCTACCATCTGGATATGTCCACAGGTGGGAGCTACGCAGACAGACTACTTGCCTTGATAGACTAACAGGTACACAGCAACCCTGTATGTTCAGCAAGATAAACCTCACATGATAATAAAAATGCTATTTGCAGTTCTGCACCCCTACCCAAAGGTACAACACACCTGTGTATTCAGGCAAAAACCAGGGTTTAGGTAGGCATACTCATTACTAAAATATGTCCAGTTGTGTTGAGCAGCCTGTGCTAATGTCAACACAAACAAACCACAAACTGTTCAGAAGTGAGTAACATAATAATTACAGTATAGCAGTTCACAAACACTGCATGTGCCACAGGAATTCAGTGCACTAACCACATTTGTATGGCAGTTAAATGTCTAATTCAGAAAGAAAGTACATACTCCCATGTTTCCTGTGTTAGCATTTGGAGGGGTGAGTACATGTCTACACTGAGAAGTATGTACTGGAAGCAGCAACATTCAGGTTTGAGTACAACATGCATTTCACTGGCTACAACCATAGCTTCAGGTAAGAGACATATACCAACCTTCTGACTGACACAACGGTGTCCAGAGCAAACGAGCATGAGCCCCACCTTGGAAAGCTGAAAGGGCTACGCCTACCTAACCTAGCATTTTATAGCAGTGGGCTGCAATCACCACACAGCAGGCTGCATGCAATTACTGAATGGTGGGCAGCAATTGGTGCAGAGGCTGTCACATGCACAAGTGCAGATACCTAGAAAATCAGGCTGTACCTGCTTTCCACACATGCAATAATATCACTGCAGGTACAGGGAGATAGAGAGCGAGAGTGAGAGAGAGACACAGACAGAGACAACAGAGAGAGAAACAGAGACAGAAACAGAAACAGAGGAAGAAAACCCAAAACAAACAACCAAAAAAAAAAAAAAACCTACAAAACTGTAACAGACGGAGCAGGGAAATACAAAGGTAAGGTATGTAACTCATATGTATATGTTGGCATGTAGTAGATGTTCCTGAAGAGTACTCTACACACTGCAAATCATCCATGTGTGGCAGCAGTATGTATCTATCTGTATCTGCACATGTGCATAGGGCAAGGGACATCCTGCAACTGTTAGGGAAGGGTGGACAGATATCTGTTGTTGAAGGTTGTTATGTGCATATATCTATGTAGGTCATAGTGTGTGGCATAGAAAACAGCATGCAGTGCTGATATATGTCATGTGCTGGTTAAACGCTGTGGGACTGATTTGTCAGATCTGTGTTATAGCCAGTGAGGCCTGCTAAAGCTACATGGGCCGAGGACAACCACATGCATTCTGCACAACACTGTGCAATATAATCACATAACTGCACATCCCACAACTGTCACATAACTGATATCCCCACCATGAAAGGTGGACTGTACATGTGCCTACATGTACATCTATGTGTACAGCAATGTATGTGTACATGTATGTGTACAGATATGTATATATATATATATATATATATATATATATATATATATATATATATATATATACATATAGAGAGAGACATGGGGCCATATGTACTGCAACAGGTGTGTGGTGACCAAGGCATGGACTGTAGACAAGTGTTGATACTGCAGTGCCATTCCTCCTTTCCAAAACACTGTATCCATTAACTACCATATAGGTAGAGATCTACCCAACACCGAAGGTGTGATAAGGGAACATGGGACACAAGTGGACAGTAGCCACCTCTTTGATAAAGACAGTGCCACACTAGACCTGTAATCTGTCTGTGTGGTATGTGTCATAACAACAGGTGTGTCATCTAGGGAAATATAGGTCAGTGTTCCCCTCTACTCATCACAATGCCCTGTGTGGTATGTACCTCACATGACAACTACAGCAGGTGGAAAGGACACAGACATACCTCACAAAGGGTAATACTGGCCGCAAACAGATGCCCTATGCAGACTGACTCACAAAACCACATCTAGACTGTATTGCATACCGGCCACACAGAGGTGACCTCTGCAGGACATACAGAGGTATGTCACACCCATAGCTGGGTGACAACCACCATGGCAGCATATCACAGTCCCTCTGGGATACACGCTCTAGGGCCCTAAACCTCGTCAGCTCACTAAACAGCACATGCTGGAGGGATAGGTATCTATCTCAGAGATATGCCATACACTGTAATAGACCACCTAGCAATAGCAAACAAGGCTCCTCATTAGCAGTTGTCATAAATACCCCTGATGATTGTTTGGGAGATTGGTAATACACCCCAGGAACCCCCTCTGTAGTTCTGGTTGGCAGGGGCAAGTGAAATCAAAGTACATGTGTGTCAAAGGCCAGGGTAGCATATGGCTAGACTGCTGTAGGCCCTAGGGCCAATAGCATATTACCTACCTATGACACTATGCACTCACACATGTACTCAATGCAATACCTGCTTTGTGAGGTTGAATAAGTGTAACACTGAATGTGTGCAAGGTATGTAAAGGTGTGATAGGTTAGTGTGAAGTTGTATCTGACATGGTAGTGTCTATCCTAGCTGTGACGCCATCAAAAGATGTGTATTGTACTGTTAGGCAGACATAGTAGTATGGCATACAATGTGATGTAGTTCCTTGTTGACGACCGTGGTGTCTCATTGTAGGCTAAAGCAATACATGTATGCTTAGTGAGTGGTACTGCTGGTGAATCCAACTCCCATATGAACTGTAGTACTACCTGAAGCTGTTGGCCTAAACAGCACAGTATGGTGTGTGTTCACATTGCTTGGAAACACTGTCTTGTGTGTTTCCTGTCGTCTGCACAGAGGACAAAACTCAGGCATAAGGGTTTGTAAGTAGTGGCACACAGTACTGTATGATACACAGGTAATTCTCATCTGTGTTGGCATACAGTGGTGCGTTGTATGTTGTCTGATGTGTGTGTGTAATTTTGCCTGTACCATGGCTGCAATCATATGTGTGTTACAGGGTATACGTGTGTATCCAGCAGCATATATACTCTGTTACAGCAGTAGTAACAACTGTACACATATGTTAGGCAGGGCTATGGCATCAATGACTAGGGTGGTTGACTGGTACTACTGTAACTGTACTTTACATTCATTGCAATGGATGACATCTCTGTTCGTGCATTGGCATGATATATACCCCTGTGTCGAGGTTGTGCATTGTGTCACAAACAGTGTGCTGGGCACTGTTGTATAGTGGTGTGATATATAGAGTGTGCCAGGCACTGTTAGTCAGTTGTGGCCTGAGAACCAATAAGTGGTATTGAACGTGTGTAACCTCTGACAGACAAATGGATGGTATATATGTCAGCAAAATTATATCTTTGGTTAAAGGTTTAAAGTGTGCCACAGGACTCGCTCACACATATTGTTCATATCTTTTTCAGTCAGATGGCCCACCAACGCAACCCGTAGTACACAGCAGTGGAGGAAGATGAGATTGTGCAAAGCCTGGTGCAACAGTACACAATGCTGTTTTCCCAAAGCAGCCATCACCAGCAGGAGCGGACTGCACTGTGGCAGGATCTTGTTCATCGGGTAAATGACATAAGCATGCATAACTGGACATATGAGCAGGTACACCATCACTGCAGTGATTTAATTAGACATGTCCGGCGGCGTGCGTCTGATATCCAAAGACAACAGCTTGCCACAGGTGGTGGGGTGGCCATTCATCCCCCCTCACCAGAGTGGAGGAGCTGCTCCTAAGCATGGTGGCTCCAGGACAACAGCAGCGACAACCTCTGACATGTGTTGTCATGGAGACCAGAGCCACCCAGCATGTTCACATGGAGCGAGCAGATAACATGCCCTATCTGTAGACTACAGTTAACTGTATTGTTAGATTATGTCTATGTGAGATGTGTACTGTGTGTTTAGCAGTTGTGCTGCCTAGTGTTGTGCAATACTGATATTTGGAATATGATCTCTACACCTGTGACTGTTGACTGTTGTTCTACTGTAGTTTAGCATACCCACTGTAGCAATGCCACAGTTGTGGCCACTGACGAACTATCTCATATTCTTGTAGGTCCCTCTGGTGTGACAGCAGGGCAGACGATCCATGCTGCTGAGTGTGGTATAACTGTAATGTTGGTAATGAAATGTGCATGTCATAGGTGAGGTGTAGGCCATGTACACATAACACACCTACGCATAATGCATGCCATGCATGTTTGCTGTAAGACATTGCACAGCTCAGTAATGTCAGTAGCTGCCTCAATGACATGCGATACACAGAGCATCAGACACAGTTGTGGCAACACCGTACTGCACATTGGATAGGCATAGTTGCTACAGTTGTACACAACATAACACATTTATCATACGCAGTACACAAAAAGCATGCTACATATGGCGTTACCACACACCTGCTGTAAGGTCACACTTCAGTATCCCACATGTCATCCACACACACATGATGTACCTCAGGGGTAGAGGCCTATCATGGGGCTGTGCAACACTCTTCAACACATAACACAGTCGTGTTAGGCAATGCTCCCTATTGAGCACCTCACACACCCATATACAAAGTGGCTGTGTAATTGTGAACGTAGCCACGGCACTGCAGTTCAGGTACAGCATGCTAGGCGGTGGTCTGTCACACATTAGTAGCCGTGAGTGACCACAAGATGCATGATGATGATGGCACATGGTACTACACCCCATCCAGTAAAAGTGACCACAGTACTACACATAGCAGTCATTGCTTTGCACCTCATTGTTGTGTGTGTGCAAACATATGCACCTATACACAATATGCATATCATGTTGTGTGTGTGCTTACATATGCCAATATACACAATATGCACAGCAGTCACCATCTGTACAAAGTGTCACATATATGTCCTGGAATGCTATTGTGTGTATAGGTCACATGACACACATTGGGTATGTGTGGTGTTTAATGTTGCAGTCATGTAGCATGCCATGTCATGACTGGCACCGACATATCTGCAATATGTCCCACACTCACCATAACCACTGTACAATGGCCATGTTGAGCATTGGGATTCCTTCACGTCTACATGCACTACTCATCCCGTGTGTGTACATAGCATGCATGTGCTACACCTGTGCCCACTATTATCTGCTATGGACATAGACACTGTAATCACACATGGCAATCTATGTGTCACACAGATAACACATGCAGCCATGGTATGTATACCTGTGAGTGATGGTGCACAGGATGTTGCAGAGCTGATAATACATGCACAGCAATGTTGTGTCCATGTACACATTGTGTTCCAGGGTGTAGCCAATCACTGAACAACTACACACATGCATCAAAGCCATGTATAATGTCACTAAATAGGGCCATCTACACTTGCACTGCATGGTCTTGAGTAACACATATTCTGCATGCTGACACGTGTGAGGTGACTGTTTGCCTTGTGATACTGTCACCCACTATTGAGTATGTGTTGGATTGCTGGTGTGTGTGTTTGTGTGTATGTGCTGTAGTGAGGAGTGTATTTGTGTGCATGTGTGCATGTGTTCATGTGTGCATGTGTTCATGTGTGCATGTGTTCATGTGTTCATGCGTGCATGTGTGCATGTGTGCTAATATCATGTACTGATTGTAAAGTGTGTTTCCTGTCTTCCTCTCACAGATGCTGAGTTTGGGGTGGCTGACAGCAGCAGGGAACCTGAAGTCACTTCCACTAATAGTGGAGATGATGAGACATGTATTCTGGCACAGGAAGGTTTGACAGGGTCTGTCGTTGGTCCACCAATCGACAGTACACAGTGTTCAACCCCATCTATGCGCACACTCATACTGCCAATACATCCCTCATCATCAGTGGCCTTAGCCGAGGGACAGCATACAGCTGGCATTGACCAGGAGAGTGTGGTACTCATGGCACTTGCATCCCCTCACAGCAGCCATAGCTGGATTCCTGGAACAGTACCACATAGCCGGATGTCCAGGGGGTTCTTGGGGGAGCACCACTGGTCATATTGCCCCTGGCAGACATGCCCCCAGAGGTATTACAACCTCCAGTATATTCCGGGCTGTAATGCAGGCACAGGCACGTATGGAATGGTACACCAGACAGGGACTAAGGGCGCAGAGGGCCCATTACACCGCTATCAAAGACAGCATCCGTGACCTTGCCGGTGCCATCTGGAATTACACCGAGGTCATTGTTAGATATTGGGGGGAGACATTAGATGCCCTCCACAATGTGTCTTCCATGAGCCAGGACCATGCAAGAAGGTTGAGACGTTGACACGGATGCATGCCAGCAACAGCTGGCAGTCATTGCGGACGGCACACAGATCACAGCTGCTCCCGTAGTGGCAGTACCAGCCCTAGCAATGCTGGGGCTGGCCTGTCTATTGACCGTCCTAGTAGACCACATGCACGTGGCTCTGGTCAGTCCCAGCAGGGACATGGGTCCAGTCATCATACCTCTGCCTCTGATGATAGTACCCAGTCAGGGTTGGTACCCGATACTGCCCGTAGCACCCCTGCCAGGCACAGGTACCGTGTCCATGCCCAGAGACAGTGATATGTACAGCCTAGCAGGTACAGTCTGTGGCTGTCCCACAACCTCCCGTATATAGTAGCCTCATGGTGGAGCTGTGTGCATGCAGACACACACACATTAACCAAACAACTAGGGCTCACACATACACACACACACACACACACACACACACACACACACACACACACACACACACACACACACACACACACACACACACACACACACAGACATGTCGATTGGATGGGTCAGTGTTGGGCTCTGGCAAACCAACAACACACCCTGTGCATATGATGACACCTGTGCCACCTTCTGTCATCTGTAACATTGATGCAGGAACAGGCTAACATGGTTCTGATGCACAGGGTGACATTATAGCAGTGTAGCAATATTAGCAGGTTGTCAACAGGACAGTGTAATGATACCCTTGTAGGTATATTTGAGCAGGCATTATGCATCACAGCTCTGATTGTCAATGTAGCATTGTTTACACCAGTGTTAGGTCTGAGTATGTATTGTCCACCCATGTGCCACTTGGCTGAAGTGTACAGTGTTGCCAACATGTGTTAGTGAGTGGACAGTATGTGTGTGGTGTGTGCATTACAGATTAGCAGGTGTACATCTGTGAACATGGTGGGTGCGCACTGTCTGCATGTACGTGCATAGTGGACACATGGGACGTGTGGCATACCCTGTTGTACACATTGTTAACATCTCATAGTATCTTTCGATGGCCAGTATGCATTCTACCACAGCTATATACTAACATGGGTACACATGTGTGTATGACATGGTTTGACACTATGCTGTGGGTGATACTGTTAATACCTGTCAATGATTTGCAGTCTGGTAGTATACACAACCTCAACAGCATGACTATAACCAATCATTAGATGATGTCCTGACAAATGACACACAGTTGTAGGGAACTCAGTAACAGTTGGATCCTTCCGGTACTATACTATAACAGTAACCAGTGGTATTGACCACCACCCGTTCCTGGGACCACACCTGTTTGGCATATAGCCCTCTTAGGTACATGCAAACACACTAGAGATATGTCCATCCACATCTGGAAATGCATGCATTGGCCTACAATGCATTCCCTGGATGGGACGCATATCCTACACAATGGTATCATACAGACAGATACCTGTTGTCCAATACATGCTGTATAGCAGTAAGCCGACTATGGCATAGTCATCCACATTTACTATACATACTATCCCGACAGTACCACATAGGTGGTAGCCCTCAACATGTATTTTGGGTACCAATGTGTACATACAGCCACATGTTATGTCTTATGTATTGTGGAGTCCCTCGGTGTGTCACATAAGACATTTGGGGGCCTGAATGCATATCCACAGGGCTGTTGTACACCTATAATGACTGTCCATTATTGCCAGTCATTGTTGTGTATGAACATATCTGACATATACCCCAGGCATGTACCCTCACTCACAGTAATCTATAGTAACTGTCATGGGTGTGTGTGGCACAGATGACCTTGGACACAGATCACTACAGTGGCCAGGCTTGTCACATACATACATATATGACCTACGATCTGAGAAGCAGCGACACAATCTGTCAAAGGAAACAAATGTATTCATGTAGTATGCAGGCTTCACACCTATGTACTGATTGAGGTCACATGTACACATATTTATTTGCCACGCAGATACCTGATGTATGCAATGCACATACTGTTTTAATCATGATATGTCATACCATAGTAAAAGCAAAACCCACACTGTATTGACCAATTGTGTCACACACACACACACAAACACACACACACACACACACACACACACACACACACACACACACACACACACACACACACACACACACACACACACACACTCAGCAATTGCAGGATTCAAACCCCTACCTAACTATGTTATGATACCAGAGAGATACGCATTAACACGGTGCACTATATGCTTTGCTGGGTGGTTTCTCTTCTCCTGCTATATTTGTAGGATGCTGACATCATCAGACCGTCCAAAGGGAATGTACCTCTTTTAATGTGTTTTCCCAGTCTCCAAAAAGGGCACTCCTCTCAAAGGAAATTACACAAATTCACCCCCCCACACACACACACCCAAACACACACTGTCAGCGTTTGCAGGATTCAAATCCCTACCTATGTTATGATACTAGAGAGATACGTATTAACATGGCGCACTATATGCTTTACTGGGTGGTTTCTCTTCTCCTGCTATATTTGTAGGATGCTGTCATCATCAGACTTTCCAAAGAGGAATGTACCTCTTTTAATGTGTTTTCCCAGTCTCCAAAAAGGGCACTCTTCTCACAGGAAATCACACACATACACACCCCCCCACACACAGTCAGCGTTTGCAGGATTCAAACCCCTACCTAACTATGTTATGATACTAGAGAGATACGCATTAACACGACGCGCTGTATGCTTTATTGGGTGGTTTCTATTATCCTGCTATATTTGTAGGATGCTGACATCATCAGACTGGACATGGTAATGTGTGTACACTTTGTTTTATGTAATTCAAGGAATGAGCCATATGGGTCGGCAGGTGTCAACAGCTTGAACAGGACCTCATAATTCTTACCTTGTGTGATCTATCTGTGGACACATTGACATTCCTTCATATGTCAACACATATTTATGCACAGATTATTGGTTTTGTGGATACAACATATGTCTGGGATGTTGATAAAAGGCTATTCAAAGTCTATGTGGGACATGTGTAGCTAAGTTCAGTGACATATGTCCTGGGTGTTTACCTTGCAAACAGTCTAGCATGTTTGGGAACCATGATCTGCACATGAACATACCACAGTTGGTAGGGTTGTGTGTTTGTCAGCTTCCAATAGCTCTGTTTATGACTTCAACCATGATGGACTCGATGGCCTTGCAGATCAGACTTCATAGGCTTACTGGACTATACTTCCCATGGTGTGTTGTGCACCAACACTTGTGGGGAGTGCCATATGTTGCTGTAACACATTCAGCAGTTCCAGATCCTGTGGAGAGGGTGAGGCTCAACAGACTGTTCAGGTGCAGGGTCTGTTTGTTCTGTAGTTCATGCATGACACATATTGGGAAACAATGTAATCCAATTGCTGCCATGCTTTTGGCTTTGGGGGGAGCTGTTCAGCCATTCTACATGTGATATATCCTGGTATAATGACTGGGACTATCGTCAGTGGGAGGTGGGTATGTCTATATGGGCCTATCTGACAGGATGTCGGCATTGTCAGTCAGGTACAGCTGACCCTGACTCAGGACATATATGAGTGTACATTGCTATTTATGACATAGCTGAAGGAGGTGTCATGATTCAGTCTGGAATCCTTCTCAGCTACTCTTTACAAAACACCAACAAACCTGAGCACTAATCCCTGTTATACTTTTACACACTTAACACCCTACTGATCCTTTGTGATCAGGCTACGGAGTATGTCATCATAATATCCTGGCATGTCCAGGGGTCGGTTTTGTGTGTACTGTCCAGTCCAGCTAGTGAATATTGTGGTTTTGACACAATGTCACATCTGCCTCATGTACACAGACAACCCACTCCTCCTCCCAACAAAATCAGATATATGTGAGAGATGCAACAATATTGATATACAGGAGGCTGAGCTCTTTCGACCCATGACTGGCATAGTCTATCAGGTGGTGAAGGTAACCACACACACCACATATCAGTCTCACATAAACCTATAGCAACAGCAATCAAACCACATTATCACACATAAACATACTCGTAGGCTCTACATAAACTCTGCCTAAGCAGCAGAGACCTCCAAAGCAGACACACAAACAACTGCTACCCCACTGCAATAACCACACATCACATAGTTCACAATGTCAGTGTGCCACACAGTCACTACCCTTCGGGCTAAATGACACACCTAATACACTTGTAATAGGTGACACCTATTGTCAGACACACTGACGTCCCACTCAACAGTCCAAACAAGGGAATAGTCACTTTGAGCTGTCTCTCGGGTGCCAGGATCCGCAACATAACACATGCACTCAGGTCACTCCAAAGCAAGTACAGGACTGGCTCCATCTTTGTCCATGCTGGTGCGTACACCCTCAGACGTTCCTCCCTGGACCACATGACATGATACATAGAGGAACTTTCTGATCATGTAGCCCAGGCCAGTATGACCCTGACCTTGTCTAGCATCTTACACTCACCAAGTATGATGTCACAATATACCAACTAACTGATCACGTTTAACAGTTGGCTAACATATTGGTGTCATTCACAGGGGATACAGTGTCTGTCAGCCTGGGGTGACATGCTCGACATGCCACGTAGCTTCCCTATGGACAGCTTGCACCTGTCACCCTTGGACTTTCGAATACTGGCTAAGGCACTTGCTACCACCATGCTGCCTTTTTTAAGCGGGGCTTAAAAGACAAACCCATCTCCATAGACATTACAGAGTACATGACACTGAGGGTAATGCTACTCAACACCAGATGTGTTACCCTCAAATTGCGCCCACTCAGGAATCTCCTCAGTATGGACAAGAGCGATATCTGTGCACTAACATACACCTGGTTCAGGCTACCAAATGCACACCAGCACTACCAGGTTATATTTCATACCATGCTTTCTGACCACAAAACTTGGAATGGCCAACACAAATAGGGAGAGTATCCATATACATCACAGATACACATACCTCTGAGTTGGTAGCACTGCACAAAGCATCACAGACCATACATATGCACCTAACATTGTGCAAATCTGCCTTTTGGTTTGTTGCCTGCTACAGACCACCCTCCCAAACTCAGGAACCACACTCAGCTTTCCTGGGAACACTGGACAATATGAAGGTCTCCCCAAACACCATTATATTGGGTGACTTCAAATACCCACACATTGACTGGGGATAGTACTCAGGCCCCAACACCCTTGCCCAACAGTTGCTACTCTTTGTAAACTCATATGCTATGGCACAACTGGTCACCACACCCACAAGAGGGGACAACATATTGGACATGATCATCACCAACATGGGGACTCTATGTTCCACACCTGAGATATATACCACTCATTGGTAAGGTCAGAACATACATTTATCTCACTGGACATCCATATCCCGTCCCCACACCCATCCTGGGTAATCTTGGTGAACTTCTCAAAAGCTAATGTCACACTTCTCCAAACCACGGTGGTATCCTTCAGAGACCCTGGGACAGTGGTAAGTATGGCTCAGACTGCTGAATCCTTTACATACACATTCTATGGACACCTAGTGGACTGCATGGATCGTGCTATCCCAAATAACAACTGGACTCACTCCTCCAATGGCAGGGGACCTGTCTGGTAGACCCCGGCCATTAATAAGCTATACAACGAAAGGAGGACGCTACTACATGATAGAGCACAATCCCAGACAGGGAAGGCATCTGTGATCTGTACTAGCAGACAGCTGCAATCACTCATGTATTTATGTCAGGCCCGCTTCTAATGGACATTTGCACCAGACACGTAGGACACTCACAAGGCCTTTTTCAGTTAATTCAGGTACCTGGGTGGTCACTCACTGATATGCTGTGAGTTACTGCATAGTGACTAAACATACCCTGAACCCACAGACATTGCCAACATCCTGGCAAACAGGTTCAGTGCAGATGTCTCCCCCCCATCCCCCCTAAGGAGCTACTGTCCATCCCAACAGAGTGTAACCTCCCTGACATCACAAATAAACAGGTGAGTGCTGCCCTCCCCACAGCGGACAACACAGCATCAATGGGACCAGACGGTGTCCCGGCATGCGTCTTACACGGGCTTTATGACAGACGTAACCCTCACATTACGTCACTGTTCAATATCAGAGTTACTGCAGGATATGTACCCATGGAATGGCGTACAGTGATAGTGGTCCTGCTCCACAGAGTTGCTGCCACAACGGACCACAGACAATATTGGCCTATAAGGCTAACTAGCCTGTTCTGCAAAGCTATGGAGTGTATTGTAATGGGACTCATGCACATAGACATCGGGAACCTACAGACACTGGGTCCTACACATTTCAGCATTGTTGTGGGCAGATCTTGCCTCTTGGACCTGTTCGTATTCTTTAAACAGTTACCAGGTCCATTGGTGTAGGACGGTTGTCCACACTGCCTGCCTGGACTTTGCACAACCCTTCAACACAATACCCCACTCGGCCATTATGCATAGGCTTACCGGCGTCGATATCGACACATATCTCACATGATGGATTGCTACCTGGATCAGGTATAGCACCCACATGCTCAGTATTGCAGGTGCCATGTCTGACTATACACCAGTTACACATGGCATCACACAAGGCTCAGTCCTGGGACCTCTCTTGTTCAGTATATATTTGTGTGACGTACAGGCTAACACAGGAGGAATATGGCTGACCATGTTCACAGATGACTGCAAACTGGGTGCCATAATCAACTCTCCAGCTGGCACATGCATACTCAAACAGGGTCTCACAGAGATAGGATGACTGGTGCCTGAGCCATGGCCTACAGCTCAGTGCTATTAGTTGCATAGTCATCCCCTTTGGGAATAACAACATGCCCACACATTACCACATAGGTAGTAATCCATTACATATGGTAGTAGTTGTTAGGAGTTTGGGGACACGACTTGTTCATACTCTCACCTTTGACAATCACATTGCCAAAGTGGTTAGACAGAACTTCTATATAGCCCACCTTATCCCATATGGTTTCACATGTTGATCAAGTGAGGTCATTGTGCCCCTATACTCATCACGACCATGCTTGGTTACAATGCCACATTTGGGATGTACCTTACCCGACACCTGCAGCAACTGTAATGGCCACAAATGTTCCTCAACAAGCAGATGTAGGGACTCACATGGATGCCCTGCACAGTTCAGATACAGTAACTCCAGCTCTACTCAGTCGCTTACCACCTACTCAGATGTGTTGTGTGCCTGTAGTTTAAGGAAATATCTGACCCAGATTTAATGGACATGCTCCACCTCAGGATATCCGACTCCCTTGGAGCTACACACTCCAGGGACATATACCTCAGCACAGACGTTAATAGGACATGCTGGAGGGACAGATTCTTATCCCAGAGGCTCCACTCACTCTGGATTGTAATCCCGGTTTCGCATGGGCAGAGCCACCCACTGACCACTTACAGGAGACATCTTGACAACTGGATGGGTGATCGTATGTTTACCCATGGGATATCTTCTGGGACCCTGCTAGACAGAGGCACAATACACTAAACGTAAATGGGCTACCTTGTATGACCTACTATTCACAGGCACAGTCTTCTACTTTGACAGGGTTGCGAAAGCCAAACACACTCTGGCTACGCTTGTACATGCCCTAGGGCAGATAGCCTAGTATCAACCTCTGAACCTATGATAATGTTCAGAATGTACAATGTTTATTGCTGATACTGTTTGCAGGTTTTATCGTCTTTGCTTTCCCACTTTCTATGAACAACTTAGGTATCTGCAGAACATATTTGATTATGACAGGGTTCCACTATATTATATATGTGTCTGTTGCCATATAACTGTGTGCACAGGGCAGATTGCTGGATAGTGAGAGGTTCCTCGGTTAACACATGCAACTGCCTGATATGTGTGGCCCACTGCTGCACTCCGACATGGCCTAAGTGTGTGAGCATGCCCAGTTCAGACTGTCAGTGTTCTGTTGCCTGACATTTGTCTCATTTATTCGTGTGTGAGCATGCCCAGTGTGACCTTTCAGTATGTTGATGTCTGAGGTCCACTACATTTGTTGATGTATATGTACATGTCCAATATTAACATTTCTACTGTGTGTGTTGAAAGTCAGGTTCTATTCTTACTGCGGGACTCACCTTTGTGTCATAACTCGACAGGGATTATGCTGTGCCTGCAGGGTTTCCATGGAATACTTTGCATAGACTTATCAACATTTCTTCATACAGGCTGACCACTGCAATATTGTCATGGTTTAGTGGTTCAGTACTATGACTATAGTGCACAGTATCCTGGGTTCAAGGCCCATCACTGCTTTATATTTTCATACTGAGCAGACCAGACTGCTTAAGGGCCAGTAGAGCAAATATGAGCATGTTGGCTTTTGTTCAGCTTTGCCCTACTTAGGTTCATAGGTTCATACTAGGCTATCTGCCTTAAGGCATTTACAAGCCTAGCCAGAGTGTGTTTGGCTTTCGCCACCCTCTGAACTGATTTTACTGTTCCCTTTTTAAGGTTAGTTTACTGTGCCTCTGTCTAGTAGTGACACCGCAGTAATCTCCGAGGTAAACCTACGATCTCCCATCCACTCGTCAAGATTCCTCTTGAAGAGAGTCAGTGAGGGGCTCTGCCTAACATGGACTGGGATTCTATTCCAGAGTGAAGGGAGCCTCTGGGTTATGAATCTGTCCCTCCAGCATGTCCTATTTATTTCTGTGCTGAGGTTCAAGTCCCTCGAGCGCGTAGCTCTAAGGGATTTGGATTTTCTGAGGTGGAGCATGCTTATTAATTCCAGGTTGGACATGGCTTTATACGTCAGGCATAGATCGCCTCTAAGTAGGCAGTATGCAATTGAGTAGAGCTGGGGTTTCTTTAACCGAGCAGCATATGGCATCTGTTTGCATCCCATGATCCTCTTTGTGAAGTACTTTTGGGGTCTTTCTAGTTGCTGCAGGTGTCGGGTAAGGTACATCCCAAATGGGGCATTGTATTCAATTATGGGCCTGATGAGGGATGAATAAAGGGGCACAATGACCTCCCTCGATCTAGATGTGAATCCTTTCATGATAAGGTGGGCTATATAGAAGGTCTTTCTAACCACTTTGGCAATGTGGTTGTCAAAGGAGAGATTACTGTCTACTTGGGTTCCCAGGTCCCTAATTACTTCTTCCGTACTTAATGGATTCCCACCTATGTGGTAATTAGTGGGCACTTTGTTTTTGCCAAAGGGTATGACTATACACTTTTTAGCGTTTAGCTTTAGGCCATGGCTCTGACACCAGTTATCCATCTCTATGAGACCCTTTTGGAGGATGCTTGTGTCAGCTGGAGAGTCAATTATGGCACCCAGTTTGCAGTCATCTGCGAACTTGGTCAGCCACAGTCCTCCTGTGTTAGCCTGAACCTCCGAAAAATATATACTGAACAAGAGAGGTCCCAGGACTGAGCCTTGTGGGATGCCACTTGTAACTGGTTTAGAGTCTGACATGGCTCCAGCAATTCTGACTATGTGGGTTCTGTCCTTGAGCCAGTTTGCAACCCATCTTATGACATAGGGGTTTATATTTAAGTTGGAAAGCTTATTTATGATGCCCAAGTGGGGTATTGTGTCAAAGGCTTTTGCGAGGTCCAGGTAGGCTGTGTGGACTACCTTCCCCTCATCAATGGCCTTGGTGACTGTTTCAAAGAAATCAACCAGGTTTAAGAGGCAGGATCTGCCCTTAACAAAGCCAAATTGGGTAGGATCCAGTGTCTGTAGGTACCCAATGTCTTTGTTTATGAGTTCCATGATGATCCTCTCCATAGCTTTGCAGACCAGGCTAGTCAGGCTTATTTAGTTTCCAGGGACCGTAGAGGCACCACCTTTGTGGAGTGGGACCACTGTTGTATGCCATTCTTTGGGTACATATCCTGTAGCAAGGCTGAGATTGAACAGCAGCTTTATGTGGGGGTTTAGCTCTTCTTGGAGTTCATGTAGGGCACAGCCCGGGACACCGTCTGGTCCCATTGATGCTGTGTTTTTTGCTTTGGAGAGGGCGGCTCTCACCTGAGCATCTGAGATGTCAGGGAGGTAGCACTCTGCTGGGATAGATATTTGCTCTTTGGGGGGAAGGGCGGGAGAAGTTTGCACTGAACCTGTCTGCCAGGATGTTGGCAATGTCTGTGGGTTCAGTGTATTGTTTGTCATTTTGGACCAACTCTGAGCATATCTGGGAGTTGCCACCCAGGTTCTTAACATAACTAAAGAAGGCCTTGTGATTATCTTTAGTGTCCTGTGCAATTTTTCTCTAGAAGCTGGCCTTGGATGATTTTATGAGGGATCGTAGTTTTTTGCTAGTACTGATCAGAGATGCCTTCCCTTTTAGGGATTTTGCTCTATCATGTAGTAGCTTCCTCCTTCTGTTGTACAGCTTACTTATGGCTGGGGTCCACCAGGCAGGACGCCTGCCTTTGGAAGATTGGGTCTTGGTTTTGTTTGGGATAGCATGATCCATGCATTCCTGAAGGTGTCCAAAGAATGCGTTTATAAAGGATTCTGCAGTTTGAGCAGTAGTTTCCATTGGCCCGGTGGCCTTGAAGGATTCCACCTCGGTTTTGAGAAGTGTGAAGTTAGCTTTTGAGAAGTTTTTCACTGTGGTTTTCTGGGCTATGGGTGGGATCAGGATGTGGATATCCAGTGAGATTATTTTATGGTCCGATCTTACCAATGAGGGGAATACCTCTGGTATGGAGCATAGAGTCCCCATGTTGGTGATGACCAGGTCCAGTATGTTATCCCCTCTTGTGGGGGTGGTGATGAGTTGTTCCATAACATTTGAATTTATAAATTGTAGGAACCTTTGGGCTAGGGTGTTGGGGCTTGAGTAATGCTCCCAGTCAATGTTTGGGTAGTTGAAGTCACCCAATATAATGGTGTTTGGAGAGACCTTCATATACTTAGACCCAGCTAACATTGCTCAATATTAACCAACATTGCTGGACGTTGGCCAATATTACTCAACATTCACCACAGTTGTGCTAGTTGGTGTGTGCGATTTTCTTTACATATACTACATGGTGGTAAATGCTGTTTAGCATTGCTTTATATTGCTTAACACATGGCAATCATGCCTCAGGTGGTGCTGCAGGGCTGGCTATGTCAGATGCACATACTACACTCCCTATACATGTTTGAAAGCAGGTAATGTCAACTTCAGCATCCCTTTTACTATATGTGCGAGTCAGAGAGAGGTATCATTTCCAGAGTTCCTACTGAGCCAGTGTATGTGCTATGCGTTGCCTCTTTGCCAAGGCCAAAGCATACTGGGCACGCCTCCTTCTGCCTACTGGGGCAGGCTCAGGTTGTTCCTCCTCCGAGTCACGCTCTGCCTGTGATGGCCTTGGCAATGGTGGGGGGCTGTTTGGCCCAGGCCTATGCTGGTCCTGCTGCAGCTGTTTTCGCAGGATCATATTATGTAGCATAGCACATACCATGACAGTTTGGGTACATGTAGTTGGTGAGTACTGCAAGGCTCCACCAGATGTGTCCAGGCACCCGAACCGTGACTTGAGCAGCCCAAACACACGCTCGATTACATTTCATGTTTGTGTGTGTGCCTCATTATGGCGTTCCTGTTCAGGTGTGTGTGCGTTTCTGATGGGTGTCATCAGCAACGGCTCCAGTTCATAGCCAGCATGCCCCACTAGGTGACCATGTGGGATGTCCCTGTTGGAAAATGTCTGGTACAGCTGCGTCAGATGCAAGATATGGGAATCATGGTAGCTTCCAGGGCAACCAGCACACACATTCGGTATTATGCCCTGGGCATCACACACGACCTGGCAGTTGATGGAGGGGAAGCCCTTGCGGTTGAAGTAGACCCTATCCCACTCACCGGCTGGTGCTTTGATGCGTATGTGCGTGCAGTCTATTGCACCCACTACCTCAGGGTATTCCGCTATTTGCTGGAAGAGATGCATATTGCTGGCCAATACCTCATGGGAATTGGGGAAATATACATGATCACCGACATGTGCTGACATGGCATCCAGGAACTGGTGCAGTACCCTGGATGCTGATGCTTGTGATATCCCCATCATATCACCAGCTGGTCTCTGGAAGGTACCTGTTGCTAATATTCCTAGGCCAGCACATACCTTGGTTTCCAATGGGATGGGTTCCCTACTGTTGTTTCTGTGTGTGAGGTGTGGCCTGCACAGCTGAACAATTTGCTGCAAGAGGTCTCTGTCCACATATAGCGCTCCACTATCTCCAGCTCATGTAGCCCCTGGTAGGTTATCCTGGGCCTGTACACTCTTCTCTGTCTCCTCACTGTGGGTTGTCCAGCAGCATTTGCATTATCACCACCCTCAGCATGTTGCATATGTCGCCTTATAACAGCAATGGCAGCCCCTAACATTTTTTGTCTCAGTAAAACTTTTTCAGTTTTCACTTCTATTAGCTTACTGCAGTGTTGCAGTGTCTCTTGAGAGAAACATAATGGACTGTTGTTTGCAGAGTTTTAAGGGCTGGGCTGGGCTGGGCTAGTGTACTGCCTGTGTAATTGCCTGATTCTGATTGTTTTCACCTGCTAGCTCTGCTAGTACTCCCTGGTAACTTCCTACTATTTGGTGTGCTTCCTTTTTCCTTTCTGTTTCCACAGGGGGGAGCACCACGCACACAAGTGCAAACACGCACTCAGCAGCTAACACGTGCGCACGCATGCTCACACCGACTAAAACTTGCTTATTCTTGTTAAAACGCATGCACACTGGTGCAAATGCATTTACAACTGTTTACACAGCCTTACATATGCTTACTCCGGCTTACACGTGCACACACACTAACACGCATGCACACTATCTTACTCGGGTTTACTGGCGCGCACACGCGCGCATGCACACTCAGCAAGAAACTTTGGTGTTATCCACGGCATACACCTTCAATTTCTTTACTTTACCTAGCCTACCTGTTGACACACCTCTTTCAATGATATGTAAATGTCGGCTGACACATGTCACTCTGCTCCAATGAGCTTCACGTCTTTCATACATACCCCTCTCGTGATGTCACCTATCTTCTACTCTGTTACTCCCCTTATCCTACTCCTACACTCCACTGACTTTGCTCATTTGCTATGTAAACTTGCTATTCACTATCCTAACCCTCATTTGCATAGGATTGCCTACTAATGCTTGGTTACATCTCTTAGACTGAGCATCCTCCCTTAGCAACCTCTACTTGGTGGCCATGTTGTCTTCCGCCTGCCATTCACTTGCATTGTAAATTCATATCAGCAATAAAATCCACATTTGTGGATCTTAATTATTGATTTTCTGGTTTTTAGGGTGCAGCGCGTTTGCGCGGTGCTGCGCTATGCTTAAACCCCGGAGATCGGGATGAAAACAAAAAAAGTTATTTTATTTTTATTTTGCATCACTTCACATTGCCAATGGCCGTATTTTTGGCCATTGGCATGCTTCCTCCTGTAAATGCATCCTTTTTTTTGGAGCTGTCATGGCTCCATTTTGCTATTTGCAGAACCGTACTCAGTTGTCAACGGAGTACATTTCTGCAAATAACACTACTCCTACTCAGACAGGTTCGGGTTTCCTGGATCGCAAATTTACCTCATTTGCATAGCTTTCACCTGCAATTGAGGTAATTTGCATATCCAAGCCCTGTCCGTGTAGGACTAGTTTTGAGAGCTCTGTTGCACGCCCCTACCTGCTGTTCCTGGATCACTCGGTGGACATGTTGGCTGCATGGTGTCTTACTCTACTCTTAGACGCCGTGCAAGCCTTCGTGAATCCGGCCCTAAAACTTTCTTGAAATGTTCCATAGCACTGAGATGTCTTTTTCTGGTTTGATCAGGTACAAAATAATATTGTCTGCAAATAAAGTACACTTTTCTTGATTACCATACTAATTATATCCTTGTATTTCTGAGTCCCTTATTTTCTTTGCCAGTGGCTCTAAATATTACACAAATAATAAAGGGGAAAGAGGATACCTCTGCCAGATTACTATGTTTAGACACAACTTATCAGAGAGAAAACCTCCCACTTTAATTTTTGCTTCCATTGTGCAACTCATAAAATCCCAGCTTACTCTGTTGATTGCTTTCTCTGTATCAAGACGCACCAATGACAACAGTATTTTCTTACATTCTGTTTCCTTCTGGAACACCATTGTTCTATTAATATTGTCAAATGTTCAAACATTTGCCTCCCCTCTACAAAACCACACTTTTCCATAACTATAATTTTTGGCAACACCCTTGTCATTCTTTTAACTATTATAGACATAAACACTTTATAATCATAATTTAAAACTGAAATGGCCTATATGAAGCTGGGTCTAATAGGTCATTACTGTCGTTAGGTATTATACATCACTATTTTATCTCATCCTCTCCTGTCTTCGCTGTTAATTGTTGAACCTCATCTAGCTCTAACCTTGTCATACCTAAATCTTACATAAATATTTCCATTTGAGCTTTTGATTACCACATTCCTCTGTTTTACACAAATGTTCATAGAATTTCTAAAATATCTCTAGTACCTCTACAGGATATCTGGATATTTTTTTCTTGTTATTGGCTTCCTACGTTTAGCAATAACCATTTATTCCTTCTGTTGCCTAAGCCATTGAGATAACCTTTTTTTATGCCCTGGAGTTATCAAAAACAGTTGCATAACAGCAGTCTTTTTAAACTCATGCATATTACCCAGCTACTCCCTTATTTTCTTTGTAGTCCACTGCATTTGTATCTCTTCTTGTTCTGTTAGATTCCCTCTTATTTTGCAATACTTTAACCTTTGTCAGTCCCTCTAAATAATTATTGTTACTTGTTAATCAGATCTCTTTTTCTTTTAGTTCTACCCTATTATTAAACTCCACTTTCATTTTATCCTACGGATTATCTACAACTTCTGAAGAAATGTCTATATTTCCTAATAAATCTCAATTAATTCCCTCTACCCATTCCTTAAATTGCTCTTTTTTAACAGGTTGGTGGGGAAACACCATTGCCTCATTTATAATTACCCTCCATTTTTATCTTAGTTGTTATTGGCACATGATCTGGAATAGTTATTGGATGTGTGTCAAAGCTTTCAATTAAATACACATGTTCCTGTGAAATATAATTTCTGTATAGTGTAGCCCAGTTATTATACCTTGGGTAATAATATACAAATTCTCTCTGAGTTCCTAGTGCTGAATTCACATCTTCCATACCAAATATTTTCAAAACTTTCAAAAGAAATATACCCTGTTTTGCTATATTTTCCCTTCCTGGTCCCAAGATACATCCTCACTTTTGCAAATCAAATTCCAGTCCCCACCTATAAGTATTATTCCCTGCTGAAAGCTAATTATTTCTCCCAAAATTTGCTTAAGCCCCATAATAGCACTTTTAAGTGGAATATAAACACGTCAGCGTAATCCTCATCCTTTGCCGGTAGCCATTACTACCACAAATCTAGCATTACTATCATTTTTCCTCTCTATCGCTATTGGAGCTCCTTTAGCAATTAGTATAAGTACTTCCCTTTTCCTTTGTCCTTGCCACTCTGTTAAATAACACTCCTAAAATTCTCTCTTTATCAAATTCACATGCTCATTTCTTTCTAAATGTGTCTTGTTTGCACTCTGCATTTCTTAATATAATTCAATACTCTTTCCTTTTTGTCTATATCTATGAGGCCATTCATGTTCCAAAATAACATGTTTAGTGTAGCGATTATGATAAAGAAGTTAGTATTCCCATCTGTTATATATGACTGCTTTTTAAATGTATACTTCCAACTTTTATGTCACATGTACCCACTAATGTTTTGCAGCTTGATCTTTTATATTGTTGTCTCTTGTCATCTCCATTTGAACCTATGTCACATTTTACAAGAGTTTTTGTTTTAATGAAAACCCTCAAAAAAAAAAAAAAACGACCCCAGACTCGACTAACTTAAAGCAAACACACAATAATTATGTACATCTTCAAATAATGAAGTGTAACCCTCCTGATAGGAACAATTATCCTAAAGTGACAAAAGGCAAAAAGTAAAACAAAACATAACTTAAAATTAAGAGTATACATGCTAAGATGCATATTATAGCCTGTGCTCCTACTGAAACTAATCACTGTCTGTTGACTTTTCTTTAGTCCCCTCCCAGATGTGAAGAACAGGTTGTATGTTTTCAGAAAGCATTAACTTTTACTCTTAAGAAAAAGTGCACCGATTATCTTTAAATTAAACTAAATTATACACAGTTCTAGTAAATGCATTAGTTACCAGAAAAGCTGCTATCTTTTATTTACTTCCAATGATATAAAACATTATTTTTACTGAACTGCTTGCCTTTGTACCTTTTAATTGTACATTTATCTCAGTAAACAATGTCCAGACCTCTTGATTTATTGCCTTCACCTTTAGTCAGCTTGTTTACATGGAGACATTAAATGTAGAGCTGCCCTAAGCTCCAGATTTCTCAAGTGACACTGAACATTTATTTGCTTAAAGAAAAGTATTTATTACATTATGGTCTGTAATATTTTAAAATCCACTTGCATTTACAAAAGCTTATCATTAGATTAAGCCAAGGACATTAATCCAGATATTAGTCTATGTAAAAATAAAAGAAAACATCTGTTTGATGGCTCACCCCTAGTTGGACAAATATTTGTATTTCCCCTTTAGCTTGCTCGGCATAAAAAAATGACTTTGATCCTCCAGAAAAAAAATAATCTGAAAACAACTGGATAGAGCAGCTTGAATCTCACACCAGCCTCTCAACATTATGTGATTGCTGGGATAAATGTTCTTCTTTTCTTCTCGATGTACAGTGAATAAGCATTTTGCACAAACACTCTACAGTCTCCAATGTTCAATAGTTTACTGTTCTACCACAGTTTTACCAGGATCAGCTCTTTCTGCTGGTATGATTGCATGTTTACTAATACAGGTCTTGGCTGCTTTCCCATTATCAGGTTTGGAGCATGCACAAGATATATCCTTTCAAGTAAGAAATCCTGCTGTGGAATACTAGTCTAGTTAATTATTTGTGCTTTTATGATATTTATACAGTCTGTTCCTTCCAGTTTCTCTGGCAGCAGAAAATCTCATCTTTTCCCTGCATGCTCTGCCCTCTTACTCTACTGTTTTTTGAAACAGCTCTTCTTGAGCAGGGTCATACTCAGCCAGCCTTTCTTAGACCTTTGTTTTTCTGATATATGTCAGTATAATTCAAGTGATGGCAAACTATAAAGTATCATATTCACCATGTTCCATGGATTCCCTCATGTTATCCACTATACCCTTACCTGCTTTGGTTAGGACTAGATCAAGAATATTGCCTTTACTTGTTGGGAATCTGACTCTCTTCAACTAGTACAGCTACCATTTTCTTTCCATCTTAACTCTGGATGTTGCCATTTCTTAGTTCACTGCCGGAAGATTAAGATCCCTCATAAGCATGGTTCATCTTTTTGCTTAGTCATTATCTGTAATATTGAAACTGATATTATCATTCTTTCCTGCATATGTTTTTTTTAACTTAGATGTCAGCATTGGAAAGCATCATTACCCACTTACAGCTTCCTCCCTTGTTATGCGCTATGCTCCCTGTACTCCTAGTCCACTTTCATATACCTTGCACACCATCTGCCCTTTCAGACCTGATGTTAACCAATTCCCCATTGCAGTACAAAGGGAATCTTTTGATGTATTTCTTTAACTCAGCTTTGAGGATGCACTTTTCAACTGGACTTAGATGCAAGGGGTCCACTGTAAATAGCCACTGATCCTCCTATTTATTTCCCCAATCACTCACTTCCTCCCTCTCCCAATATTCTGTCATGACACCACTTGCTTAGTCACTCACTGAATTCCATAGTTCTATGTCCTTGCCTGATTGCAAATGCCACTGACCACATGACCTAACTTCCAGTAAACCTTTCTGTTTTCATCGAGCTGGGCTGCTTCGGCTGTGATTGAAGTCACATTGTTTGATTGAGATGCACAGTTCTTTTATGTTTAGCTGTCCATTTTCTGTCCACTTTGAACAGAACTACATTTGTTTTGTCACATCACAATCTCTAACCAAGCAGAACTTATTTTCTCCCCACTTAACACCATATGCAATGAAACCTCTAAATATAAGCAAGCTGTCATCTCTGTTTCCCCTTCCCTTCTGTCCAACCCAGCCCATGTCATTCCATTATTTCTGGATTTATTGTTTTGTGTTTATGTTGGAATGCATCACTCAGGGTTTAAAAAAAGCTCTTAGTATGAGATTGGCATGGGAGTGTGGATAGGGATTCAGTGTACATCACACAAACTTTCTGAATGAATGTTCTTATAGCTCCTAGTATTGTCAAAATTAATTTAGCTTCTTAGCCCATTTTCTGCTTTCTGCATCATGCATTACTCTGTCTCTGCATTGCTGGAATGCAGACCACCCCTAGACTTTTCTTCTTTGAGGTGAGGATATGCACACACCACCACAGAAAGCCCCATGAAAGATGTATTACTCTGAAGGCAGTTGCAGGTATCCGCTTTGTGTATCATTTACACCAAGTCATGATGAAAAAGTCAGCAATATCTAAATGCTGATACTCACATGAGTGACACCAACAGGCTGATATGCAAACCTCCAATCAGAGAAGACCTCACCATGAGTGCACACATTATCCTGTCACCACTCCGAGTTTGTATATCTTTAGTTTTCTTATAGTGAGCCCAGTGTCTAGTGAGAGCTTTGTGAAAGCCTCTGCTCCACACTCCACCAGCAATGCAATATTGTCATGTAAAGAAGTTATATTGCCAGTCTGCTGGTATAAGACTTCCAGATTCTTGAGGGCCACTTTGGGAGAGAGGTGCTGCAAAGACTGAGGCAAGACCACCCAGCTCTGTCTTACTAGAAGTGACATATGTGATGGCAGTCCAATTCCTGCATGTCTGTTTCTTTGGGGGAGGGAGTAAACCCACAGGCATCCATCAATACAAGGATATTGGAAACACATGATGATGGCTACAGCAGGTGAGCATGTGAGGGCCCATTTTTCTTATCTGAACATTGTCATGATTGCATTCCCCTGATCCAGCTTGCCTCTTTGTTGGGATAGGGTGCAACAAAACAAAACTCCACTAGGAAGCCACTTTGACTCTGCACTCAACAGCTACCATTTTAGTTTTTCAGTCCTTGGGTACAGAATGAATATAAGGTCATATACTGCATCCTAAATGGGGCAAAAACATTAAAATAAAGAGAAGGTCTGTCAAAAAGTTATTTTTTGTATATTTTTTTTTTATTTTAACTTAATAGTTTAAAAGAAAGAGGTATGCAAATAGCAGCAGACCATAGAATCAGAGTAGTTGCACTAGGACCGCTGTGCTCCTTTGTCAGTCTCCTATGTCTTCAATGTCTCTGCTGCTAATGGCTGTAGTTGCACAGGATTTTGTAGTCTGAGGTGATAATGTTTTTTGGAGTCTTTTTCACTCCTGTATTTCATCCTACAACCTCTACCCCAGTGCTCCATGTTCAGCACTGGTTCTGCTAGCAACTTCACAAACCCAAGGACTATCTCTGATTTTCAGGGTGGACGCCAATGTGAATCTTAAGGGCATCCTGCGGGGTCTACCATCAACAATCTACTGGGGGGCTTACTTATAATCTATCCATTACTCCCCCTTCCCTGAGTTTGCATGGTTACATTGGAGGGGGAGGCATGCAATGGATACATGTGGCATTTTGCCCCACATAAGCAGCAACTCAGCCTAACTGACAGCCCTTCCCCCTTTTTTCAACACCCCCCCCCATACAAATGTCCCTGGACTCCACCAGGAATCATCATGGGGAGCACCCACGCAACTGCTCTCCCCTACTGGGATAGGCCTGTCTTTCCTTCCATGTCAGCACCTTAGAGGCTCGAGCTGCTAATTAAATCCAGGTTACCTGGGCCATAGTCTGTGTTTTACCTTTCTGTACCATAACACAGGCTTTGAGGTGGTAATACTACAGCTTACCCCTTTTATGGGTACATGAGGCTATCCATAAGTTTGTAGGCTACGACACTGAAGCAGTGTAGAGTCCCTAAACAGGAGTCAATTAGCATCACTTTTATGCAAAGAAAAGAAAATCTACATTTAATTTATACAAGCAGAAATCATACATCCTCTCTTCATGTATTTGATTTTAAGTTACATCTGAATATATATAGGGTATACATTTAATATCCATCCAACATGTTAAGGATAGAGACAGTCAGCAGACAGACAATGCCAATCGAAAGTTATATTCACAGTTCAAAATTAGAATGTATTATAGCATTTTTTAATGCTACTCCCTTATATAATTACACCAGTGACATATTGCCAGATGTAAAGAAGATAAAACTACCACTGGAAAGTAGTTGCCAATATAAACGCTAATCAGTGTTAAAGGAGTCATATACAAATGGCTTTCATTTCATTGCCATCTTCCGAAGCAAAATATTTTACCATTTTGTTTTCACATCATAAATATGTAAACTAATTCCGAGTGCCTAATATGCCTGATAAGCCCCTCATGCATTTAAACAGGCATCTCATTTTCATTCTGCAGCTTAAAACATATACCAGGTTCAAGAGTGACTGAATCATTTAAATATTTTTTTCTTTTAGCAGGTTTGTCCATCCATCTTGGAAATTGGCCTTAGGAGACGTAGGATTCTAATAAATGAAACAGACGTGTTTTTAAAGAAGAACACTGTTTCTGTTATGTGTATAAGTGAACAGCTTGTATTCCCATCACATTTCCTTCCTTCAATCATTTTATGGTTCTAATTAAACATATTAGTTTATTTCGATGGCTGTGTGATGAAAAGTAATCTGAAACATTTTTAGTAAAAGCCAGCCCTCTTCCACCCTCTTTATAATTCCGCTGAACTCTTCTTCTCTGAAAACCCCAAAGGTTCTGTTTTTTTCTGTAACTCTAGCAGGTAATTCAAAATCATCTTCCTGTTTCAATAATCGTATTTAATATGCTTATTAAACCTCATTAAGTGCCGACCCATTCCTAATCCTGAGGGCAAACACCTCAGAGCCTCTCTCGGCTGCTAATGCAAATGCAAATAGAATAATTTCACAGTTATCTGCTGCTTTTTTATACCAAGTAACATCATAATTAGAGCCAGGCTTAAAGTGGTACGGTTCTAAAAGGCTGGGGAGGGGGCTGTATATCACTACACATGGTAAAAATGTCAAACCACATCCTTCTAAAACAGTAGATGGCATTCAATACATACAGTAGCATAGTGTACTGCTTGACTACTAAGTCTGGGTAAAATGCAGAAGCAGTCCTCTGCACATTTTAATAATAAAGGCAAAAATGCAGATGCTAATGTAATTCACTAACAGCCCATCTCATACATTAACTTGCCTTCTTAACAGCTTGTAGTGAGAATGTGTAAAGCTTAGTTTCTTTGGCTATATGATTCAGAAGTGTCTCTTTGTTCAGACTCACTGCTGTATAGCGTACTTGCCCTTTCTGTCAACTTGTTTCCCAGATAAATATTTTATATTTGACTGTTGTATCCCTAACCCATGTCAGTACAAAAATGAACAGCGTGTATCTAGGTGCTACGTATCAAGAATGGGTCTTCTTGCACCATGTCTGTACAGAATCTGGACTACACATAATTAATTCCACTGCTGGTTATGTTCCTCTTAGTATAGTTAGACCTAGAAGGCTGGTTTCCCTTTCTGGCTAAGAATAATTGCTATTGTGTTCATTATGAGCTTTACAGAGCGGGTTGAGAGATGCATGTGTACGGGAATGCATTTATAATGTTGAACAGCCAAAAAGCCAAATTACATTTTACCGAACAAAAGACATCAAAACTTCAAAGGCCAAATAACTTGGCACACTTCAGACACCCCCTCCTGCTAATTATATATACTAAGTCTGAGGTTGCACACAGTGGGGAAAGGGCAAATTTCCAGACC
Organism: Protopterus annectens; assembly: GCF_019279795.1. Classification (NCBI taxonomy): domain Eukaryota; kingdom Metazoa; phylum Chordata; order Ceratodontiformes; family Protopteridae; genus Protopterus; species Protopterus annectens. The sequence goes on from NC_056743.1 coordinate 1,571,416,735, forward strand.
GTACTGTAGTATGATGCCTTTGCAGTCCTGTTTTTGATTGTGTCGTTTAACATTTTAAATGTCTGCCATGTGTATGACCACTTTGCCTGATTTGCATGAGAAACTGTTTTTCCTCCAAATGGAAAATGGTATCTAAAAACTATGTTTTTTTGGTACTTTTCTGTTAAACCCCTACCACATGTTTTCGGTCCCACATCAGCATGTCTGTAGTGTACTTTGAAATGTTGTTGTTTTTTGCAGTGTTTGCAATACACTATATCTATCTGGCTAGTCATCTTATTTGTATTTATTTATCTGTTTCATGTATTCATTTATTTGTTTATTTATGCATTTTACTCAACACTTGATTCGTATCAAGTCATTTAAGTAAAGTGCGGCTCTGGTCTCATTCACTTCCTCCACGAGGTATTGGTGCCCGAAATCAAAATCACTCTTAAAAATTAGATTTATATTATTAAAGTACAACCACAGACGTCTACTACACTGAACAGTGTATTTTAACATTCCAATAACAAATACATGTAGTAGTCGTTAACTGGTAGTCACAGCAGTACTCTCAGGAAAGTAGTGGTAAAATTGTGTTACACAGGAAGCAGAAACCCGTAAATATCACAGGTACAAGGTAAGCGAGCTACTCTCCACACTTTGTAGATCTTGACCTGGTTGATCAACATGAAGGAAGTAGGAAGTACTACCATACATCTCAACCTACTGGCCTTGCTTTTATCTGCAGGTTGTTGGGATCAGTGTGGCATGGTCTTGCCTGTCTTCCAGCGTCCTCCCCTTCCCACTATATGTGTGTGGGTGATTTCTTTCTCTATATTTAGGAGTGCGGCTTTCTGTTTTCACGGACCTTGCAGTCTGACCTTGCCTGCTTCTCATGCGGTGTTCTTGGGGATCGCTGTTTTCGGAAGGGGGTAGGTCAGGGATGACACTGACACTTACATCGAAAAGAAGGACTCACCCGCACAAAGCCCTGGGGAAATGAACAGGGTGAGACACCTGTTTTACTTCAGAAAAAAATTGCTTACCTCATACCTGTGATATTTACATAATAATTTGCAGCTTCTGTTTCTATTAAATGTGTAAGTTAAAAATGTGTCCCTGATCTGGGGCCTTTTTATTATTTTCCATTTCTCCTTACTTCTGCATATATGTAAACAGACACACCTATGTGGGACCGAAAATGCATGGTAGGGGTTTAACTGAAAAGTACTGTTTTTTTATATACATTTGTTGGCCAGATAAGTCCAAAGGGCACATGTGTTCCTCTGCAGAAGGTAACCTTGGAGCACTGGATGGCTAAGTGACTTGCTCAGTAGGCAAATGAACGCAGAATTAAATGCTATACTCTGGGCTGCAGGAAGTAACTCCTTAACTGCTGAGAATCTTATTTCTCTCCACTAACTGCCGCTGGATATAAACTAATGCCAGTGGATACAAGTAATGGACTCATGCAGACAGTTTGCAAGGATGAAACTGGATCTTTGGGATGGAAATACTAAGCTCCCATCCCCCCAAACCTGATATATTTGATTAAATAAATAGAATGAAAGAACACTTCAATAGGAAGGAGAGTCGATGTTTTGGCTACCTTATGTGTCACGATGTTACTGAGGAGTTTACTGAAAGACACCAAAAAATATATGTATACCAAGGCAGCAAAGGTCCCAAATGTAAAACACAAACTGGAACTAACAAAAACAATTCAGGACCACCAGGACTTCAAACAAAACAAATCCGTTATTAAAATGTAAGTGCTTTCATGCCCACAACATGGCACTTCCTCAGACATAAGACGAATAAACCACAACTCAATATATACCATAATTAATTAAAATCAATTAGAGTAAATCATTAGATGATTAATGAATCAATTTGCCTTCATTTAGCAGAGGTTTTAAAGGTACATATGTATTTAATCCAGGGGTTCTATGTGCTTGTAGCTTCATTATCTACTTTCTCTCAGATTTCTGTATAATATTGTTTAAATCTCCACATCTTTTACTAAAAATAAAATGCTGTAATACTAAAAACTCAAAAGAATGATCACTGAAACTATAAATATGTTTAAATAAAGCACTATTTATGTCATGATTTCTTATCTATCCAACATGCTCTAAAATTCTTTCTTTTAACATCCTAGTAGTTTTACCAATGTTGAAGCTTTTGCACTTTGTGCAGGAAGCAAGATACACCAAACATTTCGTAGTGCAATCTGCATAAACTCTAGGAATAAAAGTAAACCTATTATATGGGTGTGCAAATGTCTTTACGTCTGATATATATTGACACGCTAAACAATTCCTACTTTTAAATGACCCTTTTCTGTAACAAATGTCTACATGTCTGACAGAAAAGGGACATTTAAATGTAGGAATTGTTTAGCGTGTCAATATATATCAGACGTAAAGACATTTGCACACCCATATAATGGGTTTACTTTTATTCCTAGAGTTTATGCAGATTGCACTACGAAATGTTTGGTGTATCTTGCTTCCTGCACAAAGTGCAAAAGCTTCTACATTGGTAAAACTACTAGGACGTTAAAAGAAAGAATTTTAGAGCATGTTGGATAGATAAGAAATCATGACATAAATAGTGCTTTATTTAAACATATTTATAGTTTCAGTGATCATTCTTTTGCGTTTTTAGTGTTACAGCGTTTTAATTTTAGTAAATGATGTGGAGATTTAAACAATGTTATAGAGAAATCTGAGAGTAGGTGGATAATGAAGCTACAAGCACATAGAACCCCTGGATTAAATACATATGTACCTTTAAAACCTCTGCTAAATGAAGGCAAATTGATTCATTAATCATCTAATGATTTACTCTGATTGATTTTAATTAATTATGGCATATATTGAGCTTGTGGTTTATTTGTCTTATGTCTGATGAAGTGCCATGCTGTGGGCATGAAAGCACTTACATTTTAATAAAGGATTTGTTTTGTTTGAAGTCATGGTGGTCCTGGTGGTCCTGGATTGTTTTTGTTAGTTCGAGTTTACTGAAAGATCAAGACTATATTGTCAGTTTTTTCTTCTGGAGAGGGGCACAAATACAATGTACTGCTCAACTCTCCCTCAGTGGACACTTGGTGATATGGGAGTGACCACACACATACAGCTGGCTTGGACAAAAGGTGGCATTGTTACTCCTATCTCTGTAAACAATCCTCTGACAACTGTTTAGACTTACAACCATAACTCTGCTGATAAACAGAAGACTCTCTCCTGCCAACACTCACAGTCAGCCAATGGTATGGCAATTCATGTTATAAAACAACCCTCAAATTGATGTGCAACACTCATAGTCAACTGACTGCATGGCAGTTCATGCTATAAAACAGCCATCAAACTGAAGAGCAACAATCACAGCCGACTGATGACATGGGAATTCATACTATAAAACCAGAAATCAAACTAAGGAGTGACACAGTCACCTAATGGTATGGCAATCTGTGATATAAAACAACCATCAAACTGAAGAGCAACAGTCCCAGTTAACTGATGGTATAGCAGTTCATGTCAACTATCAAACTGAGGACCAAAATCTTGTCTTCCTGAATTTTGTTAATTTTGGAAATAGTAATATTAAATCAGAGGCGCATGGAGCTTACTGGTGACAAGGTCCACAAATGAACAAGCTCAGGGTATGAAGATTTCATTCTTCTGTCATATTTGTTTGATAAAGTAATGTGCTATCACTGACACTGTCGAGTAACTTAAAATTATGAAAGGCAAGTAGACAACAGAACTCACAGTATAAATATTAATTTTTAATTTATATCAGCTGGAGGAACTCTGTCCCTGTTTCTTCCTGATTATCACAGAAACTAAAAGAATGTATCAAATAAATGAAATCTTTATGGAATTTTTAGCGCGAGTGTAGAAATTCAGTCACTGGTATTGGCATGCTAATCAAAGAGCAATCACCAACAGCGGTACTGTATGCTCCTCCCCTTTTCTTCTGTCCTATATGGCATCACAGCAGCCTTTACAAGAAATATGCTGAGAATTTGCCTGTTTTGCCATCAGTGATGTATCACCCATTAACCTGAGTTTTCAGTAACAAGAAACATTTGTTTAATCTTACAGCTGATGTCTTCCCACCTGCTAACCTGATTGGTACAGAATCTGACATATGCCCAGCCCTGTTGGCAAAATTGCTTGACCCAAGAGAACAGTACTTCTTACTTAATTTATGGTGCTGTCCACCTTTTATCATTAGCAGTTTTGAGTACTCTCTCAGTTCTCACCCTTCCATAATCTGATCCACCGTGCAAACATTTAGTTGTTATGTGGAGCTGAATTATTCTGGTTGCAAGGGACTTTTGGTTTGTTACACTCTGATTTTATGTCTGTTAAGCTAATTTGCATTAACACTATCATCACTCACATGTATGTCATGCTACTTCTCCTCATCTCTTCATGTATATTTGTGTCACTTCCCACTTCCTTCCCCTACTCATTCCCAGGCAACACCCCCTTTTCCTGTTCTATGAGCCCTTTTGATCTATTCCTTCAGATGAAATGTTAAACTGGGGCCTCATCTGCCTGAAATGGTGGGTCTATATTATATTCTCGAAAGCCAACAATGTTGAATCTGACATTGTTGACACGAAAATATTGAACGCACAGAATCTCGAGCATGTAAATGGAAATCTCTGTAGGGGGCAATTTCCGTTTACTGCAATGTAGTGCAGTCTCAGAGTTGGTATATTTAAGTAGTGGGGGGTGTGGGGAGCTTGCCCCCCTGCTTAAACCCGTTAGGGTACTTTTTCTTTTTTTGTCTTTTTATAAGTTCGATGTTTGAAGACATCGACCATATGGTGTCGACCATATGTTCGATATTTTCAAACATCGATCTTATAATATAGACCCGAAATGGTGGTAGCTCAGGTGGATGTAAAAGATCCCATTGTACTTATCAAAAAGAGTATGGGAATTTTCCTGGTGTCCTGGCTGCATTTCCTGTAATCGTTGTAAATAGCACCTCAGGTATCAACTGAAAAGAGGCTGCTGGCCTAGTGGGACTAATCCAGTCAAGAAAGCATAAACAGATACATAGATTATGGTATCTTTGCAAAGTTTTCAAAAGACAAACTATCTATTTATCCTAAGTGATACTTTGAAAAACTTCAAATTCCCACCAAACCCTGAAAATTCCGTTACTTATGCAGAATCATTTACCACCAAACTATACCAGGATGCAAATAGCTGCAGTGATACAGCTGTTTTCCTGCAGGAACAAGTACAGGGCAAACCCTAGAAGCAACCTCCATTCCCTGGTGAGATCTCAATGTCAACAAAGTATATAACAAAAGGAAGAAAATTTTGGGCAAAAATCAAAAAGAGCTTGCCTCATCATTCAGTTAAACAAAAAACATAAATGCCTGGTTAAAGCCACTAAAGCCACATTTGAGGCAGAGAAAGCTACTCAAGCAAAAGATAATCAGAAGACCTTTTTCAGTTATGTTAGAAATCTTGGGAGCACAATGCAGCAATGTGCTGAGCTAATTGTGGATGATGTTGCCTTCACAGAAGCTGAAGATATCACTAACCTACTGGCAGACAAATTCAGCTCAAATTTTACCTCTTCCCCATCATCAGTTTCAGAAGAAATATGTGAAACTGATATCCCCCATGCCATTACACAAAACTAAGTCTTAAAAGCATTGTCAAAAGCTAAAAACACTGCATCTATGGGCTCTGACTATATCACCAATATCATGAGGAGTGATTTAATTAAGGCCCTAACAGCACTGATCAACTTCAGTCTTAACACAGGCCTTGTAACAAATGAATAGAGAACAGTGACAGTTATACCCCTGCACAGCGGAAGACCCTCCACTGACCTAAGTGACTACAGACCTATAGGGCTAACCAGCCTTACATGCAAAGCCATGAATGACATAGGTAACCACCAAACACTGGATCCACTTCAGTTTGGCATAGTCAAAGATAGGTCATGCTTACTCAACCTGGGGGACTTCTTTGAAAAAGTTACCAAGGCAATGGATGAAGCTGAAACAGTACACACTACCTACCTTGACCTGGCAAAAGCCTCTGACACAATCACTACTCAGGTACAGTAGAAACGTTAAGCAAACTAGGTATAAACCCTGATGTCAGCCACTGGATCACTAACTAGCTCAGGGATAGAACACAAGAGATCAAAATAGGAGGAGCTACCTGCATAAAAGGTGAGCCACCAGTGGAGTCTCCTAGGGTTTGGTGCTGGGACCCCTCATGTTTGGCATCTACTTCTCTGAAGTTAAAACCACTACTAAAGGACTCTGGCTGGCCAGGTTTTCAGATGACTACAAGCTGGGTGCCATTCAACAGGAAAACTTGATCCAAAGAAATAACTATTGTCAAAATCATGGACTAAAGCTAAATGCCAAAAAATGCATTACCATAACCTTTGGAAAGTTGGCGCCTCAGGGGAAACTACAACATTGAGAGTAGACCTTAAGAGATGACCTTGTTATTCAGGATTTGGGAACATATGTGGACAGCAACTTGACCTTCGAACAGCATGTGTCCACAGTGGTGAGGAAGTCCTATGTTGCACAGCTTATTAACAAAGGTATTGCTTTTAGGTCTAGGGGTGTCATTGTCCCCCTCTACTCAGCCCTCATAAGGCCAATCATAGATTATAATGCCCTCTTTCACATGTATCTGTCCAGACATATGCCACAGTTGGAACACATACAGAGATACCTTTCAAAAAGGATACTCAGCTTAAAAAACTTCCCATACATGGACCATCTCAAAGCCCTAATGCTATATTCGGTCTGCTACAGATTGCTAAGGGGTGACCTGTGTCTGGCATGCAAGGTATTCTCTGACTCTGCACTGATGGGCATACCAGCAAATCTAACAGCATTCTTAATACTTGGTCCAGGGATCTGAACCTTCTCTGTAACATCAACAAAATAGTTTAGACACATAAGTATATCCCTTAGAGGACACCATTGCTCTGGAACAATCTTTCCCTCCACATAAAACAAAGCTCATCCTTGTCCATATTTAAGCATAATTTAGAACTATGGACAGGAAAGAAGAAATTTATCCCAAGGCTCCTCCTACCATACAAATGGACAGAGGCAGCTGAATGATATATTCCATGCTCTGGGACCTCATAAATATCTCTGGTATTAATCCAGTTAGCATCACTATGAGTATTATGAATCTACTGTAAGACTGGGCAAAGGAAAATGAAACACCAGTTGGGGAGAGAAATTTGACTAGGCTTAAAATGGCCTGCTAGGGTAGATGGCCTAGTATAGACCTATGAAGCTAAGAATGAATGAATGAATAAATAAATAACCAGACTATTATCTGTCAAGACATCTACTTTTCATCTGCATGTTCCTTTTCTCATTATTCAGCTCAAGATAATCTCTGTTTCTTTTAATCTCACGTCATTCCAATCTTGTTCTAGTTACATTCATCATCAAACCCACTAAACAGTTCATTTGGGTCACTTTAATGAGTAAAGCTTTAGGGAAAATAAGGTTAATACAGCTGGTATGATGCTTAACACTTGTTTTAGTTCCCCCTCTCCATACTATATGACCTCAGAACACCAACCCTGAGATCCTCCAATCCTGATTCTAAACCCTATTTTAAAAAGCTTCCTAGATGGATAAGATCACCTTTGCATGTTGCCAGTGGTGGGTGAGAGTCAGGGACCCAGGTATTTGATCTAGACCATCATATTAGCACTGCAAGGGTGATTTTTTTTTTATGAACAATTATGCACATTGCATTGTATTACGCTTGCCTAAATTCACTGTCACAGTTGTGTCAATGACAAAAACTAATATTCTAATAACTACACGATGCAATCACAGTGTTGTGTCCTGTGTTGGCTCGCACTTCTCCACTAGGTGGTGACCATACAGCAGCAAATTTCCAGTTTCTGTCTAAAGAAGAGAGAATTGGCTTCAGCTATTCTGTCCTCTAACCCTCTGCTCAACACTCCAGCAACTTGGCAGGTACTCACATCTGGGCCACCACTGAATCATGCTGAGTTTCTACCTCTACACTGGTTTAAATTCTCCAAATGCTTAGGTTTTTACTTACCTTGACAGGAATGGACACCATCCCTAAGTATGGGCATAACTGAAGTTCACAAAAGCAGTTTTGCTTCACTCTTACGACATTTGATATGAGTATTCTTCTCATCACCAGCAATGTAACCAGAACTGCCTCTTTTTGCAGTTAATAAGGGGTTACTTTTATTGGTAGCATATTTAGATATGGTTGAAGATTCTTTTTTATTAGCCCATTTGCTCCTACTGCAACTGGAACTATCTGTGTATCTTCATTCCGTATTGCACCAGTTTCAGTTTGCAAGTCCTGATATTTTTCAAATTTATGTCCTTCAGTTCATAAGAAGGTATAGTCACTGGCTGTAACAATTTCAGTAATCAAAGCTATTATCTGCCTTTTTCTCTTGAACTACAGTATCCGGTCTATTTACCTCTACCTTTTCTTAACTGCTGGTGTGGTGTGAGCCCATGTAATCATTACTTCATTATTTTCAACAATCTTTTATATTGTATATATTTATATTATATTAACATTTGTTTATCGGGAAAGTCCGACTTGAAACAAAGCCAATTTTCAGCGGAGGCCCAGGGAGAAATGCTCCAGATGCATGTCTTTGTAACATGGGTGGAAACTGGAGCACCCAGAGGAAACCTACATGAATGCAGGGAGGACATGCAGACTCCGAACATAAGGCAACCCAGCCGAGAATCGAATCGGAGAACCTCTTGCTGTGAGGTGACACTACTGCTGCACCACTGTGCCATCCATTTGTGGTACATGTTTCCAGCCATGAGTGTATTGCATCCTGCAACAAGATGTGTAACTGTTTCTAGTTCTGTACCGCAAAACCTACATTTATCTGTATCTCCTGCCTTTTCTATTAATTTTGTGCACCATCTGGTATGTAATTCAGTGTCTTGGGCAGCCAATATTAACTTTTCAACTTTTGGTTTAAATTCACCCCCTCTAAGCCGTTCGCATGATAATTATTGGTCAACAATGCAGCTGTTCCTGCAGATCTCTATACTTCTTGTTATAATTATGATCTTTCCATTTTTCTTTTCTTTTTTCCTGATCCTGTTCTTTGTATTCTTTCTTTTGTTTTTTTGCACTTTCTGTTTCTACCTGATTTCTAACTATGCTTGGCTGGATTTCCATGTCTGCTTTTTTCTTTAATGGCTTCTGCTAAGCTATGCAAGGAGGTCATCTTGGACTTATTTTGTTCATGTTTTAGAACATTTAGTATATTTGGCTATGATGTCAATAAATATCAACACAATCCCACAATCACAGACCTATATATAGACTTGATTTCAAGGAAGTCCATGCCTCCTTCAGACCGAAGGATCTATAATGTGCACCAGTGGGACATTCTTGGCAATTCTGATGTTGTTGTGCTCAGTGAAAGCATTCTGATGGAGGACATTTCCTCAAAAAATGTTCTTCCCAAAGTTTACTCAGTCTTTAGAATACACAAATGGGGTGCATGGGTATGACTGGTTCTTATGGGCTACAGTACATACCTTGTCATGAATTTGACACCTCCATCCCACCCACCCATCCACACACACACACACACACACACACACACACACACACACACACACACACACACACACACACACACACACACACACACACACACACCACCTCTAATACTCACATCCTTTCTATGACCATATTGAATAGCCCTGTCATTAGAGCAGATAGATCATCCTTGAAGATTTCAAACTAAGGCATCACCTGTTTCACTGAGATTTATGTATGGAATCTATAACTGCCTTTGATCTAAGCCATACATCTACCTATTCACTTTGTACACCTGTTTCATCTAGTTCAGAGTTGTGGCCAGCTGGAGCCTGTGCTGGCAAGCGACAGGCACAAGAGAGTATCAGCTCTGGATAGGATGATAGTCTATCAAAGGACAAAAATACTGGTATATTCTCCAATAGATAATTTAACTGTATCAGTATTCCATAATATCTTTGGAATGTGGGAGATAAGTGGAGATCTAATATCTCACAGGAACACTGGAAGAACATGCAACCTCTCCAAACATGGCAACACAGCCAACAGTCAGACACTTGACCCAAATGTTGTGAGGTATCTACACTAACCACTGCACAACCATTGTGTTCAACCTATACCACACCATCACAAGAGTTACTAGAGACACAAAAGTGGAATTGACTCCCTTAGCGATCGGGTACTTTTCAGTCACCTATCATATGCTGCCATATCCAAAGTTTTTCATAATGCAGACAGTGACAACAGCATTTATGGTCCACTATCCCCATCACCCCAGGTACACACACACACACACACACACACACACACACACACATATATATATATATATATATATATATATATATATATATATATATATAGGTCTACTTTACACGGTCAACTTTTCACAAAGTCGACTTTCATATGGCCGAGACCATATGATCGATTTTCGGAAAGCCAGCCATCTAAAATAAACACAAAAAACACAACAAATACTTACCTTAAAACTGTTAGCAGGTGGGCAAGCACTGCACGGAGATAGCGGTTTCCCATGGTCGGCTTTGCAAAAGTTGATCATATGGTCTCGGCCATATGAATTTTGACTTTGTGAAAAGTTGATCATGTGAAGGAGACCCATACACATGCACACACACACACACACACATATATATATATATATATATATATATATATAGATATACATACACATATAGGTCTACTTCACTTTATCAAATTACCATATAACCAAAATTGAAAACAGCAAGATGAAAACATTGAAATTGCACGACAATGAAAGTTTACAATATCGAAATGCATTATACCAACCCCCCCCGCAGATGTTACACACTACTCCTGACACCCTACACACTCTTGTAATGACAAACAGAGCAACACCTTCATTTTTTCTCAACATAGTTATCAACTGAAAACTATTTAGTGTATACCACATAACTTCCCATGAATGACAGAGTACTTTAAAGGGACAGACATTTATTTGTACTAAAAGTTCCATTTTCACATATTAAAAAAATGTTGCTATAGCTTTAATAAACTCTATCACCTCATCTACAATTAAACGAAAGGTATCTCTTGAAAGTTACGCTCTCTCCTTTAAATCATGTCATTTAATGTACTTTTGAACTTCATAAATATCTTCAGAATTATTTTAAGTAAATGATTTAGCTACTTCCTATCCATTTGAAACATATAATGTCAATAGAAAAATTGACCTTTTTTATATTTTTGCAGGGGGCAAGCACCCTTGCACCCCCCCCCCCACATCCCCAGCAAATTATATATACCAACTCTGAGATTCCACTATAGTGGGGGAAAAGGGTGAATTTCCTAGTCCTCACTGTACCGTGATAGCCTTCCAAAATGTCCAAGTTTACAAAAAAAAAAAAAAAGTGGTGTGTAATGTCTGCAACTTTTTTTTTCAGTATTATGCATTTCGATATTGTAAACTTTTGCTGTTGGATGATTTCAATGTTTTCGTCTCATTGTTTTCAGTTTCAGTTTTATGATAATTCAATAAATTGAAGTAGACCCATATCCATCCTTTACTTTTTTAGGATATAGATGATCTTCTATCCCAGTTTTAAAATTTAAAAGGGATAACGCTTTTCAATACAGAAATTGCAACTACTACAGCCATATTTTAGAACAGAATATGTTTAAACATCACATATGGGGATGGTATGTAAAGTACGTCATTACGCTGAATATTCTTCATTTAGTATATGTGGCTGCATGGATGTAATGTTCTAATTTCTGTGTTGGGAAAAACTAATATAATTTTTAAAGACCAAATTTATGAACATCTGTATGATATAAGGAAACAAACAAGATACATGTAAAGCACCTGCAAAACATATCATACAGAAAGGAGCAGTACATAATTTCAAATTCATGATGCTTCAAGTTGCTAAAGTTAAATTTACATGGTAGTGATAGTAAAAATGTTACAGAAAGTGTTCAATAGGATTGAACCATAAGATTGAAACTGTAGTAGAATCTAGTTTAAACAATTGCTGCAGTCTAAAGCCTATACTTAATAGGAGGCTGAAACATTATTTAGTATGTTAATTAGGTAACTGTGATGTCAGAGGGAGTATTTAATTCACTTTTTAAATCATTGTTCTTAGTATTTTTAGAGAACTTGGAAAAACTTGAAAAAGAAGGTGTAAAAACACTTGTTTGGTTTACTTTAATTCAATAAAATTTTCCTCTTTGCATGGTTTCTACTATGAAGTTTCATATTCTAAATTTTATTTTAATATTTTAGAAATGGCATCATGATGTCCTTGCTGTGGGCCAGTAATCAAGGAGCCTCAGTCCTCACCACTGACTCCAGTGAGGGACATTCACTTGGAACAAAAATAGATAAACACAGTATTTCCAGATGCAGCTATCTGCACCAAGCACAATTTCCCTTAAGAGCACACAGAGAACACACTCCCATCATGGGGGTGGGTTTCCCTGTCTCTCACCAGGCCCCAAATAAGACTCCACACTTACCACAGCTGTAGAGTTGAGTCCTCAGTTGAGTGTTCCAAGCAAAGTCCTCCACCACTCTCTCTGTGAAACCAGTGCTCTGTATCCCCGCTGCAAGTTGCTGATGCACACAGTCATTGAGATTTAATTTTTACACACACGCATGAACACACACACACACACACATATACACACACACACACACACACACACACACACACACACACACACACACACACACACACACACACACACACACACACACACACACCACACCTGGGAAAGCCTGGCAGTGATTTACCAGCTATGCACCCTCTGTCCAGACAATAAGGTATGTATTGCCAGCAGAACACACCAATGCCAGCTACTCTAAAGCTCTTACAAGGGTACCCAATTATACTGAGTAAAATTAATACTGATACAAATGGTAGAGTTTTGACCAAACACAAGGGCTTTCAGGAGCAGCTACAGTGTCACCAAATAAATATAAGAACTCTCAAAGGTTAAAATATTCTCTACAAGACCAGACACAATGAAAAGTTTAAATATATTTAATAACAAATAATAAAGCAACATGAAAATATTAAACATCTGTTTACAATAAACACCAGAGTTTCATCACAGGAAATATTAAAAATAATACAAATGGATAGATTCACACAGAAACAGAAAAACAATACTTAACTAATCTCACTAGGTTTGTTTAACTACTTTAGAATTGTGCATCTGACAGTACCCATCTTGAATGGGCTTCCAAAGGTACACAAGTCAGTGGACAAACCCCCAGTGAGACCTATTGTCTCAGGAGGGGGATGGGCCACTGAGTCTATGTCTGCCTTCATTGAAAAAGAATTAAGGAATTTGGTTGACAAATCTGATGTTATTTTAAAGGATACTAAGCAATTTATCACTGATATATCAGCATTTCTAGAATCTTGTGTTGAAATGAATGATATATGTTTTTTAGCCCTGGATGTGCAATCACTTTTTACCAGTATACCTAATGAACAATGTTTGCAAATGTTAAGTGAAATTATTAAAACTGACAGTACATTTAGTGAAGCCAATAATACATTAATTTGTAGTCCACTTAGCATCATACTAGAGCATAATTTATTCTATTTTGATGGGCAATATTATTGGCAGCGGCAGAGGGTAGCGATGGGCACCCCATGCACAAATAGCTATGCCAATTTAGTTATGAGTAATTGGGAAAGAAAGTTTGTATTATGTGAACATATTTATAAGGAACACTTGATCTTTTTTAAGAGGTTTGTAGATGACCTGCTTATTCTGTGGAAAGGTCCCTGTGAATTAATACCAAAATTTGTGGATTATTTGCATACAACCACTAACTTTCTTAGATTCACTTATCGATATTCGCATACATCTATGGATTTCTTAGATGTTAGATTTTATAGAACTTTTAATGGCTCTATAGCAACTCAAATGTATAGGAAGGAATGTAGGGTTAATGCCACCCTACATAGACACAGCATGCATCCCACTAGAATATTTAAGAATGTGTTAACAGGACAGGGTATGTGCATATCAATATTAGATAGTGTTCAGGAAGTTTTTGAGAAGGACTTATTTAAATTAACCCGTGAATTCAGAGATAGAGGGTATAGACATAAAGAAGTGAATCAAATGGCAACAGAAGTCACTCAGCTTAGGCATACTACTGCACTACCTTTTCTACATGATAACCCCATGACATCTCGGACTAGAGCTAGGCAGAATATAAAACAAGATCATGTTAATTTATCAATGCATTATACTAGTGACCATGGACTATTTTGTGACATCATCAGGAGAAACTGGCCCATTCTATTAATAGAAGAAAAGATTAGTGAGGTTGTAGGACCATGACCCAGATTTATGTTAAAAAATAAGTGTAATATTAAACGCTTATTATGTTATGATGCATTAGACACATATACACAAGTTGGAATTGGCTCTACTTCAATGTGTGGGAATTGTAATTGTTGTACATATATAGATATGCAACCTATCTTTACACATCCTGTCACTCATTTTGAATATTCTATTTGCTTTACTACTAACTGTCATAGTACTTTTGTGGTCTATTTGTCAATTTGTCAATCATGCAATAGTTTCTACATAGGGAAGACCAAGAGGCAGTTGAGAGACAGCTATTAGGAAGCTTGATTCCAGGAATGCTTTGGCCACCCATGTAATGAATACAGATCACACACATACTTTCAAATTTAAAGTATTAGACCAGATAGTAATTAACATGAGATTAGGTGATTCCAATAATATTAGTGAACAAAGAGAAACTAGTTGGATCATAAGGTTACATAGTGATGCACCTCCAGGGCTACATGGCCCAGTCCCTTTAAAATCTTTCTTGAAGGGGCGGAGACTGTTCAAGTGATTTTTAATTCATGCTATTGTGTGATGGGTGTTTTTTAGATTGAGGCATATATTTAAAGGTATTGTTTTATTGCATTTGTATGGTCTGAAGAAGTGCGCAGAAGGGCATGAAAGCGCTAACCGTTTATTAAAGTTCTGGATTTATACCATATCTGCCTTGGTCGTGTGGATTTTCTTGAATTGTTTTACGTCTCTACTGTTGATTTCCACTGGTACCTATCATTTCCACAGTGGCATTATTTGTCTTTATTTTAATTTTACAGATACATTTTCAACACACGCATCTGTACAAATCAGTTTGATATACAAATGACATATAATTCTTTACAAAACTCCAGCTAGCTATGCTGGCACTACCTCATATCATCACAGGCTTATCCAAACAAAAGAAGTGTTGATTTTGTGGCTTTAACTGAAATAGATATATATGATTAGATCACTTCTCATAAAGCTTATAAGTCCCTGGATTTAAATGGGAGCTACAGTCTTAAACATATCTTGCAATCTAGTAAGCTTAAACATTTGCTCAGGGAATGTTTTGTAGTTCATGGGTCTAGAACACTTTTTTATTGTTTATTTTATTTTACCTTTTTTTGGCTGGGCAAGTCTGCTGGACAAATTTTATTTTATTTATTTATTTTATTTTACATTTGTTGACTGGGATAGTCCGATTGGATACATGTCCATTTCCAGCGGAAGCCCGGGGAGAAAAGCTCCAAAGGTAGTTACAAAAGAAAGCATAGACAGTACAAATTAAGCACAGTTTTCAGACTCTGTAGAGACAAGTAAGTTATACAATCTCACAAACTTATGAAATAGTTTAACAAATTACAACACAAAGAAGTTGCAGGTGAAATAGTATTGGTACACAAATATAACTAAGATTTAGTCAGGCTTGGAGCAAGGACATAACCAATGAGAATTGAAATACTGCCTGAGACAAGACAAATTGTCCCTTTTCAACTTCGTAACACTGTATGGTTATGTTATTTGCACAGTCAGACAGTAAGTAAATAAATGGAAGGTATCAAACCCTTAACAGCTCAGAGCTATAGTCCTCTGTGCTGACTGCCAAATTTAATCATATAATTGCAGATACACTGCACATGCTATAACTGTTGTTTTTGTATCACACAAAGAAGCATATTTTATGTAAGGTTCTATGAATTTTATAGCCGAGATTAAATATGACACTCAAACTTTACCCTTCTGAGGGTACAAAGAATGCAACTGGCATCTGTGCAGAATAGACACAAAAAGTTTAGTTCTTGAAAACCTTCAGATTGCCAAGAAATGAGCCAATTCTTCCTTAATACCTGCCATATCCTCTGTCATCCTGGATAATTATATTCTACTTGGGAACTCTATGAAGACCTGGGACATTTTTACTGAGCGTTACTGAAAACAGCATTCTTGCAGAGCAAGTTTGCTTGGCTTTCCAAAGCACAGCCACCCCTGAGCTAAGAATGTCTTATCTTTCCATTAATAATTCAATAACCTTATCCAATAAAAACCTGTCTCAGTTCTAGCTGCCTTTAGCCTTACACACATCTTGTTCTCTTAGCCTAAGTTCCATTTCAGGTACCTAATTTCTTGCTGAAATAAACAATCCAACCAACTGGACAACCAAAGAACAGCCATGTACACTAACAACACTGACTTTACAACTCACAACTACTTTTAGGATGCACCGCTTACTTGCATCCTCAACCATTCCCTCTGCATGATCACCACATCAAAAGAACAAAGTGTGCTATAATTAATCTTTTGCAATCTGTCATAGATATATCATGCCTGTTTCTTCACTTCACCTACTTTCTC
This sequence comes from Protopterus annectens, assembly GCF_019279795.1. NCBI lineage: Eukaryota > Metazoa > Chordata > Ceratodontiformes > Protopteridae > Protopterus > Protopterus annectens. The sequence continues at coordinate 1,571,433,525 of NC_056743.1, forward strand.
TCAATGTTCTAGAGAAATTTTTCTATGAGCAAACTTTTGAAATGTTCAGGTGTATCCTACTTAGAAAATTTAAGTTGGGAATTCACACTTGATAGAATACTGAAACTGTCGCTGTCAGATTACAGTGTTGTACAGACAACTCTTAACTGCATTTAGAGGCATCCACAAATGTATCGATCTTCTAACAGTGAAGTTTTTCTCATCACATACTTTGACTGGCCCATTAGAGTTGAACTCCAGTTCAAGGTCTGACAGAAGGGTAGATTATGGTGAGCTGTTATTAGATGAGTCCTTAAAAAGATGTTTCATTCTACAATGTTTATGAAAAGAGTTGATAGAAAATGATGACTGGTTATACCATTGTTTCAGAATACATTAAAATAAGACTTTTTAACCGAAGGAGCTGAGAGGGGGTGGAAAGCTTACCCGAGTTGAAGCATTGATTCACTTTCCAAGGTCATCCAGAGTTCCAGAACTGAAGAATGTGCTCATCCTACCTTGGCACATTTTAGTTTATGCAGCCCGATGTTGAGACTTCCATTATGGTGCTTAAAATCAATGAGGGATCCAGTCAGAGGTCGGGACACTTAAATGGCATTATTCTTTCAAAGGAAGAGCTGCCAGGTCTGAAGAGGTACCAACTATCAGTAACAAATCCGAGTCTTAGTGTAGGGTTAAAGACTATAGTCTAGGTATCCACTCTTATATGCAGCAAATTTGTACAGAGACCATACTCAATGTCTTCAGTCCAGAGGAAGCAGGAAAACGATGTGATAAATGAGATGAGATCATTTTGTCTGTATACATTATAATTTATGGGTCTATATCAGATGCTCGAATAGTCAAAAGAGCAAACGCTCTTTGATCGAGCTTTAAAGATCGAAGCTTCTAAACAGTGAAGACACGGAACAGCGATTTTTTCCCTAGGGAAAAAAATCGCTGCTCTGCATAAAAGCAATAACAAAAAAACCCCAAAACAAATGTAAACACAATAAAAAGTGGGGGGCTTTGCCCCCCACACCCCCCTTACTTAAATATACCAACTCTGAGATCACACCACAGTGGAGGAAATGGCAAACTTCCGAAGACGGCCCAGAAATTTTTTTTCCCTGGGAAAAAAATCACTATTCCGTGTCTTCGCTGTTTAGTGCCTTCAATCTTTAAAGCTCGATCAAAGAGCATTCGCTCTTTTGACCATTCGAGCTTCTGATATAGACCCATAATTTCTAATTTATTAGTTATTTTAATTTAGTCGTGGTTCAGTTATCATACTGGCTGGTGCCTGCTGAGAAACAGGCCAGGATAAAAAACAGTTCAAAAGTATATGGAATTTATGAAAGCCTTTTATGAGTCATACATTCATAAATATTCCAGGACCACTGAGTTTCATGACTGTTCTTGCCTTGCCAGTACCCTCCCTCATGTTTCACCACCTTTCCTCTAGGAGAGCCACACCTGTCATTCCTGGAGTAAATTTGTGGATAGCAATGCAGCCATGTACGTTATGTTTAAAGGGAGATAGTGGATCATACTACTTAACATGCAAGGGATTTATTCCAGAAGCTGATGTCCATAGCTTACTACAGATTTAAATTTCAAATTAAGACATAGACTTCCCTGATTTTTGGAAATGATCATCTATTTCCAGGGTTATCATACCTTTTTTCACTTTAAAAAGGAATCACAAGTTGCAGTGAAAACTGCAAAATCAACACACATGAGAAAAATCAATCACTTAATCCATTCAGAAACCTATTGAACTGTCTCTTAAAACAAATTCAGGTGAATCAAATCCAGAATCTTCTCAAACATGTCAACATGGTGCCTACCTGATATGGCTGCAACGTACAACACACTTGGCTGCTTTTTTTCTAGTGTTGCCTCACAACTAAATCTAAAATGTATCTTATATCAGTAACCACTTCTGGCCAAACATTCCTAATATATTTTTATTTTATTTATTTATTTTTATTTTATTTTACATTTGTTGACCGGGATAGTCCGACTGGATGCATGTCCATTTTCAGCGGAGGCCCGGGAAGAAAAGCTCCAAGGGAAAGCAGATACAGCATTACATAATACCAGCATTATATATTACAAACAGACTATTTACAGAGATTACATAAGTAAGCAAGTTAAACAAGTTCCACAGGTTAGAGTTAATCCTGAGCGCAAGTCAGGATTAAATTAAATTACACAGTAAACTGGTTAACAGATTTTTACACATTCTAGAGAGAGTTAGCCAGGCTTGATACATTGACATAGCCAGTTAAGAGACAAATGTTGTTTGAGTTTAATTTTAAATTGACCTAATGTGGAAAGTAAGGTAATATCAACTGGAAGAGAGTTCCAGGATCTCCTTACAGAGTTTGCAAAGAGAGAGTCACCGGCTGTGTTATTAATTTTGCTAGTCTGAATTAGTAATTTGTTAAGAGGATCGAAGTGGTCTAGAATTGTTATAGGGGGTGATAATATTTTTAAGTGCAGGCGTATTGTCCGGATTATAGAGGATTTTATAGGCCATAATCAGTTGGTTATACTGGATTAGGCTGGGTAGTTCAAGCCACCCAAACTGATTTAGATTGATGCAATGATGTGTCCTAAAAGGCAGCCCAGTGGCAAACCTGGCAATGTGGTTGTAGCAAATTGAGAGTTTGTTAAGGACAGTCTTGTTTAAATTCGAGAGTAGAGGGGATGCATACAGAAGGGTTGAAAGAAGGTGAGAGCGAGCTATGGCAATTTTAGCTGGAGGGGTTAGGAAGGCTTTTATTCTGTAAAGTGACCCTAGTTTTTTATTGATGGTTTTGATAGTTTGGTTAACATGTAGGTCGAATTTTAGATTATTGTCTATGATGACACCTAATAGTTTTGTAGAGGGGTTAGGGGAGATTATTGTGCCATCATTTGAATTTATGGTAAAAGTGAAAGCGGTACCTCTACGTGTTGGTGAAAATAACAGCATTTTAGTTTTTTTTGGGATTTAGGATCAGACGACGTTCAGAAAGCCAGTTTTCTATTGTATTAAAGGTGGTCTGGGTAGCTGACCATAACTCTATTGGAGATGTGGCTGAGCAAATCAGAGTAGCGTCATCAGCATATTGGATACAGCTGACGTTTGGGATGACAGTATAAAGGTTGTTAATGAAGATGGAGAACAGCAAGGGCCCTAGTATAGAGCCTTGTGGTACTCCAAGGGTGTTAGGTAGAAGGTTAGAGATTTCTAAAATACTTTCCACTTTGCTCAGAAAACACTACATATACACAACTTTCACCTAATCTTATTAAAGCTTATGATAACATTCTTTCTCACAACTATGGTTTATAGCTTCAGTCTCACAGTCACCACTGCTCTAATACCAGATGCTTTGAAACATAGCATAATTCATTCGTTAAGCATCTCCAAAAAAACTAGTCCCTCCTCTGACTTTAAACAAACCTCTGACTATTTGCAAAAATCTTTGAAGAACTAATAAAACAGATCTGTAAACAAACAACTGAAGTCTTACATAACAATTTTTTCTACACTAATCCCGCAAATTTTTTTGATAAGGGTATAGCAGTCAGACAGTTCTTCATGTAGCAATTGATCTTAACACAGATGTGGAAAGCCCATGTAAAATCTTCAGTGTCCTTGTTTACCAAGCAACAACCATGGCCTATCTTCTGTGCCTATTTCATCAGAAGTGCAAAGAGGTACCTTACTTCTGTGTCAGCGAGCCAAGTGATGAGGTATGCTTTGTGCCAAGTGATTCAGCTCTGATAGTACAAGACAGTGTGTAAGTATAGCATTTTTATAAAAAAACTTGGAAGCAATGGGTTCGGTGGAACCACAATGGGGAAATAAAAAATACTGGCACTCTGGCAAGAAACATATCATTGCAAGAAACTTATCAACAAAACAAAAAGAAGGAAAGGAATATTCTAATTAGAAGTAGCAAATGTGGCAGAATAGTAGGTCAATGGTGAGATCTTTTCCTCACAGCTCTAGGGTATGAGGTTCAGTCCTGACTTCTGGTCACTGTCTTTGTAAGGTTTGCATGTTTTCCCATTGTCTACATGAATTTCCTCAAGATCTGTTTTTTCCTTCCACCATACAAAAGTCTTGTGAACCTTGTGGTTGATTGATCACGGTAAATCATTTATATGTATATATGGTTTGAGTCATGGTTGAAAGGAGTCCATTGACCAGCCAACATACCCAGTTAACAAATGGCAAATAAATGTGCAGATACATAAGTAAATGTAAAGTCATTTTATGATAAAGAGAAAGAACGGTGTCAGATAAAGCTGCTGGAGGCAGGAGAGATAGAAAACCAAAAGGTAGACCAAAAAAAGAACTGCACCCAAAAAATAAAATATTTTTGCAATTATATTAAGGAGTGAATAAAAAGATGAGCTGGATACTAGACCTAAAAAGAAGGAGAAAATCTAGGGACATAATGATAGGGAAATTACAGTTATTGAAAGGCTGTTCTTGTTCATTTTTTATAAAGTAGTGGGAAGACAGAAAATCAGACTTGGCAGAGGAAATATTCTGGATGGGGGAGCTTATCCAGGCTGATTCATAGAGTGTAGGGTTGTAGAAGAACTTTCAGAACTGAAGTTGGATTATCATAACTTTTATAAAGGAGATAATCTTGGAATCCCTTCTGAAAGAAAGAAAGCAAGAACTCTCCAAAGTCTACAGGAAATTAGAAGAAAGAATGTAAGCTCGTCTAAATTCACTGAGTGAAGAGTCCTGTATGGCTTGATTAAGTAATAAACCAGGCTGGGGCTTTACATGTGTCTAACATAGACATAGAAAAGCATCTAATTGAATGTCACACAAATTAATGTGGAAGCTGTGCAGGCTTTGAATGTGTACGTGTGTGTGTCTGTCTGTCTGTGTGTATTGTGAGTGTTGGTGCTGGTACCAGATCGTAAAATGTATCTAAATCCTTTGCTCTCTTGGAATATTATTGTACTATTATTATTATTATTATTATTATTATTATTTTTGTGGAGCTTTTCTCCCCGGGCCTCCGCTGAAATTGGACATGTATCCAGTCAGACTATCCTGGTCAACAAATGTAAAATAAAATAAATAAAATAAAAATAACTGTGAGAGTAACTAAAATGGCATTCCTGTGAAGCCCACATGGGTCAGTATTGAGACAAATCCTGTTGGATAATATCTATGTAACTGACAAGGGGCCCTCTATCTGGAGGAAAATCTACTTCAGTTTATAAATGACACCACTATCTGTTAACAGACAAGCTATACAGGGGTGGTTTGGAAAGGAAATAGCAGGACCTAGCAAACCCACAAAAATTATCTAATGTATTAGACTTAGATTTAATGGAAGAAAATGTGGTTATAATCCTTGCAGAAATACAGCAATAGTCTACATGGGGTGGTGGTGGGGTAACATATTTTCAACAACAAAATAGGAAAGTCTGCGATGAATAAGAAGTGAAAAATCATTATGCAAGACAACAAAAACATACATGAATTCTGGGATGCATATGAGGGAGCATTTCTACCAACACAACACAGTATGCAGCACTGAACGTTCCATCTCTGCATGGTTATGTTTTGATATAACTAACCTTGTCATGTCTGCTTTTCATCTCTTGTCTCTACCATCCTGGGGCATTGATTACTAAATGTCTGCTATATCTAGCCTATGTCAATTGCTTCTGTGTAACTCTAAATGTCTGTAACTCTCTTTGGATGCACTATGGTTAATCAGCTGCTTGACAAATAACACACTGGATCACAGACAGCTGTTAACATGGAACTTTTAGAAAAAAAATAGTTTGTATGGGAGCATTACTCCTCCTCATCTCCAGGCAAGCAAATATCCTTATACCCCTTTTTAGTTATAACTAAATCTGAGGTCGCCAGACCTTAGAACATATTACAGTTAAAACACTCAGAGAGGTCTATTTGTCTGTCAGGTCCAAAGTGAATGGGATTCTGTTAAACAGTCATTGATCAAATGGTAACTAGCACTTTGTCTTTCATAGATGTGCACTATTAGTGAACGTGCACTATTAGTGAATATCAATTTACTTGTCTAGGTTCACTGGGAAGCTCATCTTTCCTTGGGTCTTCCCTGTAATGCAACATTTGCCCAATAGAATAAACATATTCAGCAAAGTGCAATAAATAAATAAATATTAAAAATGTCATAATACCCAACAAAATGGGTATTATGTATATTAATGATTAACTAATAAGATATAAAGTAGATATGAGGCTAAAAAGCGAAGAGAAACTGAGCAGATGGTGATGGGAAAATACAGAATAACTGAAAGAATACTTCTGCTTAAATTCCACAAAAAAGAATGAAAGGGAAATAACCACACCAGAACTTGAGGTAATTTATTTTCCCCTTAGAACCCCAGCTGGCTCACCTAGTGCCAGGTGCCACCATACCTCTCAAGTGTACCTCATTATGAGGAAAGTTCTGTGTTTTGACTCTTAAAAAGTCAATGTCCATAGCAGTTCCACATTATGAGAGGTAATGTTCGGCATTTGAGAGATGGATGGATGGGAGCTATGGGTACCACTCCCTGATCTGGCACACCTCTACTAAATTGAGTAGCAAATAATATACTGAAACAATTGCTTTAGTCCTACCTGCACAAGCAGTATGGTAATTAATTTCTGTACTGGCATTCAGAAATGCTGGTACTGAAATGGCTAGCAGTTCTCACTACTGACCAGACTGATCTCCTGATTGTGGCCCTATTACCTTGCACCTGTGAAAGCTGCCCACTTCACCCCACACTAGCTACACTTAATGCACAGCCCAGAGGTTATTACTGCACAAAATAGGTGCTGCAAGAAAAAGAAAACTGATTGTCAAACTATTTCACAGAATCTGCTGTATATATGATTTCATAGCAAATAGTTCCTTCATCTGGAAAGGAAAATTCAGAATGAAATCTATGGGTTACCTGCAGCTGGTCAGTTGCCTGTACATTTTTGATGAAAAAAGTGAGTGATAAAACATGATGGAATTTTCCAAATATCTTAAATGAATAAAAAGCATCCAGAAAGACAGCATCTCTGAAACAAAGTAGGTATATATGAACATTCTGAGGGATGTCATGGAACATTTTTTTTCACAGAAAGGTTGTAGAAAAATGAAACAGCCTACTACTGAAGTTGTGTTCAACACCAGTGGGTCAGTTGAAGGCAGGGAGGAAGAAGAAGATGCTGAGTAAAGGACTCTGTGGGTGGTGTGCAAGCTGAGGGCGGGTGGGGTGCAAGCTGAGTTGGGTGGGCCAATGTATCTTTATATGTAATCGTACCTTTTAAGGTATACCTTATTATGAGGAATGTTCTTCATTTTGAGTCTTAAACAGTCCATGATGATCATCGTGGTTCACTGTTGCAGTCATTACTGTAGGGCTCTTCCTGCTGGCAGCAGCCCTCGATCGGCCAGAGTCCCAAAGTCTGGGTCCGACGTCTGCTGAGGTTGCTCCTTCCCTGACGTCAGCACGCCAGGGGTATAAAAGCCTCAGCCGGCGCCATTTTCCTCAGTCTTTCTTGCCGTGCGGTGCCCGAAGCAAAGCAGTTCGCAAGTGCCGGTCGGCCGACTCCTGTTCACTTTGGTGATTTGTCTGAAGACTTCTTCTTCCTAAAGCTAAGTACCCCGTTGGGGAAACTTTTTTCTTGCTCCAGTCTGATGTCAGAAAAAGTTAATAATTGTATTTCTTGTGGGAAGCAAATACCTCATAAGGATTTTCATTCATACTGTATTCCTTGCCTAGGCCCTGACCACGACGTAGCTAGTTGTAGGTTTTGTGCTAGATTTAACCAACGAACTATTAAGCACAGGTACGATTTTGCCTTCCATTACTTTGGGAGAAGATTTAATTACAATATGTCATCGGATTCTTTTCCGGCTGGAGCTCACAAATGGCACAAAGATAAAGACAGGCCTCCGAGGTCCAAAACAGAAGACATTTCTTTATTAGAGCCAGTTGCCGGTTCATCGGTCGTCAGTGAGGTGCTTTCGCAGCCTCTGTTGTCCACCACTTTTGAACCGCTCGCCTGTACCGACTCCCATGAGGAGCCGATGGGGCCTTCTGTATTTCAAGGGACCGGACCTTCGGATAATGCCCCCCCAGATGGGTCCAGAGCCACTGTGCAGGCACCGGCTTCTGAGGGAGTTTTCAGGCCTACACAGCTTCATGTTAAAATGGCTTCAGTGCTACAGTGAAAGACAAAGGCTCCAGCAAAGACAAAGAGACAAGCACAGGCCTCTTCAGTTCAAGGCCCTAGACCTCAGGGACAGATGCCTAAAATGGCCGAAGACCTGTTAACTATGATCAGGGGTTCTCATCCCCCTCCTGCCATAAGGCCTAGGCAAGACCCAGATTATGATTCATCAGATCAGGTTTCAAGTTCTTCTGCTTCTTCCTCTCAGCAGGACTATTCCTTCCCTCCTTATGAGGATTCTGATGCTGAAGAATCCCTTCCTTCAGCTTCCCCTCCTGTAGATTATTCTTTTGGGGAAACCTTGCATGACATGAGAGAGCATTTCCACTGGGAAGGGCAGGAATACACTGAATCCAAGAGAAGGCTTAGAGATTTTCTTCTTCTCCCCCAGCATAGGCCCCTGGCTATCCCCCTGTATTGGACATTGTGGATGATGTTTTACAGAGTCTCTCTCCTGATTCCTTTCCTCCTGCTCCTGTCAAACTGGATAGGTATTATAGGGTTCCGGATTCTCACAAATTCCTTTTTAAAAATCCTTCAGCTGATCCAGAAACTATTTCGCAGGGCCCTAAGGGTGTTAAAGCGGCCTCTGCTAAGAACCCTATTCCCTCTGACAGGGAATCCAGAGCCTTGGAAAGATGGGGCAAAAAAGTCTATACTTCCGCTACACTGTCTATTAGAGCTTTGAATTGTCAATTTCATATGTTGAAATACTAGCAGTACCTTTTGTCTGTGTTGAAGCAAAAGATGTCAGCTGTTTCTGGTTGTACTGAAGATAAGGAGCTACAGGATTTATTACATGCTATTGAGCAGGCGGGTAAACATACCCTGCACTGTGGTTTTGATTCTTTGGAGTTTTCTTGCAGGGCTGCAGCTTCTGGCGCAGTTATTAGAAGGCATGCTTGGTTAAGGGAGCAAAGTTTGCCAGATCAGGTTAAGGCAAAACTGTTGGATGCCCCTCTGCAGCACAATGTTTTGTTTGGGGCCAAGGCCGAGGAGGTATTAAAGAAAATGGAAGACAAGGCCAAATCTATGCAAACGGTTAAAGATTTTTTACAGGTGCAACCTCCTAGATTTAGCAGGAACTGGCCAGCTAAGCCGTGGTCCTTTCCGACCTCGGACAGGCCCCAGAGAGGTAGATACAGGTGTTCCAGAGGTAGAGGACAGGCACAGACCTCTTTCAGACCCAGGCAGTGGAGTGCTCCCTCTCCCAAGGGTGGAGAAGATAGGTCACACCCTTACAGGAAACAGTCTTTATGACTCTCCCTTATTAGCTCCAGGGGCTCCTCTCCTGGAAGCGCCTTTGGGAGGGAAAATCTCTCTTTTCCATCACAATTGGAGCCACATAACCCAAGACAAATGGGTTCTGGACATAGTTTTAAGAGGTTACAAGTTTCATTTCCATACCTTGCCAAAACCAAACGGATGGCCAGATCTGCCAAAACATCAATGGGCAGAGGCTCAGAAGCAAGTTCAGTCCCTCATGGCTATGAGGGCCACTGTATTGGTACAAAACTCAGAAACAGGGCAAAGTTTTTATTCAAGGCTTTTTCTGGTTCCCAGGAAGGAAAACACATGGAGACCAATCCTGGACCTCTCAGTACTAAACACTTTTCTGGACATTCCAAAATTCAAAATGCTCACTCTGCAGCAGCTGCTGCCCATGTTGAGCAAGAACGTTTGGATGGTGACTTTGGACTTAAATGAAACTTACCTGCATATTTCTATAAGGCAGGAATGCAGAAGGTACCTCAGATTCAAAGCGGGCTCGAAACATTACCAGCTCTCTGCGCTGTCCTTTGGCTTATCTATTGCGCCCAGGGTCTTTACCAAGTGCCTGGTTCCAGTAATGGCATTTTGCAGATAGAAGGGAATTCAAATATACCCTTACCTGGACGATTGTCCCATTCAAGCGGACAACAAGGAGACTTTACGCCAGCATCTGGTTTTTGTGCAGCATCTTCTCAGGTGTCTAGGGTTTACAGTGAACCTAAAGAAATCAAACCTGGTACCCACTCAACAGATTACTTTCCTGGGTGCTCTTTTGAGCACTACAACCCAGATGGCTTACTTGACACCAGACAAAAAAGTGCAACTGGCTTCCTCTTTCAAAAAACATGGCTGCTAAGAGTCAGCTAACTGCAAGAAAAATTCTGCAGGCTTTGGGTTACATGGCATCCTGCATTCTGCTAATACCATATGCAAGACTGCATATGAGGAAAATACAGTGGTACCTCAAGAGTGTATGGTCTCAGCATTGTCACAATTTGGAAACAGTGATCACGATTCTGCCTTGCCTCCAGTGGGAATTTCTTTGGTGGACCGAGGCCTGTCTCCAGAACAAGGGAAAGCCTTTCTGTCCCACTCCAGCCAATCAAGTGATAACGACGGATGCTTCGGACTATGCATGGGGAGCCCACATGCAAGGAAAATGTCTTCAGGGTGCCTGGACAGAGGACCAAATGCACCTGCACATAAATTTGATGGAAATGCTAGCTGTACAGAATGCTCTGACAGCTTTCAAGGATCTCATTCTACCAGGACAATTACTGATAAAGACAGACAACACTACAGTGATGTGGTACATAAAAAAGCAGGGAGGCTCCCATTCTTACCCCCTGTGCAGACTGGCCATGACTCTGTGGAACACAGCACTGGCCTCCAAGGTGGATTTACAAGCACAATTTCTGCCAGGAAAAGACAACTCTCTGGCAGACAGTCTAAGCAGAAACTTCTCAGATCCACACGAATGGATGTTGGATGTTCAGGTATTCAGAATGATAACAGAGGCATGGGGGTGCCCGGACATAGATCTCTTTGCATCTCCCCTAAACCACCAGCTTCAAACATTCTGCACGAGGACCTACCATCAATGGGCCTGGAAAGTGGATGCTCTTTCATTCAGTTGGAAAAAACCTCTCAGTGTATGCTTTTCCCCCATTGCCTCTTCTACCAAGGGTACTTCTGAAGATCAAACAGGACAAACCAAATATGATTCTTCTGGCCCCCAGCTGGCCTCGACAATTCTGGTATTCAACCCTGATGAACTTGGCTCAGGGTCCACCCTGGATTCTACCACAAATTCCACATCTACTGTCTCAACAAGATGGCCAGATCCTGCACAGTCATGTCAAAACATTGAATCCAGGGGATATAAGCAATTCTACCCTTACCAAACAGGTAATGGATGTAATTTTTGAGGCTAGAAGGCCCAGCACTAGGAAATCTTATGCAGGAAAATGGAAAAGATTTTGCATCTGGAATCAGGCCCAGGGTTTTGATACTATAGTTCCAAACATTCCTCTGATTTTACAATACCTAACAGAGATGTTGCATAAGGGCCTATCTTTTTCATCTATCAAAATACATGCCTCGGCTATTTCTGCACAATACAATACGGATCCCCCTCTTTTTTCTCATCCGTTACTTAAACAATATCTCAGAGGGGCAAAGAATATTAGGCCCCTTAGAAGTGCTCCAGTTCCCGCTTGGGATCTCAACTATGTTTTGGAAAAACTTACTCTGCCCCCTTTTGAGCCTGCGGCTACCACAGATTTAAGGTTTTTATGTTTTAAAACTGCTCTTCTTTTAGCAATAACCTCTGCCAGTAGAGTCTCATAATTACAAGCACTCGTGTCTGTGGAACCCTTCATTATTTTTTATCAGGACAGGGTTTCCCTGCGGACTAATCCCACTTTTATGCCTAAGGTGGTTTCTAAGGTAGCCTTGAATCAGACTATTCATTTACCTACCTTCTATCCTAATCCTCAAAATGAAGAAGAGAGAATTTTGCATTCTTTAGACATTCACAGACAGCTTCGATTTTACCTGGACAGGACCAAGTTTTTTAGGAAAACAGACCAATTGCTTGTAGCCTATGCTGCTACATCTCAAGGAAAAGCAATCACTAAGCAAACTATTTCTAAGTGGATTGCCCACTGCATCAGATTCTGTTACTCTCATCATGGCAAACCAGTTTCTATTAACATTAGGACACATTCTACCAGAGCTGCTGCTACTTAAGCAGCCTTCCTCAGTGGAGTTCCTACCAAGGAAATCTGAGAAGCTGCTACTTGGAGTTCTGTGCATACCTTTTCTAAGCACTACAACCTCCCTCTCTACTCTAAATCTAGGGCTGGCTTTGACTCTGCAGTCCTGCAGGGCCTTGTGGCCACCCCTTCTGTACCTTCTCCAGCCACCCTTTCTTAGCTTTGGGATTCAACCCTACAGTAATGACTGCAACAGTGAACCACGATGAACATAGTACAGTTGTGTACTCTTACCATAAATGTAGATGTTCGAGTGTGTTCACTGTTGCAGTCTGGGTTACCCTCCCTCCTATCCCCTCTTTTGCTGTGTTTCCTTTATACTACTCTTTCTCTGAGGTATATGTGCTGATGATTTTTAGATATGTTATACTTTGATGCATGCTTATTCTTCTGTCTAAGCTATTGGCGTGTTTTTTGGGCACCTGACATCTGGGGCAAGAAAAACTGAGGAAAATGGTGCCAGCTGAGGCTTTATACCCCTGGCGCGCTGACGTCAGGGAAGGAGCGACCTCAGCTGACGTCGGACCCAGACTTTGGCCGATCGAGGGCTGCTGCCAGCAGGAAGAACCCTACAGTAATGACTGCAACAGTGAACACACTCGAACATCTACATTTATGGTAAGAGTACACAACTGTACTTTCCACACTGTTCAACATTGAAAGGGTCTTTTACACATTCAGTGATAAGAATTTTTCCAATATCCATGGTAAGTAATACTGAATCACATTAATTCATCAAAAGAGCATTTTATAAGTATAAACTAATTCATTTCCTTTCAGCATCTTAGTTTAAGCTGTTGTTAAGCTGTTAGCATGTGTTCCACATTTTGCCCATTTGTTCCTGATTATGAGAGACAATGTTCCACATTTTTCCTGTTTGCTCCTGATTATGAGAGACAGTGTTCCACATTTTGGGGAGGTAAGGTTGAGACCTATGTGTGCAATAAAGTTCTATGTTTCTTTGTTATGAATCTTAATTTGGTCACTTTTTCTGAATCTCATATGGCTAAACGGACAGCCTTTACAACTTGGAGTAAAAGGTATGCATATGCAGGGCATTCTTTTAAAGAAAATTACACTCAGACATAATGGATCATCAGTATTATGTTAAGGAATGTTTCTTTCAGACTGGTCCTGTCATATAACACTTTATGCATCTACAGAATAAAATCTCTTCTGTAAAAGGAACAGTAGTTTTCCTCTACAGACTCCTGACATATTTCAATATAATGATTACAATGTGGTGTGAAATTCATAGCAGGTACACGATGTGCTGAAGGCTATCAGGTACAGTACATTGAACAATTCATCCATACGGACGAGTCTTCCCTTTGGGGACTGTATCAATGGAAATGGAGAGAGAGCAGCTGAAATAAGGGATGAATCCAGTCAACACAGGATGAAAAGCAATTTCGGGTGGGGGATAGTGAAGGCAGAAATGACAGTAAGGGATGGGACTGATTGCATGGAAAGTGCAGAACGATGAACTGAGTAAAAAATTATCTCTTTTAGTGCAAATAACTTGTCATGAGACATACCTGGCTTCAGTACTAATTGAACAGAATGTGTGCCAGACAATGACAATATAAAATCTCTGTTAAAAAATACATGGTCCTGCACACACTTTCAGGTATGCAATCACACACACACACACACACACACACACACACACACACACACACACACACACACACACACACACACACACACACATGTGTGCACGCATACACACAGACACACACAAATGCCCTCCCAATTTAATTTCTTTATACTAACATTTTTTCATGTAAACAGTAAACTATTCCTTTAAACTTAGGCTGATATGGTTACTGATCAGTGGCTCAAGAAGGTAGCAAATATTTCACAATACAGCTTAATGTGTAAATGCTCCCCGCCCCATTCCCCTTCTTGTAGGAGCAGCAACCATTCCATTAAAAAAAAAAAAACAGCACTGGTGTCTGTTAAGCTCCAATAACTAGACAGACCTTTGAAATTGTTATAATGGGTGCTGATGTTTTATCCATTTACCATCACAAAGCAGCCTGTTAGTTGCCATGGTAACAGTTAGTTAAAGCACCCCCTGGCTCCACATATAAACCAAAGAAGTAGGTGTAACACTTTATTGATCCAGTAAAGAGCAGAAGAAAGGAGGGGAGAGAGAGAGAGATGTGGAGAAAAGATGGTTTGCAGTAGAAATGAGTATGTATATTGCATAGTGCTGAACTCAGTGATAGCAGCCACATTTCTTGTGCTCCCTGCCTTCAAAAAAAAAAAATATATATATATATTTATATATATATATATATATATATATATATATATATATATATATACACACACACACTATATATATATATATATATATATATATATATATATATATATATATATATATATATATATATATATATACACACACACACACACACACATATATATATATATATATATATATATATATATATATATATATACACACACACACATATATATATATATATATATATATATATATATATATATATATATATATATATATATATATACACATACTATATCCACTTTTTAACTGTAAGAATAAAAAAGATTTTTAAGGGTGCAAAGTCCTGGCTAGGCAGTCATGGTGCCCCAAGTCATCACAAGCTGTTCTTGGACTTAACAGCCTTTATTTCTTTCAGCAAGAGGTGTTATTTATTTAGAATTTGTTGACTAAACTAATGAGCTGATACATTAAGGATCTGTTTCAGTCATAACTCACAAACAGAATACAAGAAGTACAATCAGAATGTACTTGTTTCACTGCATATATACACAGCAGACAAGCATCGTAAAACCCATTGATAAATGCAGTATGTAGGTAAAACTGCAGCTTCCATTTACAGCGATGGACACAACATAAAATATGCACATAATTATAGACATCATGACATTCAAATCAGTGGTGGCAGTGATGTGCATTTGTGTTACATACCTGCAGTCTGTGTTTTACAAAGGTTTGATATGACATTGTTTGTACTGTGAAATTAGAAGGAGGGAATGGTGGACAGAAGGTTGGCATGTAACTGCTGGACAGATGACACACTGGCATAGTGGCTCTGTTTTGAAGGAGAAAAAAAAAGCAAGAGATGTAAACTGCCAGTCATGGAATCCCAGGTTTTGTGTCTTAAAATAGGAGTGCATGATCTGGTGAACCTGTTATGTGATCTTCTGAGGACCATGGCATTATCTGAGTGGGATTTTATTTGTTAATACAAGGTGTAAGGGGTGATTATATAGCTTGTGAGGAACATGTGTTCAGAATGATTTAGCAGTCTCAGTAAGAGGAGTCTAAGGCCTAGATTGATGTGCTCTTTGACAAGTAGCAATTTGGCTTTCTTGAGACCTGAACAGTGGTGTTCAAAATAAGGTTTCCAAGATAATAAGTCATTTTGTTTGGCAGGCTGTCTTTTGTTTGTAGGGTGGAGAAAACATTTTGGAAGTGAATGCAGGAATGAAGGCCTGTGTTTTGCAGTTTTTACTGAACAGTTTTGTCTGGATAACCTTTTATGCTAGAAGAAATCCATTTCCCACTGTAGGTCTGTTAGATGAGGAGAGAAAGTGAGAGGTTTTCCAAGCCAGGAATAGCAGCTTATTTATTTTTTGATTTGCTTTATTCAGTGTGGTGGGTAAAGAAAAGCTTGGTAAACTTACATATCAAAGTACATGAAATGTGAGATTTTCTCTTTTTTGTGTGGAAGGCTGTGATTACACAGGCATTTGGTGCAAGTCTTAGCTATGCAATAGTTTTAAGTAACTTGGTTTGAGTTGTTTTATAGTTATTTAGGAGACTGCGATGGCTAAGAAAAACGGGAATTTTGAAAGGTTACATTCAGGCATTTTCCTCTACTGTTGAGAAAGGGTTATTTTTATTATATTTATTTTATTTATTTGTTAGCTTGGTAAGTGAGATGGTCCTTCCTGGATCCTTTTCAGCCACAAAGTGGGGCAGAATGACAAGGATAAATGCACTACATATATAGATACAATTTCCTTTGTGTTATAGCTGTTGTCTATGTAAATGTAAATGGAGATGGACTGTGTCCTTGCCTTCAGACCTACTATTTGTGCCATGACTATTCACCTTGAACCATGTGTGCTGGCTTGAAAATCAAACAATGTCACCTTTGGAAGGTATCTCTCTAGGTACCTTGTACAACATGAAAGGACCCAAAGATTCCTAACTAAAAAAGACATGGTTTCAGCCATTGAAACTACCCTAACTAACTAAAATCTCTCTCTCTCTCTGTCTCTTTTTAGTCTTTCACAGGCTCATGACATGCAATCTTTGCTTAGTCTTTGTAATATGAAAATGTTTTACTTTAACCTACCTCTTCTGTAAGGGGAACAATACCTGCCAGCATAATAGGTTTCTTAGAAAATCTTCTGTAGATGTATTTGTATGGATTCATATTGTAGCATCTCTTATTTATTTCTGCATCCAGGCTGTTACTGAAAAAGGTCAGCAGACCAGCCCACTTAGTCAGTAATCAGTTTGAAAATAAAATAAAATAAAACAAAAATAAATAAATAAATAAATGCATCCCCCACCTATGGAACAGAGTCCCTTTGCACTTTAAACTAAACTTTAACAACTTGTTGAGTAACTGTAAATTCATGGCTGACAGTAATGATAATGATGCCCTTCACGGAGGAAACAAGTGTCCACTTATCACCACAAAGGTGACACGACTAAGCTTCAGGAGGGCTGTCCAGCAAACCTGTGAACTTAAGCATTGGCAGCCTCAACAGACTTACTGAATCCAAAACCTCCTGTCCTGTGTATAATAAATCATATATGTGTGTATATATATATATATATATATATATATATATATATCATTAAGAATTATGAAGCTGGTTCCTTTGGCGCAGACAATATAGCCTTGACTATAAAAGTATGTGACGCAGATCTGAATACCCACAACATTTGAGGAAATGGTGGGATGGTCAGGTGTAAGTAACCAAAAGTCACTTGTGTTATCCTAGATGAGGGGAGTGGAGTTATTTTGTCACAGGAATATCCACTGGTACTAACTACTAGGCTACCTCAAGTGCACACTTAATCTCTAGTAGCATGAATATGACGTTAAGAGGTGGGCTTGCATTCTATGCAATGCACTGTTGGCATGCAGTACTTGCCTCCCATGCAGTAGGGGACTCCAGGATTTGGCCACAAAGGAAAAATCCTCCTCACTGGTAGATGATTACACCTGATGCCTGACTTTCACCTTTCATTACGCTAGAAATTATGTAGACAGGAGGGAGAGTGCAAATGTGTCAGTAGGGTCTCCAGAGGAGTGGGACTTTATGACCCAACTAAAAGAGGGCAAAAATGAATAAAAAATTAAAAAAATAACTTAGGTTTCTGAAACACGATACATTTTGCCGTCATGTAACAGACTCTATGCTGCATAAATGCTTATATAAAGCAGGATTATGTCAGATCTGACACTGGAAGATGTTGAAGCTGCTGTCCATGTCACATTGATATTTCCTTTCATTTCTAGCCTAGACTCTGCAAGGAATACTTTTTTCATTATCTTACTGGGTTTCACTAAAATCTTAACAGTCTGATGCTGTTACAACTTCCCTATGGAGTGCACTGGGCATCTCATATTTACTGATCATTTTGTCAAATCTCCTGAGGACCATAAAGCCATCATATGGGGTATCTTGAACCTGAATAGTTTAGACCATTCGTCTTATGATTAATGATATATATTAAAGGTTCATTTACTAATCCACTTAATCTCATCTTATATCACTGTGACTTATAAATAACCCAGACTTGACTAGATCATAATAAATAGGATACAGGATCACAAGTGAAGCAGTCAAGGTGTTTGGGGTTGGCAAACGGTTAAGGTGTTTATCTCACAGACAAGAGATATAGGGTTTGATTCTCAGCAAGGGAATTGGCTAAATGGTCCATAAGGGCAGCTAGCCTAGTATGTACCTATGAGTCCTTTACACCTTGAGTGATCATATTAGGTTGCTTCTTCTGGTTAGGGTGACATAACACATTCACTGCCTAAATCCTTTATTAATCTCAAATTAGCCATTGCAAAGCAGGAGACACCATCTAAGTTCAAATGCCATTCATTTCACAAAAGCACTGCACCAACCTATTATTCTATCAAATTTCTAAGTTTGTAAGAGCAATATTTAAAATCTGTCCCTGTTTGTCCCCCCATTATTTTTGGCTTTGCGCAGATTTTTTGCTCTAAGAGGTTGAGAGGTATGAATCTGCACGCACTTTTGTTCCTGCTGAGTATCATAGCACAAGCTACACTGCTACACAAGAAGGTACAGAATCGGCCTGTTTGGCATCTGTCTAGTGAGGTTTGAGCAGTACCATGTCATAAGAGCAATTTTTTTTTCAGATTCTGTATGTGAGCAAAAACGTCTGCAGCAGGAAAATTTGGCTTTTGTAATCCTTTACTAATATAATCATACCTAAGATTGATGTATCTTGGAGAAAGGGGACTTCCCCTTACAGCAATCTATGAAAATGGAATGCATGTTTACACTCTAACAACATCAAAAATGTGTCTGCCAATAACACAACCCTGCCATCCTTATGAAGTTGTGCTTATGTATAGGAGCTCAAAAAGTGATATTACAAACTAGAGTAAAGTACTTCACCATCTGTCATGTGAGTAGTCATTTTTCCATATACATAATGTGTCCTAGACTCTTTCAGTTAACTGGAAAAAGTGTAGTTTTCTTTAGGAATTAAGAAGGGAGTAGTTGGGGGGGGTTACTAGATAACTTGTTGAGGAGAGGGAGACAGTAACTTAGGTTCAAAAGTTTGAATATGTGTTTATTATGGAGAAGAGTAGCTCTTTCTCTCAGTTGTAGCCATTTTCCTTTACTGAGGTTAAGGCAGTGGTGTTCCAGTTTGCTTGGGGAGGTGGATGAAGCAGTATATTTGATCTTCGGCATGTTGGAGTAGAGAGGAGTCATGTGAGGAGCTGAAAGCAGAGATGGGCAGACTGTAATCAAGCACAAAACTGGCCAGCACCTTGGTGAAACTAAAAGACTATTTTATTGTGGCAACTCCAAAAGCTACTATAGCTACTATAACTATAACAAAGCAGTCAAACCGGTTTCGACATCCATATGCCTTCCTCAGTCAACATAACACAAAAATATTTCATCATTTAAATACACATCACATTTCAATAAATAATTAATTAGAATTGCTCATTAAGACCAGGTCTAAACAATCCCCCTAGTCTAATGATCCAATTACGTTCTTTAGTATTTAAAATAGAGTGCCAACTCATTTTGCCCTGTCTGTTCCCTTTTATTATGTCAGTAATAATAATAGAAGTAAACTGTGCTGCAGTATGTTGTAAAGTGTGTTTAAATAATGAGCTGGAAGCTCTATTGTTACGGCTATCACTAAGATGTTCAGAGACCCACACCCGCAGAGACCTAGATGTTTGGCTCACGTAGAATGCTGAGCAAGAACAACTGGCTAAATAAATAAGCCAGTCTGTGCTGCATTTCCCAAGGAATGGGATGTCATAAACCCTGGAAGTAATTGCACTGGTAAAGCTCTTAGATTTACGGACATGTTGACAGGCTGAACAATGACCACAAAGGAAACAACCCTTAAGTAGATCTCTAAATAAGGTAGTTTGTGATGAAATCATTTCCCTACTATGTTTATAGTGACTTAAATGTGACCCCAAAGTGGGGCTCCTTTGGAAGGAAAAACAGACACCTAGGTCCCAGAAGTTCCGAAAATCTATCATCTGATCTAAGGATACCCCGATACCAACCATCAATGTTTTGAAGAACATTAGTATTATGCCCATAAGTGGTGACAAGCCTAACATTAGTACTGTCATCCGGAACTCTGGATTTGTATGTTGATAAATCAAATCTGGTTTGTGTGGACACCCAATCACTGGCAGTCAAAACAATATTATGATCATAACCTATATGATCAAATCTGTTGACAAGATCATTTTGGAATTCCTGATAAGATTTTTTCAGAGGAACATATCTGTCTAATATGGAGGAATTGAGATTTGGGAATGTTATTAATTATATGTCTGGGATGAAAGCTGGAGGCATGGAGTAGCGTATTATATTGGGGATATTTCCAAAACACCTTGGTACTAAGTGTTTGGTCCCTCTCCCTACTTACAGTCACATCCAAAAAATTAATTTCCATGGAATGGTAATGTACCATGAATTCAATGCCCCACTTGTTCTCATTCAAATATTGAATGCATTCCTGCAACTAGGTCTCATCTGCTCTACCGTCCAGCAATCATCAAGATACTGTCTCCAAATGTCAATTTTAGAAATATATAAATTATGACAAGTGTTATAAATGAGTTGTTCCTCTAGGAATCCCATGAACAAATCTGCATATATGTGATCGAAAGATGCTCCCACGGCAGTACCTTTGACTTGCCAGTAGCATTTGCCATGAAAATAAAATACGTTCTTACTGAGAACATGTTCAGTCATACAAATCAAAAGTGTATTAAAGCCTGGCGGATATATATTTGTCCTTTTCAACCAGTATTCAATGGCTTCTAAACCAGCCCAATGGGGAATACTGGTATACAATGCGCTAACATCTAGGGTGCACATAAGCCAATGTGGTTCCAACTGTGTGTCTGAAATAATGAGCAAAAATTGTGTGGTATCCTGGATCCTGGACCTGATTAATGGTAATAAGGGTTTGAGATATTTAGTCAAGAATGCCGATAGGGGTTCAGTCAAAGAGCCTCTACCCGAAACAATAGGTCTACCCGGAGGCTTTTGTTAATTTTTGTGAATTTTAGGTAGCAAATACAGATACTTTAACTGAGGATCAGCAACAGTAAGATGGAAACATACCGTCTTGCTAATAAATCCCTTCTCCAAAGCATTCCTGAGAACATCATCAATTTCCTTCTTAAATCTATCAGTGGGATCCAAAGGCATATACATATAGAATCGAACATCTGATAGTTGTCTATTAGCCTCAGCTAAATAAATGGCCCAGTCCAGAACCACCACCACAGCCCCACCCTTATCTGCAGGGAGAATGACCAAATCTTTCCTCTCTTTTAGATTTAACAGGGCTTGTTTTTTCCAGGTTGGTAAGATTAGATCTCTGAAGCTGAAAATCAGGGCCAAAAAAATGCAAATCCTTCAGTACACATTGTTGGAATATGGCCACATGTCTATATATCGGAGGCATAAATGAAGATTTATGAAATGTAAAATAAGTGGATCTTTGAGTATGTGATTGAGACTGAAAATAGAATTTTAAATTAATCAAACGGCAAAAAGCCATGATGTCATTAGCAAACGTATCTTCGTAAACCAGAAAACCAGGTATAAAATTGAACACTTGTTCTGTTGGGACATGTGATCTATTTTGATCTACTAATATCAGTGAACGGGGACATTTCATCAGTGTGCGTTTTTGTGCAGCACCATCAGGATTCATCATAATTTTGAAGCATAGATTATGCGTTTATTACACATTTCAATATTTAATCCAGTTGGTAGGCAGTGTCACTGTTTGACCAATCCTGTTTACATAAAATTATTTTTTGCCTTCTTTCTTTGGCATATATGGGCGGTGAAGAATGGTAACAATTTGAGCTTTTCATTCTGCAGTGCGTTTGCAGTACGACTGGGACATAACTGTGACATCATTTCAGAACTGGTTTAACGTGCTTTAAGGCATTCACCTGCCTATTATTTTCAGTGAATTTGGACATTTCATCAGGACTGTTGTAAATGTGCTTATTTTTTAATATTTAACTTTTTGTGGGGCTGGATTTCCAGCTCAGACATCATTATTTACATGTCTTTAAGTGTTTGGTCTTTGTTCAGTGGGCAGTGTCATTGTTTAGACAATTCTGTCTACATACATTGATATTTTGCCTTTTTATGGCATATTTTGGTGGTGAGGAATGCTAAATTAGTGTGTTTGGTGGCACGATTTGAGAAACTACTGTGATACCATTTTGAATTGTTTCAGCGTGGTTTAAGATATTCACCAGCCTACCATTTCTAGTGATTGGTATTTTTCATTAATGTGGGTTTGCATCAAGACTCCTCATAATTCATGCACTATAGTAAATATGTTTATCGTTCATATTATCATCTAACTTGTTTTTTCGGACCAGAATTTTGGTCAGGATATTAGGAGTTATTTTTTATAGGACAACAAGTCTGTTTTGTTCCTTATTCCTGAGGTTGTTCAAGTTAATTTATTGGTCATTCATACTGACCCATTTTATTAGGTCCAGGGTTTATATGTGTATTTGGTTGGCCAACTGTATTTGCTATTGCATACAGCACCCTAGTTAATTTAGGTGCAGTTTATGATACATAAGTTGTACTTTCCAGCCAGTCAAATCATTGGGCCACCTTCATCATACCTCAGGGTTTCAAGTTAACTTACTGATCATTCCACTGACCAATTTTATTAGGTCCAGGGTCTACATGTGGGCTTGGTTGGTCAATTTGACTATTAGTTACTGTATTTGCTATCACATATAGCACCCTAGTTATTTCTGGTGCAGTTTATGATACACATGTTGTGTTTTGTAGTCAGTCAAATTATTGGGCCACCTTTATAATAGGTTAGGGTTTTTGATTTAGAATTAACATTACATAATGGACCTTCATGCTCTTTTACAGGGTTTATCTGCAGATAAACATGATTTACAAGCCTTTGGGCTGGGATCATCACAATCTGCTGGTAATAATATTGATAATAACGATCCCTCATATATCTGCAATACTCTTTTCAACCAAATAACGAAAAGGATGAAGTCATTAAGAACGAATGTGTGGCATTTAAAATTATTTACTGCCTACAAGACTCAAGGTATTACCCCACATGGACTAAAAATACATATACAACCCTTAATGAATGTTATTGATGATTCTTTATCTGAAGCTTGGTTTCAAGCTCAGCAAAAGGCCTCCATGTCTTTCGTGGAGGTTCTGCTTTCCTATTATGAATGCATGACTGATAAATATATCATTGAGGTCAATCAGATTTGTGAACAGGTTATGGTTTACGAAGGGGAGTCTTTCTACACACCACATTTTCAAAAATTGGTTCAGGATTTGTTTTCCCTTGAGAAACAGCTCAAGGACAAAAATATATATAAATTTAATAGGGATGTAAATGATTACCAAAGAGGCAAACCATTTGGACCAGGTAAAAATGTCAAGTTTGCAACACATGAAAATACTAAACCAACTTTTAAGAGGAAAAGACCACGTTCTATTCTCAAGAAGACCACAACTAGTTTGAGTGGTACTTCTAGAGATGAGTCATCCTCGGCCACTGAGGTAGAGATTGTTCACAGTTCTGATTCATCTGTGACAAAGAAATTTTAGGGTTTTGACCCTTTAGGAGGAACAAACACAGGGGGTGTCGCAAACATACAGCATCCAGGAAACATAGAAAAACATTTGGAAGTATTGATACCCCGGTAAGCCCTATTCATAATGTGCACAATATTTCATCAGTGCAGTTGTCAGATGGTGAAATTAATCTTCTCAATAAAGGCTTGAATTTCATACCTTGCTTTCTGGTTTATGAAAATATGTTTGCTAATGACATCATGGCTTTTTGCTGTTTGATTAATTTAAAATTGTATTTTCAGTCTCAATCACATACTCAAGGATATACTTGTTTTGCGTTTCGTAAATCTTCATTTATGCCTCCGATGGATAGACATGTGACCACATTCCAACAATATGTACTGAATGCTTTGCATTTTATTGCTCTGATTTTCAGCTTCAGAGATCTAATCTTACCAACTTGGAAAGACAAGCCCTTTTAAATCTAAAAGAGAGGAAAGATTTGGTCATTCTCCCTGCAGATAAGGGTGGAGCTGTGGTGGTTCTGGACTGGGCCATGTATTTAGCTAAGGATAATAGACAATTATCAGATGTTCGATTCTATATGTATATGCCTTTGGATCCCACTGATAGATTTAAGAAGAAAATTGATGATTTTCTCAGGAATGCCTTGGAGGAGGGGATTATTAGCAAGACGGTATGTTTCCATCTTACTGTTGCTGATCCTCAGTCACAGTATCTGTATTTGCTACCTAAAATTCACAAAAATTTAGAAAAGCCTCCAGGTAGACCTATTGTTTTGGGTAGAGGCTCTTTGACTGAACCCTATCGGCATTCTTGACTAAATATCTCAAACTCTTATTACCATTAATCAAGTCCAGGATCCAGGACACCACACAATTTTAGCACACTATTTCAGACACACAGTTGGAACCACTTTGGCTTATGTGCACCCTAGATGTTAGCACATTGTATACCAGTATTCCTCATTGGGCTGGTTTAGAAGCCATCGAATACTGGTTGAAAAGGGCAAATATATATCCACCAGGCTTTAATACACTTTTGATTTGTATGACTGAACATGTTCTCAGTAAGAACGTATTTTATTTTGACGGCAAATGCTACTGGCAAGTCAAAGGTACAACCATGGGAGCATCTTTCTCTCCCATATATGCAGATTTGTTCATGGGATTCCTTGAGGAACAATTGATTTATAACACTTGTCATCATTTATATATTTCTGAAACTGACATTTGGAGACGGTATCTGGATGATTGCTGGATGGTATGGAGAGCAATGAGACCTGCTTGGAGGAATTCATGCAATATTTGAATGAGAACAAGTGGGGCATTGAATTCACGGTACATTATCATTCCATGGAAATTAATTTTTTGGATTTGACTGTAAGTAGGGAGAGGGACCAAACCCTTAGTACTAAGGTGTTTTGGAAACATCCCCAATATAATACGCTAATCCATGCCTCCAGCTTTCATCCCAGACATATAATTAATAACATTTCCAAATCTCAATTCCTCAGTATTAGATGAATATGTTCCTCTGACAAATCTTATCAGGAATTCCAAAATGATCTTGTCAACAGATTTGACCATAGAAGTTATGATCATAATATTGTTTTGACTGCCAGTGATTGGGTGTCCACACAAACCAGATCTGATTTATTAACATACAAATCCAGAGTTCTGGATGACAGTACTAATGTTAGGCTTGTCACCACTTATGGGTGTAACACTAATGTTCTTTGAAACATTGTTGATCGGTATTGGGGTATCCTTAGATCAGAAGATAGAATCTCGGAAATTCTGGGACCTAGGTGTCTGTTTTCCTTCCGAAGGGGCCCAAGTTTGGGGGGGTCACATTTTAGTCACTATAAACATAGTAGGGAGATGATGTAATCACAGGCTACCTTATTTAGAGATCTACTTAAGGGTTGTTTCCCCTGTGATCATTATTCAGCCTGTCAACATGTATGTAAATCTAAGAGCTTTACCAGTGCAAATACTTCCAGGGTTTATGACATCCCATTCTTTGGGAATTGCAGCACAGACTGGCTTATTTATTTAGCCAGTTGTTCTTACTCAGCATTCTATGTGGGCCAAACATCTAGGTCTCTGCGGGTGAGGCTCTCTGAACATCTTAGTGATATCCGTAACAAAAGAGCTTCCAGCTCATTATTTAAACACACTTTACAACATACTATAGCACAGTTTACTTCTATTATTATTATTGATATAATAAAAGGGAACAGACAGGGCAAAATGGGTTGGTACTCTATTTTAAATACTAAAGCATGTAATTGGATCATTAGACTAGGGGAATTGTTTAGACCTGGTCTTAATGAGCAATTCTAATTAATTATTAATTGAAATGTGATGTGTATTTAAATGATGGAATATTTTTGTGTTATGTTGACTGAGGAAGGCATATGGATGCCGAAACCAGTTTGACTGCTTTGTTATAGTTATAGTAGCTAAAGTAGCTTTTGGAGTTGCCACAATAAAATAGTCTGTTGGTTTCACCAAGGTGCTGGCCAGTTTTGTGATTACTTTGAGTGTTGTGGGCCTTTTCGTCATCTGTACTTGCGGTTCCTGCATGTGCAGACTGTAATCGAGTCCTGGAAATAGGATATTAATGCTGACGGTTCATCTGGTTCGATGGTGAGAAAATGTGAGATTTTTTTAGGCAAGACATAGTTGAGCCAACACTTTGTGACTGTGGATTTTAACATGTTCGTGGAATATAAGTTGCTGGTCAAGTAATCGTCATCATCATCGACCCCTTTTTTGTCATTTTCTACATGGTGCTGTGGTGTTATGTCAGCTGCTGCCATCTCTCTCAGTTCAGCACCACTCTCTTATCTTCTTCTGCATACTCATGCTTAACTGTCAGTGGTATTCTCACACAAACCATCCACCTCTTTGCTGGACACCCTCATTTCCTCTTGCCTTCTTCTTATCTGTCCCAGATCTTCTTAACCAGAATGTCTTCTGCTTTTCTGCATGTATGCTTAAACCACCATAATCTGTTCTCTTGGACCTTCTCTACAAGTGGCACTATTTTGGCTTCTGCTTAGCTGTCCTCATTTCTTTGTATGTCCCACATTGAGCATCTTATCACCCATGTCAGGTACTTAATCTCCAGCAGACCTAGCTTTGATAACTACTTTGCCTTTACTGTCCAGAATTCTATACCATACAGTAGTGTGGTCACACCACTGTTTTGTACACCTCACTTTACAGCTTCTTTGGCATTCTTCTGTCATATACTACTCCTGATGCTCTGGGCAAGAGGGTTGCAGCCCCGCTGAGTGCACCTTTGACCTCCTCATTCAAACTTCCCTTCTCCTCAACCATCTGTACCAGATAATTGAATCTATTAACCTGTTCTTCTATTTTCCCTTGTATCTCAATTCTCAGCTTCTTCTGATTTCCCCTATTTGTTGCCATTACAGCTGTCTTATCTGTACACAGTTTCATCCCATGTGCCTTCAGTTTTACATTCCATTCTCCTATCCTTTGCTGAAGTTCTTGCTCAGCCTGTCTGTCTGTAATGCCAAATCATCTACATACAACCTTGTTGATCTGTTCCCTCCAACCTGTTTGTTAATACAGTCCATCACCAGTATGAACAGCAGTGGGTTCACAGCTGAACCCTAATACATACTCTCTGCCAACAGGAACCCCTCTGTTGGGAGTAATTATGTCCTTGTACATAGCCTGCACTAATTCTACCAATATTTCTTGGACTTTAAACCATCTTAGGACTGCCCAAATAACTTTCCTGGGACCTTGTCATATGCTTTCTCCAAGTCTAGGAATGCCTAGTTGGACTCTTTCCTTATCTTTAGCGTCTTCTCAACTATCTTTCTCAGTGCAAACATCAGGTCAATTGTGCTGCATCCTGATCTGAATCTGAACTGCTCATCTCCCATCTAGTACTTTCTACTACTCTGCGCATTTGTTTATCAGTCACTCTCACCTGAATTTGTATGCAGTGTGACAGGAGTTTGATATCTTTGTACAGTTGTGGATGCTCCCTTTCTTCTTGCACACTGCCAGTATGTGTGCTTATTCTCTGTGATGTGCCTTTCTCTCCGTACTGCTGAGTACCCTCAGGAGTCATTTCTCCCATCTCACCCAAAATCTTGATTATATCTGCTTTGACCTCACCCGAGCCTGCTGCTTTTCCTGACTTCATTTTCCTTAGTGCTGTTCCTACTTCTTCTTCCAAGGTGAGCGCTTCCTCTTCTTTCATTGCAGGCTGTGTATGTGGCAGTACAACTACTGTGGGGTTTTCTTCATTCAGAAGATGCTGGAAGTACTTCTTCCATATGCATTTGATGTCCTGTGGACTGATGAGCAGGTTGTTGCTGGCATCCCAAGGGTGTCTGATTATCTTCTCTGCCCTTCAGTCTTTTCCTCGCAACCTGGTAGAGTTTCTTTGTACCACCTACATAGTCACTTTCTAGAAGTTGGTACAGTGCCTCTGATGCCTTGTTCTTTGTTATTGCAGTTCCTGTCTTAGTCTCCCTGTTAGCCAACCAGTAATATCTTTTTCATCTCCCACTTTTTCCTTCACTCCTTCTTTCTTTTGATGACTTCATGGATTTCTGCATTCCACCACCAGCTTTCTTTATGTACCTTATTTCCATACCTGTCTTGGTCAAATTTCTGTTTTGTAGTCCTCTCACATGCTGTTTTGAGGCACTGTCATTCTTCTCCTTCATCTCCACCTATTTCTTCTTCTTCTTTCTGAGGTGCTGGAGTCCTGAGTAATTCTTTGAAATCTTATACTTTATCTCCAGTCAACCTCCAGGTTTTTAGCCTAGCCTCTGTTAACCTTAGAGCCTTCTCTGACCACTGCTTGCAGCTGATTGTGGCAACCAGTGGTTTATGTTGTGGGCCAGCTGTTTCACTGGGAATGACTTTGCAATTGCTGACTCTACCCCAGTGCCTTTTATTTATTTATTTTATTTATTTGTCATTTTTATGCTGGGATCCGAATGGGTCAAAAAGAACCCGTTTTCAGCAGAGGCCTGAGGAGAAAAGCTCAAAGTACAGACTAACGTACAAACATATAACAGCGTCTTAGCAAATATAGAACATTTGTTCCAGGTTCATGTGGAGAAACAAGCAGCTCAGCATTGTAAATGCAAATAAGAAATGCAACGTACAGTATATACTATATACAATATAATAGATATTTTCCAACATAGCCTTAGGGTATAAGTACAGTACATTCCTTCATATTGCCAATAGCTAATGATGCTGAGTTCATTTTTATGTAATATTAAGTAACTACCACAGTATTGCAGAAAAGAGAAAGCATAGTGGGAAGCAAAGGGAAAGAGAGTAAGAGGTGGGAATAGCAGAAAACAGACTGATAATCTTGAGTAGTGTTAGTGTAAAAGAAGAGGAGGTGAGAAAGTTAGCTAGGAGAAGATTAGAATCAGGGAGGGGATGTATTACATCCATATTAGGATGTAGCCTACTTGAGTTGCATGTTGGCCACTCTTGTGTGATCTTGTGACTGAATCTCTTGCTAAACCATGTGTTGGCCACCATCAAGTCATTTACCAGACAGAAGTCTAGAAAGACTTCTCCTTCTTTGTTATTTTTGCCCCACCCATATGGATCCAGGCAGTCCTTATATCCTGTTCTGTCTGTCCTGATATGTGCATTCACATCACCCATTATCAACACTAATTCATATTGTCCTGCTATACCTAGTAGGTCTTGTAACTGCTGTCTGAGTGTACCTTTTTCTTCACTTTTGCAACCCTGCTGTGGGGCATAGGCTGAGATTATGAATAGTGCACTATCCTTACAATGGAGTTTGATTTTCATGAGTTTGTCGCTAACTCTGATGACATTCTTCACTGTTTTCTGAAGCCTTTCCCTCACCACAGTTCCCACACCATTTCTAGTCCATCCATCTCCCGAGTAGTAGACTCTGATCCCAAGCTTAGTGGCTTTTCTGCAATATCCTGCCATTTTGGATACATAGGATGCCCAGCCTCTGCCTTACTATCATGTCATCCACTTCCAAGCTGCATCCTGTCAGTGAACCTACATTGAGTGTAATAATTCTTAGCTCATGTTTGGCAGGTTGATTGGTTTTATGTCCAGCTTCCAACTTTCAGTTAACAGAGCTATCCCAGGTAACCCAAGCTGGACAGCTGAACACTGGCCAGCAAGTAGCTTATTGACCCAGGGCTGCTGGGCTTTATGGAGGGCACACTGGCCAAAAGGGGCATATATACCCCTCCAACCATTAGCATGGGATCCTGGTATAGGTTGGAGTAGCCCAGGTCCTCAGTTCACATATTACTGGCAAATATCCATGCCCATTTGGTGATATTAGTCTTCGCAACAGAATCACCTAGAGCCAATTTTTACACCACTGAGTGGCTAGCCCTGACACAGCACATAGTCTGTGATTTGTGTTCTTCTGTCTTCTGGATACAGTGCACCACAGCTGATGTAAGTGGCTGTTCTGTACAACTCTTCTCCCTGTAGGGTACCACCTAGAGTCTGTGCTGCTGCTGACAACTCCATCCTTGGGTGAGTTTGAGGTGGAAACACTCAGTATGTTTTTGGGAGGTGGGAGGAGCCCCACAGTGACACAGAGGGAATATGCAAACTTCATACAGGCATTGGCCGGAGGTCAGATTCGAACCTTGTACCTCATGCATGGGAGAGGAAGATCTTAGCCATTATGCCAACTAACCAAGTAGCAGACCTAGATATTTCTGGTCTCTTTGGAGATTTCGGGTTTGTCATAACAGCATAATCGTTAAGGTGTTTACTTGACAGACACAAGGTATGGGGTTTGATTCTCACCTTTGGTCACTGTCTGGTTATTGCCTAGGGGTGTAATAATCTGCAAATCGATTGCCTAGTATTTACAGAGGAACATGTAGGAGTGGGGATCTTACTGGATCAGGCGGTGCAGCGGTTAGCATTGTTGCCTCACAACAAGAGGTTCTCCAGTTTGATTCTCGACTGGGGTGCCTTCTGTGTGGAGTCTGGATGTCCTCCCTGCATTTGTGTGGGTTTCCTCCAAGTGCTCCGGTTTTCTCCCAAATTACAAAAACATGCATCTGGACTGTTTTTCCCCGAGCTTCCGCTGAAAATTGGCTTTGTTGCAAGTTGGACTTTCCCAGTAAACAAATGGTAAATAAAAAAAAAATAATAAAATCAGAAATTTCCATACTGGCAAACTGTTTTAGTTTCTGGTCTATGCCACAAAGCATTACAGAGTTTAGAGGAAATGTTAGTGGGGTAAGATTTGGAAGACTGACAGCTCTGGTTGGTAAGGGTAATTTGGTTGTGTATTGGTATAAGTTCAGAAATCTCTGATCATATTTGTTGTTGGTAGTATAAATTTACCAGTTTATGTATAAATAGTTGAAGTCACCCCTAAGAAAGGTATTTAGTTCAATGCCGAACTTTACCATCTGGTTTAAAGCATTCTGCATGCTCTGGAGGGGGTCGTAAATGAGATTATGTAATCGGATATAATTTTATTGAATGTTACTAGGACTTCAGCTAGTTCCAGATTTATATAATGATGAATCCAATGCACAACAATGAGATATAAATAAATTCACAGCTGCTGGTTGCTGACACATATGAATGTAAAATAAAAAGTGATGCTTCTGTGTTTTTGCACATGCCAATGAACAACAGGTATGATTGGCCAGTTCAGTATCCTGGCACTTGAAGGATTTGCTTTCTGTAAAAGGAATCAGAATTCAGAGTTGTATGTCTTGAATACCAATTGATAGAAACTGCTGGCAGGGAGGCTATTTCTCTGTAAATGAAGGATATGTCCACCCCTCAGGTAGACAGATTCTTACTGAGGTGAATCATTATTATTGTGAATAAGCTGCTGTGGTGAGACTGTAACAATACCAGCAGAAGATCTATTATGTTCTAAATCAAGTGTGCATATGCTGCTCAGCACACTCTGTGCGAGTCTGTCGTCATCACATGGTCAGAATTATCCCATGCCCATCCCCTCACCTCTGATATTTTTTTCAAGGTCTTTAGATTAAAGAAATAGTATGTGAAAGAAGGGCTAAGAAAATGTGAGAAACCAAAGCTCAGGCACTGTAAACTATCATAGGTTCGTAAGCAATTTATAGACAGGCAGTCCAGGAGACCATTAAGGAGCCTAGCCTAAATTCCTAATTGCTCTTAAGCACTGTCTGGTTAAATGACTTGCTCAATGCTACAGAGTACTGATATGATGGTGGAAGGATTCAAATTTCAAACCAAGTACCCCTGGCACAGGAACAGGAAACAATATATTACCAGGTGAGACCCTTTGTACTTTGTACTACCTGCCTGATGGACATAACAATGCAGCATAGGCAGAATCATTATAACATAAAGGGATATATAACTAAAAATGGGAAAATAACACTTATTTGTAGTTTGTTAGCCAGGGCATTGAGCTGGCCTGATTCGTGGTACATTTTTGACTACAATCCCGTCCCTAAGAGCAAGATTAAATATAATATATAGAGGGACAATTTAGTGTAGTTAATCATCCTGTGTGTTTTTGGAGGAGACTGAAATATTGAGAGAAACCCACACAGACTTGGACAGAACACACAAACACATAGAAAGTAACCGGAGGTCAAAACTGATTCTTAAAATCTGAACATATGAGGCAGTGGTCTCACCACTGCACCACCTTGCTACCCAATATAAGAAAACTTATTGCCAAAAACTAAAAAGTGAGGAAGCATGCACTTGTAATGATTCCAAATAAAAATTAGGTGCAAAAGATGAATAAAAGAATGAAAGTAAGAACTGTAGATGTTGCAGACAACTCTGTGTTCTCGAGATTTATGTTGCTGATCAAAATGAACACTTGTATTTCCTAAAGGTATAAACGACATTAATTCCCAAATCCCCAGAAGTGATGAGTTACATTGCAATTATTACAGTTCATCTAGTTCCCCCTAAAAGTATTCTTATATGCACATATCTATGTACATACTACTCTTTGTAACTAGTTATCTTTGTCACTGTCAATTTCAGTCAAGTGCACATAATGAAGCAGGCAAAACAGATTAGCCAAAATCTTAGAAGAAAATTACATTTATTTTAATTCTCTATCTTTTGTTGACCAAGTTAGGCCTACTAGGCCAATGGCCTCATTTGAAGTGACTCTTGATGAGGTATTCTTAAGGGCTAGGTGAAATTTGGGCCAGGCAGCAGGGAATCCCACTTACTCTTGTCAGTAAATGCTGTGGGATCTTTTGAATCCCCCTGAGGTGCCAGCAACTCAGGCTGATGTGGCATCAGTTTCATGTCAAGGATAGCATGCTTGGGACTACAGCACCTTCTCTTATGTTATACTACAGTGACATTTATGGGGAAATGAATCCAAGCATCTGAGGTAAGAACAGAATTCACAGCAGTATGTTCTTCTGGCACCAAAGATAAATGTGTGACCTGTTGAACCATTGGCACACATACATTTCTTCATGGTCAGTGCTGTTTTGAAGCACTGATTGATAATCAGCTTGTTTCATTTAAATGTTTAAATATACCAGCAGTAATAGAATTTACCAGAGATTGCTAAAACATTTTAGACTACATACTGGTGTACCCCTTATCAGGCTAAACAAGGAGAAGATCACAGTGATCTGTCTGTTTGAAGCCAGGATCCACCAGATCACAATGCACGTTAGGGCTTTAAACCACAAGTACTAGTATGCCATGGTCATAGCCCATGTGGATGTGAACAATCTAAAACCTACCTCACTGGACTATATGAAGAGAGACATGCTACAACTCTCTGAATATGTACCTCTGGTGGGTATGAATCTAATCTTCAGTGGCATCCTACCTTCGCCAGTGATGATGCCACAGTACCAGCAAAAAATTACTGACCTCAACAATTGGCTTAGTTTCTGGTGTCACACCAAGGGGGTCTAATATCTGTCAGCCTGGGGAGACATGCTTGACAAACCATGATGCTTTGCCAGAGATGGTTTGCACTTGTCACCACTTGGCTTTTGGATACTGACAAAAGCTTGATCTGTCCCCAAATTGTTAAACCCTCCAACATAACAAAATTCACTCATGACTACCTAAAGTTACTGCTGCTCAGTGCTAGGAGTTTAAATAAAAAACTGCAGTCCCTGGAAGCACTCCTCACCTGAAGAAAGCAGACATATGTGCAGTCATGGAAACATGGTTCAGAACCATATAAAGCACCATGGTAATCAAATGCTACAATGCCTGCCATACATTTTGATCTCCCACAGCTCAGGATAAAACAAAGGGAGGAAGTATCTCAGTGCTCATAAATGACAAGTGCACTGCTAGACTGGTTCAACAACATGACTTGCTTGGGCTGCTCCATATTCAACTAACCATAGGTGCAACCCCCTATCATATCCTTGCTAGCTACAGATCCCTTAACATGAGTCTGGAAAACCACACCTCCTATCTAAACCTACTGGAATCCCTTAACATTCAGCCTAACACCATACTTATGGGTGACTTTAACTACCCCTGAATCTTTTATATGACCCATAATTAACTTGCTCAGACGTTGTTGGACTTCATCAATGCAAACACCCTGGAGCAACTAGTTAGCGCCCTAACTAGAGGTACAAATATCCTAGACCTAATACTCGCAAACATGGGGAGGATGCTGCTCCCTCCCATGTGTTGACTCCTCCCTGGTAAGGTCTGACCACAAAATGATCTCCTTTAGTATTAAAACTAACCTACAACCCCCATCAAACTCCAAACCTGTTAAGAACTTTACTAAGGCCAATTACCTCAAATTAATTGATAGCTTATTAAACTTCCAAGCCTCTCTGAACCTGTATGACACTAAGGCCTACTCTGAGCTGTACACAACAGCACTGTACAACCGCATTCGTAGCTGCACAGACATAGCTGGCCTTAGGCATAGGCCAGCTAGGCAGCCGCCTAGGGTGCCGCTCTAGTAGGGGCACTTTTCCAGTATATTTTTTGAGGTAGGTAGACCAGGATGGGGGCGCCGGGTGGTGTGGTGGGGGCACCGTGGAGCCCTTTTGCCTAGGGCACCAGTTGACCTAAGACCGCTCCTGTACACAGAGGAGGCAGTACCTGTCAGAGTCAAACCTATGACTACTGGCAAAAATAAACCACCTGTGGTGGACCCCTAACATAAACAGGCTATTCAACAAAAGGAAAAAAATCCTCTCCAAAGCCAAGAAGGAACACACAAAACAATGCAAAAAGGCAGTCACCATTCTAAACAAGCAAATTAGAGAGCTGGTCAAATCTGCCAAAGCAAACTATGAGGCAAAGATAACCTTCCAGGTGAAAAACCTGTTAAGAACTTTGCTAAGGCCAATTACCTCAAACTAAGTGACATAAGGCTTTTTTTAATTATGTTCATAACCTCAGGGGGAAATGTCCATCAATGTGCTGAGTTAATCATGAATGGCAACACTTACACACAGCCTGAAGCTATAGCAACTCTGCTGGCTGACAGGTTCAGTTCCAACCTCTCCTCCCTATCACCTCCTATCATACCCAAAGAAATACCCACAACCATCCCCCTACCAGTCATTAAGAGGGAATATGTCCTTACTGCGCTTGCTAAAGCTAAAAACACAGCCTCCATGGGTCCCGATAACATTCCAGGATGCTTCTTAAATAGCTTAAAACAAAATCTATCAGGGCCACTTGAAAATCTATTTAACCACAACCTCTAGATGGGCTTTGTCCCAGAAGAATGAAGGACTGAAACAGCTGTCCCTGTGCACAAGGGGTCCCATCAACTGACCCGTGGAACTACAGACCCATAACCTTGACCAGTCTTATCTGCAAGGCCATGGAGAGAATTATCATGGAGCTGATCAATAATGACATAGGAGCTCTCCAAAAACTAGATCAGACCCAATTTGGCTTTGTCAAAGTGAGGTCTTACCTGCTCAATGTGGTAAACTTCTTTGAAAAAAATCATCAGGGCCATGGATGAGGGTAAAACTGTACACACCACTTATCTAGACCTAGCAAAAGCCTTCAGCACAATGCCTCACTCAGGGATCATAGTTAAACTTACTGAGTTAGGTATAAACTCCTACATTGTCAGATGGATAGCCTACTGGCTCACTGTTAGGACGGATGTTGCCCAGATAGGTGAATCCACTTT